>NW_026596034.1:4322329-4708825 GCF_907164565.1 Psammomys obesus
TGTGTGTGTGTGTGTGTGTGTGTGTGTGTGTGTGTGTGTGTGTGTGTTACCATTCCAAACATGCAGAATGCAGTTACAGCACGTTTGGAGCTGTTCACTGTGATGATTTGGGTCCACTTGATTCATTTCTTGTGCAGCCTTCTTTCTTTCCTCGCTTTGCACAGTGATTATTTTAAGCAGGTGCTGAAGACTGTTGTCCTTTTTTAAAAAAGACTCCACTACTTATGGAAGCACTGTTAATGCTTAGCTCAGAACTGTAATTATTTATCCAAACTCTTTCTCTAAGTGGACTTCTTGGGGAGTAGAAAGTGCATCTCATTAGTTTGGGGATCACTGGTGTGCTGCATCAGAGCCCAGGGATGTTCACTGAGTGAATGAGTGAGCGGTGCTGCTTTATTGGTAATCAAGACTATAGGTGAAGGTGTGTTTCTTGAAATATTTACAGGGAAGGGCAGTTTACCCTGCAGGACATCTTTCTTTCAGGCTGCAGCTCTTTGGAAGCTGTTAACATTAGCGCCTGCCCTGCCTCTGTGGAAGGGAATGCTTCACAAGAATGTTGTCACGCCTCGTTCTGTTAGGATCAGGCTTGTCATTTGGTGGAACTTCTTCTTGGTGATTTGTCCTAGATGTTTTCTAATCTGATTCCAATGTGAAAATTATAGTGGAATGATAGGAAAAAAAAGTCTCTCCAGCCATCTATCTTTTTATGTCATTTTTGTGCAATTTAATTCTCCAAAGGACCCTTAAGGTCCAATGTATAATTATAAAGACAATAGGTGCATTTTAAGCTTGAGTTTCTTCACTATTTTTCCTTTCCCAAAGCATGTAGAATCGTATCATCTGTTGACCTAATCTTTCAAATATTCAGATGCTAAGAAATTAGAGTAAGAAAGTACATCCAATCCTTGCTTAGGAAGGCAGTATTACACAGTGAGTTCAGACACCATGGAGCCTGGTTGCTCAGAGTGTAGCCCTGCTCCTGCTAGCCATGTGGTCTTGGACAAGAAATTGAAGCTCACCAGGCCTCAGTTGTCCTATCCATAAAGTGCTGTAATAAGGGCATCTCCTCGAGCTGTTAAGATGATAAAACTGGCTGTGATGAAATGCTGTAAATGATCCTGTTCCGTGTTGAGTGCTGTAAGCGCTGGTGTGAGCTCAGAAAGCAATCAGACAAAATAAAAATAAGGTTTATTCCATCTTTCAGCATTTTATCCAGTCTACCCTTTCCAAAGAGGAAAAAGCCCTTGTGTAAACATATGTCACTGTATTGTTAGTGTCAGTGTTAGTCCGCTGTGTTTTGGAAGGCAGCTGGGTATGAGGGAACTGAAACCTTCCTGGCTGTCTTCTGGTCCTCAGTGCAGCAGTGGCACCGCCTCCCAGCCAATCTCACCGGGTCGTGATCAGCAAATGTCTGCCCCCGCACTGGGATCGCGATTTTAGGCAAAATCTACAGTTTTCTTCAATTCAGCTTTAAATTCTTCCTCCAGTGCTCTCCCACTGCCAAGGAACTGGTAGGGAGCTTGCACCACAACAGTTATCTTATGCTCGAGATATTTCCTGGGATACTGTCACACCATTTATACAGCTGCCAACCTTGTTGAATTCCTTTCTAGTTGACCACCCATGTTTTCTGTAGTATTTCAGTTTCACAAACCTCTGTGACATACAGAATATTCCCAAGTTGTTAGGGATAGACTCGTGATTTACCATTCCTTTTCCATTTTTCAGTCTATTTGTTTTAACATTAGTGTTTGGAAAGTTTTCCATTTAGCATCTGCCTGGGCTGTTACCAGCTCACATGTCAGGGTCCAGTCATTAAGGTTTAATCAGCAGCACATGGAAGGCTGTGTTTTGTAGATATAAGGTATGGCTAGTGGGCCTTTGAAATTTATGTTGACTTATTTTTTAATTTAGTCATTGTGCTGGCTAGTTTTATTTCAACTTGGCACAAGTTAGAGTCACCTGGGAAGAGAGAACCTCAGTTGAGATAGTAACCCCAACAAATTGGCCTGTGGGAAAACCTTCGGTGCATTTTATTAGTTGATGATTGATGTTGGAGGGCCCGGCTCACTGTGTGCCACCTCTGGGCAGGTGGTTATATAAGAAAGCAAGCTAAGCAAGCCATGGGGAGAAAGATGGACTGTAGTTGGGACATGTGCGCTGAAATAGACCCTTTCTTCCCGGATTAGCTTTTGGTCGTGGTATTTTGCCACAGCAATGGAAACCCTAAGTACGACAGCCATCTTGGGCTAGATAATGCTGTCTGTGGGAGACTTTTGTGCACGGTGTCACATCCTAATCTTGTATCTGTTTCTAGCTGAGGGTGTATCGGATTCACAGGGGGATGAGGCACAGGAGTCTAAAATCCAAATCTCCTCATTAGCACTAGACTTACTGTCAATACAGACCAGTCCTGGGCCACACCAGGAGATGTGACAACCGAGAAAAGGGTGTCAGAGATGCACACCTCCCACTCCAGAGCATCAGTGTTCTGCAGGGGTCCATGGCACTGTGGGTGTCTGAAGAGGTGGATTCAGTTGTGCTGGCCACACTCCACCAAACAGCAGCCTGAGTAATAAAAATGACTTGTTGTGAGAGTGAAGATTAAATAAAGGTACATTGTGACCGGTCACAATTTCTAAACAAATCTTCCTGACTGATTGGGGCCTGACACTGCCAAAGCTGCTGCTATTACTGAACACGTGGGAAAAACAAGACAAGATGAGATAACAGGGTTCTCAGATGCTTTCCTTGGAGTTGCTGGTTCTCTCTAGGATGTGATGGGCACAGGTGTGATGCTCTTAGGCTGAGCCCTACCATGTAACCCAACAGCTGCTGCTGTGCTCAAGGCTCACCATTTCTCTAGTATTTAGCCTTTTATCTGTGTGCAGTGGTGGGTTTTGCTGGCTCTTCAGACATTATTTTCTTAAGTCCTTAGCTGCGATAAGTGGGAAAAAAATGTTTCTTTTAAATTCTTTAAATTTAGCATATGTGCTCTGCCACATCCACACTTAGGTGGTAATAGAAATACCATGGAAAAGTAATCCATGGACTTTTAGCACTGTGGGGCCCTAAGGTTTCCTTCTCTTGTCCTTCCTGCAGAGATGGTTAGGAGAATGGAAGGCTTCTCCAGTTTGAGCTGATAAGCTTGCTTGCAGTAAAATGTCAGTTCTTTTTTAGGCTCCAGATCACACTATAATAAATGTGAACGTAAGCAATTGTGTGGTGCTTTCTAAGCAGTACTCCCGTCAACCATCATATGCATTCTCTTATTTAGTAAATGCCAGTGAAAGCTGAGGAGGAGGCAGTGCCATTTGTATGATGTGGTGTCCAGCAGCTGAGCTGGCTTGCCCAGTGACCAGAGTCAAAGGAACTCAATCTCCTGGATGCCACAGTGACCTTCCCTGGATTAAGATGGGTATGAGCTAAGAATGCGACAGCCTTGCCAGGACAGCCTGGGCAAGTCAGTGTCCCTACCATTTGAATAGGCTCTGGTTTTAGAGTGTTCTTTCGTTGTCCTGGTACGAGTCAGGACCGTACAATGAAGACACATCCAAGCAATTGTGACAGGATTTATGCTTAAGAAAACATTTGATTATCAATTCAGGTAGTAGGACACATGGGAGAAAGCTAATACAGAAATAAAAAAAAATGGGCGTGGAGAGCTAAGGAAGCGCTCAGTGAAGTTTAAAGAGCAGATGAAGCCCTGAGTGAATGTGTGTTGTTGACATGAGCACAGCCATGCCAAGGAACCATTGCCTCAGATCCATGGAAACAGGCAAAGCCTTCCTTGGGGTGTGGCTCAGAGAAATCCTTTCTCTGGTCTGAGTTCAAATGTTGGCAGTGTGTGCAAAAACCATCAACAATAGTGTCCCCCTCCCCAGTGACTGCAGCCTGAGGCTGTCCGACTGAGACTAGCTGGCCCCTCCCAGTATTCTATATGTAAGAGTGTAGTGAGAGTACAGGTTATTTTGTAGTTGGTGCTGCTCCAGCAAAGCTTGCCCCCTGATCCAGCCAGTCGGTGTCTGTGCGTCTGTACTTTCTTCACAGCCAGATTTCTAGGACCAAGCCATGCAGGACACAGCTGATGGATTCTGGTCACCTGGGCTCAAATCCCAGCTCTACTTCTCGTTGGTACCAGGCTGGTCATTCAACCCCTCTATGCTTCAGCTTCCTCTTCTGAAAACTGGGACACCAAGACATGCCCACAGGCTTGTTAAGTGAGTTCACACCTATGAAAACACCAAATAAAGGCCAACTTGTAGAATTTTTATATTTTAGGCATTAAGAAAACATTTTTACAACTGGAATATCAAAAGAGATGGAAACCCTGAGGAATTCTCTGGCTTTAACAAGGTGAGTTCCAGTATAGAAAGTGGCCTATTTGACAGTCAGATGCCGTCTAGCATTAGGGTGCTGCTATTCAGATAGATGCGCCTCTGCTTCACCTGGGGAAGATGTGTAAAGGCATCAAGACTTTTGGTGTCTTTTTAATTATGCTAAATTAGATCCGCATTCCTTTCTTCCTGTCTCTGTCAGTGTGTTGCTTTCTCTTATGCTGTGGTCTGTAAATGTATTTTTCTTCCTAATTTGGCTCTGTTTTTAGATCTAGCTGTGAATTCTTTATTCTCTCACATAGACATATGACAGTGGGGGAGGAGAGCATGCATATTTCCTAAATTTTCCCAAGAAATCTGTCTTGCTATCTCCAAAGAGTGGAAATTTAGTGAGGAACACCCAGTAGTCTCAGCTCCCTTCAAACTGTATTCAGTAGCATGTTCAGTATGCCACACACAGACCAGTCAGACATTTGTGATGAACACAGTGAAGGCTTCGCAGGTTTGAGATGGGGTGGACTTATGTGTGCAGAAGGAAGTCCACATCCTTGGGCAACTCCGGGAGCCATCTTTGTTTAATACCTCACCCATATTCACTGCATTTTTGCCATACAGGTTTCTGGAACCTACTTTGTCCATAGTGTTGCTAGAATCCCATGAGTCGCATTCCTGGAGACAGCCCTAACCAGCCACTGCCAGGAATGTGGGTACGATTCCCAGCCTCCTCACTGTGGGGCTACCGCATTGTGGGACACACAGTCTGAAGCTGCTCAGAGTTCCCTCTGTGATCCGGCATCATCCTTCACTTCATGGCTGATGTAATGAGACCCCTTTACTGCCTAGCCACCTCCTGCCCCTGTCTGTTCTCCCCGAGTTCCCTAGCCCCTTCCACTTACTTCCAAAGTGCTTGGTTCTAGGTCTCTCTTTGAGGGCTTCTAGTCTGAGACAGTTTGTACACTTGCCAAAGCAAAAGTCTAAATTTCATTTTGCCAAAACCACTGTGGACCCTAAGTTGAGAAGACACATTTTGCCAAACTCCCGGGCAAACATTTGGAGCTAAGCTCACGTGAATGCATACCGATTAGGACACAGTCCTTTGGAGGAGTGATATGGGATCACAGCCACCTGATCTCCCTGATCTGTCCTCTCACAATGCAGCCTAGCCAGTTTGTATGAAGGGTGGAGAGGACAGGAGCTCAGCACACTGCGAACTTCATGCTTCCTGAGCGTGGATAGGCCCCGAAACTGCTCCTGCCTACACTGTCTTCTGAGGTGGGGACTTGGTTGGTTTGGTTTGGTTTGGTTTCTTGAGCCGGGGAGGGGGCCACACTCTGTAGTCCACATTGGTCTGGAGCTCCCTGTATAGCTCAAGTGAATCTTGAACTCATGGAAGTCCTCCTTCCCTAAGCCACCTGAGCACTGGGATTTCAAGTGAGAGCCACCATACCAAGCCGTCTCTTCTAGTCACAGACCTAGCAGGCAAAAGCTTTGTGGTTTTCTAGCACTAACCTGAGTAAGCCAGCCAGTATTCCAGGCTGAAAAAAACATTTCCCACTAATGGTTAAAGTTTTACATTAAATTACTTTAAGAAAATAAGGGGACTCCTTGCAGCCTCTTCTAGCCTATCTTCCTGTCCCTTGGCAGTGTAAGACCTAAACTACACGTCCAGCTAGGCCCCTGTCCTTTCTGTAATCTCCTTCCTCATTTCACTTTATCACCTTTGGAGGACACCAGGACACCAGAGGAAGCTATGTGACTGTATCCGAGCAGATTAGCGTTGGAAAAAAAAAATGCAAACCTGGTAGAAGACAATACATTTGATTCCACACAAGTAGTGGCCTTTATCCTTCATAAGGCAATTCCTCAAAAGTGCCTGTTTTTGTTTTTTGAAACACACAGTCTGTGGGCTGCATAGCCATTCATGCCTAGCCACAGGAACTCAGACAAAGAAGCCATGGCAATGTTCTTATTTACAGAGGTTGCTGTCTGAGAAATTATGTCTGCTCTTGCTCAGTAATTAGGAAAATTTAGGGCCCTGGTACTCGAAAATCTTGCATTTAGGGTTGTATGTTATCTGTGTTTTCATGAGAATTTGTTGGATTTCTGTCGTTAATAACAGACATAAACCCAGCAAGCAGCAGGGCATGCGTTACATTTAATCAATTTGCTATTTGTATTCATTATGCATGTCCTCCATTTTGAGTCATGAAAAATTGAAAGGCCATTGCAAATAGAAAGAGCATCATGGATTACAAATGATGTAACAAGAGCAGAAGCACTATTAATTGGTCAATTGTGCTTGTCAACCCATTTAAAGTGATTAAGCCAGAAAGATTAGAAAGGACATGAATGTGCCTGGGAACAGGAGCCCAAGAACACTGGGGATCCATTCAGTCATTGGTGTCCAGAAGAATGTAACAAAACCAAGTGATGTTTATTCCAATTTTATTCAACGAATAATGGATGAGTACATTACATGTGCCTTAGACAGTGATGAACACAGCAGAAAACAATATAAATGCAGTCTGTGACCTCAGGATGACATTTCAGTGTGTTCAGAACAGATGAAAGTACAGTGTGATTCCCAATAGTGTAAGGCCACAAATCCAGCAGAGGCTAGGGGTGCATAAAGCGATGACTTAGGAGGTGTCTTTGGGGAAGTATCTGAAAGGAGGTTAAATGAAGATCTAAGGATGAGAACATTTGGGCCCAGCACCCCAGTCCCCTCCCATCATTAAGAAAGAAAGAGAATTTTTGTGCAGATAATACCTGATGTGGATAACTTTACTTGGGATTTCATATTTTACAGAGTTAAGGAAGGGGAACATGTGGTAGGAAGTAAATTTAGGTTTAGTCTCTTCCTGGGCTGGTGGATGGCCCAGCCTCCCTCATGATGCTGGGAGGTAGCAGCAGCCCACGGCACAGCCAGCCACATAACCACGAGGGTGTGTGTTTGTTCAGAGCATTCAACAAAGCCCATAAGATGCTCAACACTATCTTAAAAATAGGCTTTGTGATGGAGAACTTGGCCCAGCGTTAGGCTAAGGGAAGTTCTCTGCAGAGTTAAGATAGGAGCCAGTAGGTTAAGTGTACTCAAGGCGTTCTTAAGTTATTCATAACTTCCTGCGGTTTGCTGGGATGGAACCCCTTCATAAACTGACATGACATTTTGTTTGATTTTGTTTGTCTATTTATGGGATTAGGTGAACTCAACCCAATGGGATGACTTCCCAAGATCAGAAAACTCACCTCATGACTTCTCTTGTGTGGACCCTTCTGTCATAGCAGTTCTGTTTAAGTAAACCTGTGGCTTCATTTACCACTGTAATCATGTCCTTCACACTCCACCATAGTGTACAGAGGCGATGAGACTGGCTTCTGCTTCTCCTTCACGCTACCCTTTCCCAGCTTTTGGTTTGTCCCACCTTCAGGCTCGTCTTGCCCATGCACCTGCACCTCTGCTGTCTGTGATCCTCAGAAACCCAGTCCTCAGTGCCCAGACACCTTCTCAGGGAGCCCTCACCATGCTGCCAGGGCTCCTTGCCCAGGTCCTCAACATAGCTTTGCTTTGCTCTCCTCACTGTGTCTGTTACAGCCTGAAAAATGTACTATCTGCTAACCCAATTCCCAGCATCTTCTCAGTGTGTTCTAAGTGCCATGAACTCCAGTGTGTTTTGCTCACGTTCAGTATTGTGTCCACATGCCTTCCACAGTGCCTGCCCCATTGAGGGCCTCAAGAAGCTGGAATGGAAAGTGTGGCCTGTTGGGTCTCTGCTTTTGTGTATAGAGAGTGATTTTAATGTTTTCCAGAGACCCACATAGAAGAAATGGATATTTATTCTGACCAGCATTCTCCATGGTGACCAGGTATCATTAATATTTGTGCTGTTTTGCTTCACACAGTACAATCTATTGGCATAATATTTCTAAACTCCATACTATGCCTTTTCAAAATGTTGACTCTGATTAAAGTGCTGTGGCACTGTCTTTACAAGATAAGCCCAACCCAGGTGAGGCATGGCATCTGGGTACCACAGCAACAATATGGTTGACAGTCTATGACTCCTTAGACATTTTGGCAGAAGGAGCTGGTGTGGTATGGTAGTATAGTATAGGATTCCAAGTACTTTGCAGATATATCATTCATATAACTCACAGTGGACTTGTAAGTCCATCTTGTGCCTGGCCCCATAGCAGGTGCCAGACATGCCAAATAGAAGGGCCATACTGCTCAGCTGCTGGCAAGAGCAGGCAGTCGCTGAAGTTGCCTCTGTACCCACCCACACCTTAGAATCACTGGGACCAAGGCCTCCTCTCAGGCCAGCTCGCGTAGAATCTCTGTGACAGCGGTTTCACATCTGTCCAAAGTAGTTCAGCTTCTGTGCTCTGCTTAGAGGCAGCCAGGTTGAGACCTCAGAACAATGGCTGCATGAAAAAACAAAACCACAAAGCAGCAGAAGATGGAAGCCATGACTCAGGCAATGGTGACATTTCTCCATGGTGTGTAACTACACACGGAAAGCAGGGTTTCTCATGCTCCAAGCCTGGTTGTATAAATGTTGTACTTGCCTAGATCCCACCCCAAAGAACTGATTTTAAAATTGCACATAGCATTCATTAAACAATGATTTTTTTCTATATGGGGCCAAATGAGTGATCATGACTCACTTATAAGCCAAGTATTGAATGTCACTAAATCAGATAATTTTTATTATCTGATAGCCTTTCCTAATTAGGGAAGCAAGTGTGTCCATGGTGTGACCATCAAAGAGGAGGGATCAGGATGCATTGGGAAGCTATTTTAAAAGTACAGGACAGCTTAATGTCAGTAAGAGGGGTTGAAAACTCTGTCCCTCGATGGTCTGCATCTTGAAAAAGTTTAGACCTGGTGTTAGGTACATTTTTCGGTTGGCCATGCTTTTGAAGGTGAGGATGGCTGCAGCCGCTGTGATGGTCCAGCACAGTGATAACTGTGGTGTTTATGTGTACTGTCTGCAGTACAGTACACTCTTCACAGAAGCAGACTAGCTTGTGCTAAGAGATCCCTCAGCCAGTGTTTCCACCCTGGGAATTCACAGGACACCTGTGGTACTTAGGGGGCAATGCTGGTGGCCAGCTCTTCATCCCCCTGGCCTTCTTGAATGACACAGATGGCAGAGGCATAGTTTTAAAGAAACCACGGACTTAATTATTAAAGAACACAGCATTTTACCAAATATAAGGATAAGCCAGGAGGACCATGGGAACGATGCCAAGTGGATATTGCAGCCCCTTGTTGGGAAAGAAGACAGCCGTCAAGCTAGGGTCACAGGAAGAGCAGAGCATCTCAGTGCAGGTTGCTTCTGGGGGGCGGGGAACCTGCCAGTTGGTAGCTCTCAAGGCCATGCTCCTCCCTATGAAAAACAGTTCTACACGTACAGATGTCTGTATGCTGGAGCCATGAAGGAGCTTGAAACATGACTGTGCCTAAGATGCTTGCCTAGGAAGTGGGTGAGGATGGGGCTGAGCATAGGTGTGTGTTTGGATGAACTCTGGGGTGAATGAATCTCATGTGTAACAGGTCTGAGAAGTGCTGGCATCTTCCAGGTGAGTGACTGAAACAGATAACTAGGGAAGTCATCATGGGGGCACATATCCCAGTATCAGCAAAGATGAACACATGCCCAGGCAAACGTCCCTTCCCTTTGCTGACTTCTTGATTCCTAGCCCTGCAGAAATGGCACAGAGCCAACCAAGTAGCCAGGGGGATGTGGATTTCACGTTTCTGCACACACTAGGCTTTCGGGTCCCTCCTGAGTCGGCTGCGAAGCCAAAGTGTGCACCTGGAGGGAAGCTTGAGAGCTCCAGGGCATCACATGCTGTGGTCTGGATTTCACTGCAATGTTCCAGGAAGCCTTCTGTTTGTCCCCAAACCATGTGTGTGATGTCACACCTCCATCTTCTCCAGCACTCCCGGAACTGATCCATAAGGACCTCCACCTTGCCCTTCTTCCATGAGGCCACTGTCCTATCAAGGTCATCCTCTTTCCTAATGTCATTTCCTTGTTTCCAGTGGGTTTTATTTCTCATTACCACCAGAGTGGAAGTCTAGAATGTGAGGAAAAAGGTATGACTAAGGAAATGAAGTAAGGGGACTGCTTTGTCCTTAACTACGTGGGGGGGGGGGTAGTGGTGGTCAGCGACCAGAGACAGCAAAGTGCCTACCGTAGGGGCCTCAACATGGGAGATGGCCTCAAGGATGCTCTTGGGGGTCTGCTCCCAGCCCCTTGACCTCCTTCTGCCTACCATGGAGGCAGGATGCTGCAGTAGCCCTGGCACTGTATGCTTATGTCGTCATGTTGGAAAGTCACAGGGAGCTAATCTCTAATCCTCTAATCTCAGAGGACAAAGTTTCCAAGATCAATCTGTCTTGACTCTGCAACAAAGGAGGGAACTGACCATGATGTGATACCTTCCTACTTAGCTGTAGGGCATGCTGGAGGACTGGGTATGCTTTGACCTCTGTCTGCCATCCCCTGTTAAAGGAGATGGTTCTCTACCTGTCCTAGGCTGCTGGCAGCCCCACACCTGTGGAGGCTGATATCACTGGCTCTTATCCTTGCCCTTGAGCCTGGTAGTACTTTTTCATCACTGTGGCAAAACACCTGACCTGGTCCCATATGGGACTCCAGTCCTGGCCATTCCTCACTTGTACTCTCTTTCTACACAGTTTAGACCTATACACCCTGAGAACGGCTTAGAGTGCAGCTTCTGTGCCTAGAGTTAGCTCCTCGTGTTTCTCTGACACCTGTCCTTTGACTACATGCAGCCCCAGGGTCTTCACATAGTTAGTGCTCAAAAGACTGTCCAGTGACTGGATCCAAAGAAAATGATAAGAACCAGCTAATAGGAAAAAAACCCGTAAGTTTCTGGGTTAAGAGCTGAGGTTTTTTGGCCCAAGCTGCTGCCTTCACCATCTTTGGGTTCCTTGGACAAGAAAGGACCCTCATCCCTGCTGCCCTCACACTGAGAGGATGACCAGCCCACCCCAGCCTTTTCTGCATCTATGCCACACTACACAGATTCATGCATGCATTCATTCATCACCTTCACCCGTCTACTCATTCATCAAGTCTATTGAGCATGAATGTCCCCATGGCAACCACAGTGAGTGGAACAGACAAAGTGCTGCCCTCCTGTTACTGCAAAAGAAGCCGACCACATCAACTGATAGACAGGGGATGAGCCATAGAGGAGTGCAGAAAGAGGGAGTGGATGAGGCAGAAAACAGACGTTCAGGGACAAAGCACCCCATCAGCTACAACCACCATCTCTCTTCCTAGCAGAGTGCCAGTGGCAACCTCTGGACCTATAAGATAGTCACCCCTATCCATAGATCCCAGATAGGCTTCACAGACCAAAGGATCCTTCCAGTCCTCCCCAAGGTGGCTCAAGAGAAAATGTGGAACTTTCTCAAGCCAATGAGGTAAAGGTAACTGCTAGGAAGTCAAGGCATTCTAGAAACGGTATCCCAGGTTTAAAGAGAAAGCCACAAGAAAGGCTACTCTCTTCTTTGTGTGTTGTGTCACCTACATGCGATGTCTATAGTGTTGTAGTCCACAGGCAAAGCTACCCCGTATTCTTGTGAACAGAGAAAGAGCTGCATCCCTTGGGGCCCCCATCTGTGGGCTAGTGCACACAGCCCTGGAGCTCCCTAACTTTCTACCCATGTGACATGAGAGATTTTTCATAGCCCATTAAACGCAACTGGACACATCCCCATCTCTCCCCTCAGTGCCTGTTGTGCAGTGGGTGTACCATATTTATGAAATGAGTATTGTGTCAGTGTCCCAGTAGCAGACCTGGCAATGAGGCTTCATGTGTCAAATGAGGGGAATGATACAGAAGACAAAAATAAGGGAGTAGATAGAAATAGGACAGAGGTGGGTGAAGGGGCAAAGCAGTGGAGCTGGGCAGTTCTCTTCCCTCCCTCCCCCATAACACACACAATTCTCTGGCTTAAGGGTATTCTAGGGGACACAGATACCTGGGCCTTCCTCAGAGCAGCTCACGATCAGACACTAATCAGTAGCAGAAGTATGTGCTGAAGCGATGGCAGGAATTAACAAGGACCTGGCTGGGCTACCAGCACTGTGTGTGTCTATTAACTGTAATTGACTCTCTTAGCATTTCTACTGCCGTGGTGAAACACCATGACCAAAACACCTGGGTAGACAAGTGTTCATTTCACATTACAGGGCAGTAACCTAGAGTAGAAGCCATAGAGGAACACCACCTCCTGGCTTGTTTCTTATGGCTTGCCCATCCTGTTTTCTTACACCACTTTCCCAGGGGTGGCACTACCCACGGTGGGCTGGGCTCTCCCACATCAATTATCAGACCAGAAAATGCCCTTTTTTTTCTTTTTTCTTTTTTTTTTTTTTTTTGGTGGGGAGGAATTTTCTCAGTTGAGGGTCTCTTCCCAACTGACTCTAGCTGTGTCAAGATGACACAAACACTAGCCAGCACATCATCCAGCAGACAGCAAAACCTAGGCAGCCTATGCTTAGGACCAGAGGGGCTGCTGCCTGCTCAGGCTGGCCAAGCTGAGCTTGCCTCTATTGAAATGCAAAAGGACATTTTGCATATCAAAGAGCATTATTGTGCTTCCCTATGCATCTCCAGATTCTTCTTGCAAGACTTGAAGCCCAGCTCATAATTTGATGATAAAATATTGATTATTTATCTACAGCTGCATGCAGAGGTCCATAGCACATAAATGGGACCCCCACCCTGTATTATCTTGTATTTTAAGTCAATATGAAGATGGATATTCTACCCGAGACGCATTTTGATAGAACACTTTCATCAATAAAAGACAATAATGTCAGAGTGCACCAGTCAGCTCCTGCTGTTGGTCTAGGATCTGCTTCTCCACACACCAGCTGGTTTCAAGAGAGGTTTCCAAGCTCCAGCAGCTCCTGGTCAGTCTGCATTTTTCTTTATTTAAGTCACATGAGGGGGAACTGTCAGGGGAATGGTGGGTTGTCAGGGAGCTGCCCACTCACTCCCACACCCCAGTTGAGAGGGAATGAAAATAAAAGCAAATGCAGCCTACAAACCTGGGAGAGGCTTCACTGGCCATCCTTAGCGATGTGCTAGTCTTCTGTTTCCAAGACGAAAGAGCAGAAGTGTGGACCGTCCCTGGACTGAGCATCTTCCGTGCTTGCCCATGGAGCAGGTATTGCCACTTGAAGCTGAGATAGTACCTCCTTCAAATCTTTTTCTTCAGTCTGTTCTCAATTGCTTATTGGGTATGGACTTTACAGGCATTACCTGTATTAGTGACTAACAGTGGAGCTGGAGAGTACTGTGCCTTCCCTAGACTACAATGAGAGCCACCCATAATGTGGTAGAACTGTGGCCCTTGTGGCCCTGTCCAAGGCAGCTGTCAGCTCACACATCTCTGTGTTTGTGCACTGGCTTGGTGATCCAGCAAATGTTGGAATTTCTTTTAGTTTTATGGAATGACTCACTTCCCTCCTGCCAAAAAGGGAAATACAGACACTCAGAGGTCTTTAGCTTCACTCACTGCTACATGCCCAATGTCAGAATACTGGATTAATTTACCTATCTGCTTCACTCATTTGTCCCACAAACTCATCTGTGACTATGCAATAGGACTCTGGGATTTTCCAGTGAACCAAATAGGAATTCAAGCAGGTTCTCAAGAAATAGCAATAATGAATAACTACTAGCTAGAGTGAGTAGTAACTACACTAGAAGAAAGCAAGCAATATAAAAAGCTGAAAATTGCCATTTTGAACAGAGAAAGTAAATGTGAGCCAAACCCTGTGAGAGGTCAGGGAGCAAAGCAGCAGCTATAGAGAGGAAGGAAGGTATTTCCAGGCACTTGTAGGAGCCAGTGCCAGCATCCTGAGGCAGGGATGCGCCTGACTTGAGGAAAAATGAGTGACTGGGATGAAGTATGTTGAATGTTCCTGAGTAAATTAGAGAATGAGTCTAAGGTTCATGGGTCCTCTTACCCATCCCCACCACATGGAGAGTCTCTAGACAGAGTAGATAAGAAAGGACAGCATCCTGGTTATTGCTGACATAACCAAGCCCAGCATTTTTCAGGTAACAAAGCCACTTATAACTGGCAATGTCCTGATTAGATACAAACTCCAAGCCTGAGACACCTGGGGGGCTTTGCCATGATGGGGTCAGAGGACCCCCTGTTGGCTAATTCTGGGACCCTGGGAAATATAGCCTTGGGGCAAAGTCTGGAATCTGTCTATGCAAGGTAGGCTTGCAGAACTGGCAGGTGAGAAGGAACCTTTCAAATTTGCAATTTTCAAGTGTCAGAATGATATTGTGCCGCTCCTCTGACACCTGGCATGGGAAGCAGGTCTTTCTGGTTTCCATCAACACGTCTACTGTGTGAGGTTGACCTCTGCACTCTCACCATCCAGACCCAGACCGAGAATGCCAGCTCCAATGCTGGCTTCCACAGCACCCCACCCCACACACCCAAGGATGAAACCAAAGGTCTTCAAGGTGCTAGAGAGACAGAAACACACAGGCTGTCCTCTGAAAGGCAAGCAATATGCCAGACAGGGATCCCTTTAACTTAGCCCATACATGATACACTCCGTGCTAAGACAAGACACTAGGTGCAGGGCAAAGACTCCCCACCTAGGAAAGATAGGTATTGTGAGCATCCGTGTATGGCCCATGACATAAGAAGCAAGAATAGCCAAGATGAACAGACTCTAGCTTGTAGAGAGATTTGTCCTAGAGGGCAAAGGTCACACATACAGTGGGACAAACTTTTCAAAGGATTACTTCTGAAATTGCTAAGGGCCACTAGGAAATAGGTATTACAGCAATGAGTGTAGGGCAAGGTAGGGATAGGCAGGACCCAAGAGCAGGGAGGAGCCGCCTGCCAACAGGCAGAAAAAAGTAGCTCCAGCAAAAGGATTAGGGATGCATAGGCCTGAGGAGGCAACAGCTGGTCACAGGACCAGAATACAGGCTCAGCGGAGCTCAGTGAGCAATAGGGAAAGGATGTCACTCCATGCCCTGTCTGCCAAGTTCCATCCTAAGACTGTTCATACTGCCACCATGTCTCCCATGAGGGTTGTTACCATTCCCACCTCAACAGGCCATCAAATGCACACCTCCAGCAGCAAGAAAGTTGCTCAAGAGAGGAGCACTGGCACCTCATTTGGTTTTGATTGGCTAATTAATGAGAGACAGAGTCTTACTATGTAGCTAAGACTAGCCTCAAATTCACAGTTGTACAGAGATATGCCACCATTCCCTTCTGTAATTGTTTTTATAAACCCTGCAAATAAATATAGCACCAGCATGAAAGCAAAAGGCGTAGTAAAGAGGCCCATAAAGCACAATGAGAAAAGGCATGAAGGGGAACATTTGGCTCTGGGTGGATACTGTGGAGTAAGTGAGCACAGCGGAGCTACTGGGAGTCAGTGGGACCAGCAGCAGAGGTATGACTGAGAATGGTGAGGAAGCTGCTGTGTCAAACAGATTTAAATTTTTTGGCCAGTCTGGACCCATGTGTCCAGTGTAGTTTAGTTCTTGGGTGTCCCCCACAGGAGCACATGCTAAAGGCATGGTCCTGAAGATGGTGCTGCTGGAAAGTATTTAACCATTTAAAGGTGAGGCCTTGTGGGAGGTCCTTGGGTCACTGCAGGCCTGCTCCTGAAGAGGGGACTGTGTAATCCTCGTCTCTCCACCTTCTTCATCTTTGTTCTTTACCTTGAGATGGACAGTTTTGCTCCACCCACTACACAGCCATAGGCCCAGACCCACAAGACGACTCCATCTCAGCTGGGAGCCCCAGAATCCTGAAACAAACCACTTCACTTTGTAGCTTAACAACCTAAAACACTTCCTCCTAGCAGCTGGCTAATGCATGGCTCCATCCATTCTGTTCTCGCAAGAGACATTGGAACTGTGGCAGCCAGCTGGCTGTAGGGTGGGTGAGGCCCCAGCTTTACCACAGACAATCAGTCCTGGCCCAGCTGCTTCCATGTGTGCACAAAAGAAGCATGCTTCTTGATGCCATCAGTAAGGGTGAAGGTACAGAAGGAACTGAGAAAGTTGATATGCCCTTCACCCACTGTCCTAGGGAGACACTGTGACCACAGCAGTTCCTAGGAAAACATTTCATTGGAGCTGGCTTACAGTTCAGAGGTTTAGTCCACTGGCAGCATGAAGGCAGACATAGAACTGGAGAAGTAGCTGAGAGTTCTGCATCCAAAGAGCACTACATCCAGAGAGCACTGAAAGCCCACCCCCAGCAACACACTTCCTCCAAGGCCACACTTCCTAATTGTGTCACTTCCTCTGGGCCCATTTTCATTCAAACCACCACACCCACTTAGATCATAAATCAGGGAGAGGCAGAGTCCTCAAACCTCCTCAAGATGAGGGTAAACCTCCACACCTGGCCTGCAGACCTGGAACTGGGCAGGAAACACACAGGACAGGGCCTCTTCAGCCCACTCCTAGGCTCTCTGGCTTGGTTTCCTGAGCAGAGGGGACAAGTGGAGTTAAGTGCCTGGAGATGCAGTCAAGAGAATGTGTCCTGGACTCTTGCATTCCAGCCCTAGTTTGCTGCGTGGTCTTGGACCACTCACACAACTCCTCAGAGCCAGGTCTTCATCAGCAATGGTGAGCTAGAGGCAGCCTCACCCAGCACTGCATCCCATGTACACCAGCTCCTTCTAGCTCATATTTACTAAAATGACTGCCACTGCTGTACTTTCCCCTGGGTGATCCTCCACAGACCTCCTCCCCACATGGAGAACTGACCTGGGTACAGATGGTCGGGGGTGATTGCCAAGAATTGGTCATAAAGAGCCTGTGACTTCTTTTCTGTCTGATGGCTCACAAGAGAAGCAGCTAGCACGAGGACATGGCAGCCAAGTTGGGACAAATTCCACAGGCTGACAACCTCAGGGCTCCTGACCATGGACAGCCAGAACTGACATGTCAGCTTTGTGAGTGAACCGTGATGAAGGGGATCCCCCTGCCCCACCCACTCTCAGAACGACAGTGGCCCAAGTAACATGGCACCTGTAGGCTCTCAAGGCAGCCTGAGTGAAAAACACACTTGCCTCAGGCGGAGGCTGGGGTGTCCATCATGCTGTCTCTCAAGACACTGGTTTCAGCTGCACTGTTAGACAGCAGTAGATAATTATTCCAAGCATGTCTCATATTGATGTGGCCACTTCTCAGATATCATACATGAGGCCTTCTCCCCCACCACACATAGGCTTCTCTGCAAAGCCCCACAGAGACCAGTTGTTCTGTGTAAAACCTTGTCTCCATATATGCATGTAGCTCTCATGGAAATTCCAGCTCTGGGAGAGGGAGGGCTGTGGCAGGAGAATTGCTGTGAGTTCTAGGCCAGCCTGAGCTACATAATGAGCCCCACTTCAGCCTGGGCTATAGAGTAAAACCTGTCTCAGAAAAACAAAGCAAATGCTGTCTGCAGTGGTCTCTTCCCTGGACCCTTTGGAGTGTTGCCCCCTCCAGGAAGCCCACTAGACCCAGTTAGGGATTCTTTCTCCATACCTGCAGGTCATCCATACCTGCAAGAGTACTCTCTGCCTGTCCTTTCTTGGAAGACTTGCCACATGCCTCAGAGTGCCAGAGCCACTCTGAGTGGCTTTTTACCTAAGCTTTGGCTGCTGGAAGGCTCAGTTCCACTACAGATGACTGCCAGGGCTTTGTGGTGGGAAGGCTTCAGCACTAACCTAATCCTTTACTCTCTGTGAGGTTAGTCAGTGACACTCTGACCTCATTTTATCTCCCTGATCTTAATGCATTTTTGCCCTGACTTCTTCATCTATCTCTTTACCTGAGTTGTGTGTTCTGTAACAATTCCTTGGTGAAATGAGGCAACGCTAATCACATTTTCCCTGGTCTGAGACATGGGTAGAGATCCTGATTGTGGGGTGCAGACCTCTTCTGGTGCCCGTGGACATCACACTCTTTACATTCCTTTGACCCCTCATCTCCTGCCTCCTCTCCCCATGGTGACAGTATTCTGTCTTGCTGGTGGGATGAGTGGACTGAATGCCATCAGGAAGTGTCTGGGCCCTCACTATACCAGCACAGTCATCTGGAGCTGTTGAACTGTCTGTGGTCATCTTCCAAATCCACAGACTTTTCTAGAAGTAGCCTAGCAACCTGGCACAATGGCTCAACCACAGCAAGGATGCAGACTTAACTGCCACTAACCCCCAGATCAGGCAAGAAGTATACTGGCCGAGGATCTTGGGCAAGACAAGCACCACCCAACGACAGCAATCTGGAGCAGAAGAGGGTTCTGATTTCTGTGGACCTAAATGAAACCTCTGGGAGGTAACATCCAAGCAGCCATCATGGTAAGAAGTCAGTGTCATCAAGACTAGCCCATTAACTGCCTGCCTCCAGCTTTCTCCCCATCAAACACCTGATTTAAACAATAACTCGTGAGCATATGAGCAGAAAGTATGACAATGGACTGCTTTCCTTGGCACTTTTTTTCTCAGTAAAAAGCCAAGCTTCCAGTTTCACAAGCATGTGCAGACACAGACACACCCTCACACACACAGTGACTCTTATTGCTCCAGGTCCCCATCCACAGCAAAGGCAATGCAATTATGAGTTCCATTTCCTGGGTGTGGACTGAGCCAAGCCCTAGGCAAGGTCTTTATGCTTTCCCCCTTTCAGCATATCAGAACTCCAGAACTGAATCAGGGTGGGTAAGCTCCCAAGATCCATTCAAAAAAAGGCTCCTGAGCTGGGTGGCACACATCTTGAAGAGCTTAAAGGAGGAATGTAAGCTTGAAGCCAGCAAAATAGCAACCTCCCCCCTCCAAAAAACAAACAAACAAAAACCAGAAACAGTTCCTGTTGCAGAGTTCACAAGAATAACATCTGAGTCTGTAATTATTTGGCAAAAAGTCAAAAAACCCACACATTAGAGAGCAGTGGGACCACACAGACTAACAAAAGCATAGGCTTCCCCAGCAAACTGGGAGGCTTAATACTGTCTTTATTGCACAATCACTTCTGAATGTATTTTATTAATTAAACCAGAGGATCTGAATTTGTTGTTCCTTAATTACTACAGTGTATCTAGTTAACATAATGTTTAAAAATGAGGACCAGTGGGTGGCAAGAAGGCTAACCCTTTATCCTACAGAGCTGGGAACTACCAACCCCTGTGCAGGAGAAACACGGGACAAAGTCACACTCTGTCAAGCCACAAGTTGCTCTGACTTTTAAAACATCCTGTAGCCTTCTGTTGCCTGTCACAGCTAGATTTATAAGGGACAATCTCTCTTAGAGTCTGCTTTTTTTTTTTTAATTCACTCAAACCACCACGACTGAGAATCTGGCCCCTAAAGTCAGTCTATCTGAATATGAAATTGTCAGCTTCTCATCTGATAGTGGAAGGTGAAGAGGAGGGAGGAGAGGGCTTACAAGAACACCTCAGTCACAAGAAAGCACCTCGGTTTCAGCAGTCCAGTGAGAAAGGTATTCTTCTTTTATGAAAAAAAATTATTGGTTGAAGGGGTTAAAAGATTAACCAAGAAAACATAATGCATAGGCTGAATGCATAATGTAGGGACTACAGGGAGGGGTTCAGCACCACGGACAGAGCAGGTGCCTGTTCTCTTCTGTGTGAGCCAGAGAGGCAAAGAGTGGGAGTGGGAGGAGAAGGGGGAGGAGAAGGGGGACGGACTGAGGGCAGATACACTGCCATAACTTATTCTGCCTTAATCACCCTGTGCCCTTTAGAATATCTTCTGTCCTCCCATCCAGAGGACATGCAGTGTCATTCCCAGACAGCTATCCAGAGTTTGTGTAGGATATGAACGGATAGACAAAAGAAAAAGTTACCTAAAGTCCATCAAAGCCCACTCTTGGAAACATCAATAATAGGCAAAGCCCTGGGGTTTGGGGCTTAGTGGATGGGTGGGTTTTTTCTCATGTGGTTAGCCACATTTCTGACTTGGCATCTATAGTTACTGTTTGTCATATCACTATAGAGGAGGAAACTCATGAGCAAACCCTCAGAGATTTTCCTGAGCTAAGCCTGGAGAGGCACATGTTACCTCTGTTCAGATGCCTCTGTTCAGAACCCAGTCCTCAACATATGTAGATATGAGAATAGATGATAGATGACAGATTAGATAGGTAGATAGGTGAGTGGGTGACTATATACATACATACCTACATACATACATACATACACACACACACACACACACACACACAGAGAGAGAGAGAGAGAGAGCTGTCTTCACATTGCTGGGGTTTCTAATTCAGCCATCTGGCCCAAGCCTAAGGATTTTTAAAAATTGTTATTTATGTATATGGGCATCTCACCTCCATAATTGCCTGTGCACAGTGCACATGCCTGGCGCCTGTAGAGGTCAGTAGAGGGTACTAGATTCCCTGCAATTTGTTAGAGGTGATTGTGAGCCACCATGTGGGTGTTGTGACTCTCACCCAAGTCCTCTAAAAGAAAATCCAGTGATCTTGACCATTGAGTTGTCTCTGTCCAGCCCTCACCCCTGAAATATTTTTTACAGGGAAATTAGGGTTCCTTCCACTACAAGGACAGAAAGGGCTCACTGATGTCAAGCAAGATCAAAAGGCACTAGCTCCTGTTTATAAGGCTGGATTACAGCAGGATGCAGACTTCAGCAGCTTCCCAGGGACACCTGGGCTGTCTATCACTCATGTCTTCATGGAGGCTCTCTCCCAGACAGGCTCCCCACACAACTCAGTATAGCTGCCAGCAGCTTCTGTCACATCTTTTTATCAGTGGTCCAAGGAGATTTTTTCCTCTCCATAAAAGTCCTTCTGATACCAAGTGTCGTAGCTAGGTCCCATATTCCACATGACTGAAAAAAACGATGCCCTCTACTAGTCCAGGCCTCGGCCATGGCAACCCTGGATGTGGGAGGGGCTTGTCCTGTGTGATATGTATAAGCTAAAGCAGATGTAGGCAACTCCAGCATACTGCTGTACCCTGAAGGGGAAGACTGGTACCAGGCAAGAGTCTACTGACACCTCCATCGGCATTCTTCAGGCTGGCTGCAGGAAGAGTGCAGTGATGGAAGACTGGAAGCTGGCTGCAGGGCTGTGGAAGCAGAAGAGCCTCTCCCAGCCCAGCCTCTCATTGCTCTCCAGCTCTGCTTCACCCATGCACTGACCATGGGACAGCACAACCCACAAGGTTCCAGATTGAAGACAAGGAGTGTGTTTGGCCCCTTTGCAGCCTTTCCCCAAACATTTTTACCCAATCCTGCAAGGTTAGAGCATGCCTCCAAACACATCAGACACCTTAGCAGATAACTTAAAGCCTGACCCACTTTAAGAACCATGAGCCAGGAAATCAGTTCAGTATTCTGTGTGCATGACCATCATATATGTGAGTGTGAAGGCCTTCAGCAAATTTCCCAAGGAGGCTCATTCATGAGTAGGGAAGCAGCACCACGTACAGTTTTGCCAACATGCAGATAACTGCTTCAAGGGTTTTATGATAGAATTCCATGCACCAGTTTGCTTTCTGAAGAAGCAGGGAGCTTTGGGCCAACATTTCTCAAAGGGGCTGCTTGTTACACAGTACAGCAGTCAGTTTTCATCCCTTTAAGGAGCTGTCTGAGGCAGGCTACCTTGTAAAGAAAAGAGATCCAGTTCACAATTCTATAGGCCGGAAGTCCCCCCAGCAAAGTGCCAGCTCTGGCAAAGACCCCTGGCTTCACCACCTATGCAGATGGCATCATGACACAAGCGTGCTGTGGGAAAAGCATGCATGCAGCAAGGCAGGGAGTCAGGCTGGGAATGACTAAACTCATTCTTAAAACAACTTCCTCTCACCAAAACTCAATACCACCAGGACCACTGGAGTTCCTTCTGAGATCGGTGA
The DNA here is from genome assembly GCF_907164565.1 of Psammomys obesus. Classification (NCBI taxonomy): domain Eukaryota; kingdom Metazoa; phylum Chordata; class Mammalia; order Rodentia; family Muridae; genus Psammomys; species Psammomys obesus. The sequence continues at coordinate 4,344,611 of NW_026596034.1, forward strand.
CCCAATGACTTTCTAGGTCCCACCTCTGTAGGACACATCACCTCTTAAGATCACCATATTGGAGACCAGTTTTCAAACATGTCAACCCTTGTGGGGACACACCACATCGAACCATAATACCCTGATGTGGTATTATATCCTGAGAAAAACTTGATGTCTATGTACTTGCTGGACTAAACAGTAAGGGTTTTCCCTCCCTCAGGACTTCTCCAAGCCTTTAATATTCTGATGTGTTTTGTGACTCTGAAATAGTGGCTCTTGGCCTTTCTAACATTGCCACTTTCTTTGTTAACATACAATATGTCCTGACTGGTTTCCCCTCCCACTACTCCTCCTAGTCCCCCACATTCCCACTCCCCCATTCTACTCCTCAGTTTTCCTGTTTGTCCTGTTGCAGTGACCCCTAACCATGACTATTTTCATTGCTACTTCGTAACTGTAAGTTTGCTACTGTTATTAAAGTGTAAATTTCTGTGTTTTCTGATGGTCTGAGGTCGCCCCTGTGAAAGGGTCTTCCAACCCTCAAAGTAGCAGCTACCCACAGGTTGAGAACCACTCTTCTAGAAAGCAGAAGACTAGAGTCAGCAGTGCTCCTTAGCTTTATTTAACCAAGCCCTGTTTTGTTTGTAGCATCCTATGAACTATTTTCCAAGACTTGGATTTATGAATTGTCCTCCTGGGCACTGTGTCCTTGGAGAATATATGCAAATGGTGGCAGCTGGGTTTGTGCTGCTGTGAAGAGGTCAGGTAGCAGGCATCTTAAGAGTTCCCAGAGGAGGTGGTATTGAGGATTTTAGCAGAAAGCATCCTCTTTGCCTGAATTAGAACAAATGAGGTGTCAGTGTTTTTCGCAAAGCTGGTGCCATCTTAGGGTGTCTGGGAACTGAGAAGTGCCAGACACAGGGGTACTGGAGCTTGCTTGCCTTGGCCTGAGTCTCTGCTCTGCCATCCAGTAGCTGTGCAGCCTTGAGCAGGCACTTGCTCCTTCTGAGCTTTCTCCTGCTGGAGAGGATGAACCAAGACCAGGTGGGGGATGGGCAGTATCTGGGAAGTGAACATGTCCACACAGTGGCTGAGACAAAGGTTGCTCTAGGCTTCTCCTCCTTCTGCCCTCACAGCCACCTACCTATCCCACAGGGCTTTTCTGGTGGTCAGGAAGCCTCCAGAAGATGCTGTCCCCTTCATCCCTGCCCTCTTGTGGCAGCTCAGATAGGTGGCATGGGACGATTCCTTCCCATCTACAGCAGCATCTTCCTGAGGACACTGTCACTCTCAGCACCTCAGGCCAACGAGCAACAGGGAAACAGATGCACAGGCCCCACTGTTTGCTAACACTCACAGACTGTCCTTCAGGTCGCCCTCTGTGATATGTCACCTAGGGGGAGCCAATCCTGTGTGCCTGTTCTATCAGAGTCAGCCCTCTGCCTGCATCTGTCACTGCTGATTGCATTTGAATGGCTTTGTCTCTTTTTTAAATAAAAGATTTATTCCTTAGCTGTCAGAGCTTGCCTTTATTTGAAAATTTAATCTTGTTTCTAGGAGTCTAGATTAACTGATTAGATTTAGGCATCTCTCTCACGGTTCTGGGAGAGGGGTGAGCCTGCTCTGTGCACAGGCCTCTGCAAGCCCTACGGTCAGCCAGCAAAGGTGGAAAAATCAACATCTCAGTATGCTTAGAACTCCATTTCTGCGGCAGGGCATCCTACGCCCCCGCCCCCGGGTCAGCTTCCAGGCCTCAGCTCCAGAGACGTTGTTTCCTGCTAGGGCTGTGCATCAAACCCACCTCCCTCCAGCTTTATGAAGGGACACCACTGTTCTGGTGAGGCTGTATCTCCTGTGCCCCCACATCTCCTTTCTTCTGTCTGGGCAGGATTCTGCCCTGCTGCTTATGCCACTGGATGGGGTCTTGCAGCTGATTCCTACTGTGTTGGCTTGTGCTGGCACTTAACTCCTCTGACCAGGCCTCGGATCTCCTGGTCTGGTGATGGTGGTGCTGTTAAATCCCATCTTGTAGGCACTTAGCAAAAACACAGAACAGCCTGGAGGACAGGTCTAGAAGTTCCTTCCACTCACATGCTGGAACCAGAAGTCCCAAAGCTTGACATGGACATGGACATTTAGCAAGGACCTCCAAACAGCAGCACCCATAACTAGAGATGATGGACCATAATGCATCCCCGGAGTTAAAGAACTTAAGCTCTAATCACTTCTTAATGGTCCCACAGTCAGCACTCACAAGGGAGTGAAATTTCTGCATGAGGCTTTGGGAAGGGAAGTTAGAGCCATGGTTGGGGGACATGGGGAAATACCCAGAGTGCTGCTCTGGACACTTTGACCACTGGGTCAGCCAAGTGGTAAAACACAACTCCCTTTGGGTGAGAAAATAGCAACAAGAGGAGCAGTGAGTCCCACGGTCACAATGGAGGGTAGCACCAAGGCAGGGCTGTCCCCATCCAGCTCTTGGCTCTCTAGTGCCTGGGCTATGGCTGAGCTGTGTCAGCCTTTCTTAGATGCAGGTCCCAGCCCTTGAGAGAAGCGTATACACTTAGAGGATCTTTGGGAAATCACAAAGGTTAAGGGGGGAGGGGTTGTAGAAACTGGCCTTGACCATAACCCAGGAAAGGCAGCAAGCCAGGAGCGCTGTCCCTGGACAGCTGCCTCAGAACTGTGAAGAACTGCCTGCAGTATGAGCCACCCTGCCATCCAGCCGCTTCAGCCCAGGGTGCTTTTTTTCTGGGTCTCCCCTTTCCTCTCCCGCACAGAGCCTGGAGCCTTGACTTTCCCGCTGCACTCTCGCCATCTGCTGGTTAGTGGCGGAATAGCAGCAAGTCTGCCCTCGGGACCGTTGCGGCTTCTCTGACAACCCGAGCAGAGACTGCTCCTTCAGCGCACAGGCACACAAACACATGCACTGGTGTACACCAACAGGCCCACATGAGCTCGTGCACGCAAACGCAGGCGTACACAGGTGACATGCACACATACACACGTACATACCCAGCAAGCACGCGGCCAAGTTGAATCTTACCTTGCTTCTTTCGCCTTCCCCCAGGTACTCATCCCAAGGATTCTGAGTTCCTGACCCGAATAGTCACCTAGAACTTTAATGACTTAAACTCTGGCCAGAGCAGATGGGCATCTGCCATCGTGGGTGCTTGCTCAGAGTGAGAGCTGGACTGTGTTTTGTTGCTTGGATGGGAGGCCACGCTTCTCTTACGGTTCACCCGGTTGATGGGCCAACGGGCAGATAGATCAAAAGCAGCCTCTGGCATCAATGAACGGCCTCTGGCATCAGTGGAGCCTGCCCCATGGAGCTCTGTGGTGCACTGAGGGGGGACATGCACCTCTGACTTTGCCACTTAGTAGACTAACTCCAAGGGACATGATCACCCCCATAACTCATCTGTCTGGGCCTCGGGAGGAACTGAGAAGATTGCAGCCCAACAGCCAGGCTGGGGTTGGGGTAACAGCACGTAAAGGGATGCTAAATGGAGCACGCAAGTTCTCACAACGCTCACGGTGTCCTTACTGATCCCATCTTGTTTTGAAATGTGGGTCTTCCGTTGATCTTGAACTTATACTGTTTCTTATCTTTAAAATAATGCATTAATGGAAACAGAGGCTAAACATATCGTTTAAACACCCATGTTCACAGCCCATCAGTCACAATAGCAGAAAGGGGAAGAAACTGCCCAGCAGGGGATGAGTGGAGAAAGGAAATGTGGTACAGCATACAATGGGGTATTGTTCAGGCCTGGAAAGGAAATTCTGACACACTGCAGCACAGATGAACCTTGAAGACACTGCACTAAGTGAAATAAGCCAGCCACAAAAGACAAAAGACCCCACCTGCCATATTTTGGATCTGGAGTATTCCCTGAAGGCCCATTTATTAAAGGCACCTGTATTGCTGTTGTAAGGTGGTGGACCCTTTAAGAGGTGAGCAACATGGACTAGGTGTTTGGGGAGAGTTTTAGTTAGGAAATATGAAGTCTGGGCAAAAGTGTGTATACTTACTGCCTTCCATAGTAAAATAGCATATGCTGTTAGTTTAAATCTGAAACACCCTTTCCCAGGAGCTCACATATTGAACAGGTACCCCAGCTGATGTGCCATATTGGAAGGCCATGGAGCCTTTGGCACGTAGGCCCTGGCTGAAAATACCCACCCTAGAACGAGTCAGTCCCCAGCTTTCTGCATTCAAGGAATACAGAGAGTGAGAGACAGAGCTGTGGCTTACCTTTGTAACCTCAAAGGAAGCAGTTACCAGCTTTATCAGCCGCCCCTGACAGTTGATATTTTCTACATATTTCCCGAGCTCTTAGCCACTGTGTGGCTCTCTTCTCACAATGGCTCTGTGAACCCTAAAATTCACAGGTCCAAGGAAACTGAGGCAGCGAATTTAAAACCTTGCCAACATGGGCAACTTGAAGCAGAGCTGTCCACACACCTGTCTTGTCTCACACTGCCAGGAAATGAAGAGAGCTGTGTCCTTTCTCCCACCTCCAAGCTCATCACAGGTTTTTGCCTGTCCCCAGGAGCAGCACCTTCCCCATTTCCTGCCACATGCCACTCCAAATGTTGAAGGACCGCCTCCTGCCTCTTCAGCCCCGCCCCCTAGGTACCTCGCAGGACTGGACATACCCTTTCCCAGCTGGGCCTTCATGTGTAAAGTTGGCAGAGAGAAAGCTGGGATCCTGCTGGCTTGCTTGAGACAGCCACACTGGGGGTTCCGGACCTCCTGCCGCCTCGGGTGGCCCCAGGCAGACACGTGCCACATCTCCGCTGACTCCAGTAGAGAAGTCACCCATCGTGCCGATTGCCATCATGCTGTGATTAGTTAATCACCAAGCCCGTGGAGCTTTTAATTAACCGCCAGCCCTGCTCGGGCAGCTGTTCCACAAACCACATCTGATCTCTGTCCCAGTCCCAGCTGACGGAGCGCTTCCATCACGCCGACGCTTGCGAGTAGAGATGCTGTGGAGATGGCTGCGGCCACAGCTACAGCCCTAACAGAAGGCACCAGCCGCAGGAGAGAGAGAAGACAGCCACTCTGGAGTGGGCCGTCAGCTGTGGAAGGGTGAGAGGCTGAGGAGGTCTACACTGTGAGTGTGGCCTGTGCTGTTCTTCCATGTGGTCAGATTAGCTCAACTCAAACAAGCGCAAGAGGAAAGGGCCTAGTTCTGGCCAGACAGTGCAAGGCTTTGGGCATGGCTAGATCCAGGAGAGAAGGCAAAATTACCGGAAATCTCAGAAAAGAATCATTTGTCTCCCCAATGTTACACGTGCAGGTAGACAGTAATACGGCCTCATTCTCTTTGATGTCCTCTCGCGCCTGCGCCTGCTCACCTCTGCACCTTCGAATAGGTTTGGCCTTACTTCCACTATCACCTTATCATATTTAATTTGAACCATTTGGGTGCATGCTCCTGTTATTCAATAGTGTGCAATAGTCTAGCTCAGTATTACTGACATTCGTAGGCTTGTTTCTTTCTACTCGTCTGTCCTGTGCATCCTTACCCGTGGATGCCAGGAGTTCCAGCCAGAAAAACTGTGACAACAAAAAATCACCTGCAAATACAGTCAAAGGTCCCTTGGGCTAACAGAATTGCCATTGCTCTAGACTTAGGGACATCCCACAGTCTACCTCCAGTGGGATGTCAGTGCTGCCCTGAGAACAGAGGCCAGAGGCAGACAGACAAGGGGAGCAGACAGACAAGGGGAGCTTTCAGCACATGGGCCACTGATGGCTCAGGTTCAGTATCTTGAGGAAAGCATGTGGGCACCACAATTGAGGGCCATGCTGTGCCGTCACCAAAACTCCCTTGAAACAGCAACTTAGCAGGACAGATGGTCTATTCAGCTCACAGTTTGGAGAGGGCTCAGAGTCTACGATCAGGCAGCCTCATTTCTTACCACTAGTAAGGCAGGCCCCAGTGGCCAACTGTCATGAAAGAAGCAATGTTAGCAATGTTCTGACACCTGGAATCAGGGGGAAGAGAAAGACCCACTCTCAGACACACACACCCTCAAGACACACACTGTCACCTGATGACCACTTCTTCATGCTGCATAGTCCCTTCCAATGCTGTGTACTTTCGGGGATCATTCAGTATCCAAGTCATATTCCACACAGACCCTCATGTAGCCAGCACACGTGGGGTGGGGTGGGGTCTGAGTGTCCGGTGAGCACAGGCAGAGAAGCATGGAGCACAGGGACAGGTGAGCCCCCGCTGCCCACACGGCTGCTTTCCACAGTCATGGCCCCTAGCAACATGAGGTGCCTGCTGCTATTGAAAGCGCATCACAGGCTGGAGAGATGGCTCAGAGGTTAAGAACACTGGCTGTTCTTCTAAAGGTCCTGAGTTCAATTCCCAGCAACCACATGGTAGCTCACAACCATCTATAATGAGACCTAATGTCCTCCTCTGGCATGCAGGTGTGCATGCAGACAAAACATTGTATACATAATATATATTTTTTCTCTTTTTTTAAAAGCACATCACATTGTAGCTGAGTTAAGGACTCATCTCAGGAGCCAATGCTTAGCGTCCTGAGTTACGGTTTCACAGTTTTCTTGGTGCGCTATAGCAGAGTCAGGACCCAGACCCAGTGTGTTAGTCCCTGAATCCATACATATGCACCTCACCAGCCCCTGCCAGGGGCCAGAGAAGGCCCCAGTACTGCCCACAGCCTTTGCAGCACTGTGTAGAGTACTTCTGGGAACAGGGAGTAGCTAAACACCTGTGGAGCTTCCTTCTTTTCAAAATCAGTTTTGAAATATGAAGTTTACTTTACATCAGTCACAAAAGTGTCCTTCTTCTCCCAGACGTAGTACCTGTTGCTCCGGCACCCCTGCCAAGACCTCAGTAACTGCTGGCCCACACACTCAAGGAACCTATGTGCTAGTGTGAGTGAGCTCATGGTGAAGGTTCTGGTTCTGTGAGGAGCTTGGCTGGCTAGATCCAAGGCCTGAAGCTCATTCAAAGTATTTTCTTTTAATTTTATAGCTTCTATTCCTCATGGACATAACTGTATTGATTTATGGGTCTGCTGTGTTATTTCCACACATGCATACCTTGTATAATAATAGTATATCTGGGTAATTAAGATACCCACATCTTATACTTCTCAGGGTGAGAAATTCAGGTTCCTCACTCCTAGCTATTTTGAGATATTCACTATAGTGCCACAATTGCCTGGAAACATGCTGGAATGTGCCTCTCCTATCTACGGCAATTTGGCAGGACTAGCCTCCCTTTCCCTTCCTCTCCCAGCCTCAGATCCCTAATTCCACACAGTATCGGAACCTCTGTGTTGTCCGTGTTTAAATTCTTTTGTCAATTAAATATTCTTAAAAGATTTATTTACTTTTATTATGTGGGTATTCTGCCTGCATGTACAGCTGTGTACCACATTCATTCAGTGTCCACAGGGCCTGGAACAGGGTGTAAATCCCCTAGCTAAGGTTGGTTGTGAGCCATCATGTGGGTGCTGGTCCTTTTGACCATTGAGCCATCTCTGCAGCTCCCTGTGGCTTAAATTCTTGAGCCTCTAACAGCTTTCTGGGTGTGGCACCTCCCCTTCCCCAGCCTCAGCCTCCTCGTATATAAAAGAGAAGAGCACTGCCCACTTTCCTGGGGAGCAGGGGATCCTGGGCTCCACTGCTAGCAATACAGGACTTGTGTCAGTAACCAAAATCCTCAATTTCTCCAACTGTAACGGGTGATAACACCCTAATACAGGTTGGAAATGAGTTCAGTGTGTGGTGTAGAAGCGGCAGAGCTCAGGAAATATCAAATATTCTCAGGCCACATCCAAGCCATGCCCCTGGCCTGGATCCCACTGTAGCCTCCTCTCTCCCACACCTGTGATCAGGTCCCTGACAGAGAGCTGTCACACCTTTGGATGTGTGTGAGCCACCTTCCTACCTCACCTGGTACGAAAACTCCATACTAGGGTCCTCCAGACAAGACCCCAAGCTAAGTCCCAATAGGCCGGGCTGCAGACAAGTGGCTGGTGCACAGGGCCCGCCCCATCCATGCAGCATGGGGTCTGTGTGTCCCCAATCCTTTTCTGTTTTAGTCACAATAAATATAGCAGGATTTTTCAAGCAACTTGCCCTGCCCAGAGCAGCACTGGCTCATTGTGGCCAACCCTAATTGCCCTCATTTGACCAAGAAGCCCAGCACCTGTGATTGACCTCTTCCCTTCACCTCTAGGAGCTGTGAATGGACAGCAGGACAAGCTCTTGCCCCAGAGCTACTGCTGATGCTGCTTCCAGCTCTGGCTTGGATTTTGAGAAATGGCCGGAATAGAACATGGAGGAGGCAGAGGCTGAACTTGCTTGATATTGTTTCTGTATGCCGCCACAGTGGGCTCTATGCCAGCTTCCCAGAGTCATTGTTCTGTGCCTTCCAGTCCCACCACTCCCATTGTCAGCCACCACAGTCCAGTGCTGTCTATGTCATATCCACCCCACTTACAAAGCATCTGCTGTGCACCTGGCCCAGTTCTAAGCACATTATCCAGAGAGCTCATGGAATGCTCACAGTTCAAACTACTTTTCATTTTGGGTTACAGAAAACAGACCCAAGACCTTAAGAGACCTGCACAAAGGCTCCAAGCTGGTATGTAGCTGTCCCCTCCAGAACCAGCACTCTGTGTCACAGCACAATCCTGGAGCCTGCATGTCTACAACTCTGTAAGCTCTCCCAACACCACTACAAGTGACATAAGACTAACAGGAGTGTCCCTTTCTAGATGAGGAAACGGGTCTATGAGATTCGGCCTCCCTGGGTTCATGGGTCAGGAAGACAGAAAAGAGAATGAATAGCCATGGTGAGCTTGCTAATTGTCTCATCGGCCTCTCCACATCTCCTCTCCATGCAAAGGTTTCCCCTCCTGTTTAGTAGAAAATGCATGAAGAATTATGAGACACCCTCACTCTACACTTAGGCACTTCCTCCCAGTGGGAAAGCAGGGTGTGTCCAGGCTTTGGAAGCATTAAGAAGAGAAAAAGGCATCGGTGCAGTGAGTCCAGGGATGTTCTGGAGGTCAACACATTCTTGATGCAAGAATGGAAGGAGAGCTGGCTTAGAGGCAGATGCTTTACCACACAGAATTCAAGAAAGAGGTAGAAACATTGAAGAGGACTCAAGCTGGAAATAATATAGAATAGAAAAACCCAATATTTTAATGAGAAATCTCAAAGGAAAGCCTTACAAAAAGAATGAGTCAGTCTGAAGATAAAATGTTAGAATTCAAGGATAAAGTAGACAATAAAGCAAGGCGTATGGAAAATGTTTTTAAAACACAAGAAAAGGAACATATAGGTTATCTGGGACACCATGAAAACCCCAAATTTTTGAATTATATGCATAGATGAGGGAGAAAAATCCCAAGTCAAGGACATAGACTACATCTTCAATAAGATCATATTTCTTCCCCAAACTAAGGAAAGACACAAGCCTATGTATATAAGAATCTCGACAGAGAACCAAAGAGACAAGACCAGAAAAGAAAATCCCCATGACATGGTTATCATCATCAGACACTACGTATACATGACAAGAAAGTGTGTTGGAAGCTAAGAGAAAAAACACAAGTCACACACAAAGGAAAACCCACCTGAATAAAGCTGATTTCTCAAGGAAAATTCTGAAAGCCAGAGAAGCCTGGAACAGACCGTGATAGCCAACCTTGACTAATATACCTAGCAAAAACTATCCACTATAGTTGAAGGAGAATTTTTTCCATGATATAAACAGTCTAAAATTGTTATAATCAACAAACTAAACCTAAAGAAATTACAGGATGTAATATTTTAGGCTGAAGGAAAAAATGAACATAGCAGAGAGTCTGTGGAAAGAAACTCAAAGCCATAGTTATTAAAACGCAATGTGCGACCGAGAACACAACACCCAAAATCCACACATTGACCACAGTAAACATGCATATGTCATTAATAACCTTAAGTATCAATGGCCTCAGCTCTCCAATCAAAAGACAGAGGCTGACTGAAACAAAATCCATCTATTTGTTGTGTACAAGAAAAACACCTTAACTTTAAGATAGTCACTGCCTTAGAGTAAAAGGATAAACAAAAACACTCCCATTAAATGGGACCAGAAAGCAAGAAGGTGCTGCTCTAAATATCTGACAAAATTAACTTCAGATTGTAATGGAATCTGAACTACAGGAGAACTACAGTTACACCACCTCATGAAAGTATTCTTTTTTTGTTGTTTGTTTGTTTTTGAGGCAGGGTTTCTCTGTGTAACAACCCTGGCTGTCCTGGAACTTGCTTTATAGACATGGCTGGCCTCAAACTCTCAGAGATCCTCCTGCCTCTGCCTCCAAAGAGCTGGCATTAAAGGTGTGTACCACCACTGCCTGGCATGAAAGTTTTCTTAAGAAAGAAACTTTAAGTGCTAAAATTGTCCTGGGTAAACGGGTCACTTTAGACCAAACATACATTTCTGTTCAGTGAGTCCTTGACCTCCAGGTTGTGAGACCAGCCTAACAGATGAACTACTATATTTATGACTCTGTAAACAAGGCTTGCTTCTTTCCTGTGGGTGTCCTTAGCTGCCTTGGTGTGTACATCTCACAGCTGCAGTTTTTGCCTTTTAAAACTAAAACAATGTGAAGATGGGGGCTGCTCTCTACTTCTCTGCCTAGGATACCCCTGCCAGTGGTGAAGAAAGGCTCCATGCCATTTGTCTTCCTCAGGCCTCCCTGGTGGCCTTTCTTCAGGGACCCCAGAGTCAAACTAAAACTAACCAGCAGAAATGAGGCGGGACACTTAGCCAAGGTGACATTACTATCCTCAACATATGTGCACCCAAAATTTTGGGCACCCAATTTCAGGGGGGAAATGTACTGCTAGATTTAAAGATACAGATTAACATTAAAGTAGGTGGTTTCAATACCCACTTTCTTCGATAGACAAGTCATCTGGACAAAAAACATATAGAGAAAAACATCAGCATTATTTGACATCCTATATCAATGTGCTTAACAAATAGTTACAGAATACTTCACAGAAACACATTCTATACAGCAGGGCATGAAAGGTTTTCTAAAATAGACCACATCTGGGACACCAAACAGATATTTACAAGTTCAAAAGGATTGAAGTAACTCCTTGGATCCTATCTGACTACAATGCAATAACACTTGAAATTGACCACAAACAAACTCATGGAGATTAAAGAACTCATCACCGAGTGATGATTTATTAAAAAAAGAAATCAATAAACAAATAAAAAATACTGAAACTAAATGAAAATGAAAACAAAACAAAACCTCTATGACACAGTGAAAGCATTCCTACAAGAAAAGTTCATCGGTCTAGGTGCCTACATTAAAACAAAACAAAACAGAAAGAGCACAAATAAATGACTTCTTGGTGCAACTCAAAAACTTGGAGAAACAAGAACAAACCAAATACAAACTCAGTCAACAGCAATAAATAATACAAATCAGAGCAGAAATCAAGGAAATAGAAGCAAAAGATAATACAAAGATTCATTGGGTCCTTGATAAGATAAGCAAGACTGACAGACCCTTAGCCCAATTAACCAAAAGAAAGAAATGGAGGACACAAATTAACCAAATCAGAAATGAGCAGGAAGTATGATGACAGACAGCAAAGAAATTCAGAATATTATCAGGGAATATTTTTAAACCTTGTGCTGCATTATGCTGGAAAACCTTAAAAAGAAGAAGAATTTCTTGATTCATTAATTCTAAGTTAAACCAAAAAGAAATCAACAACCTAAAATACCTGTAACAAATAAGGACATTGAAATGGTAATAAAAAGCCTTCCAGCTTAAAACAACAACAACAAAAAACTCCAGAGCAAAGACACAACAATAACAAAAAAGGAAAGGTACAGGTCAGTATTGCTCATGAACTCAGACTCAAATATTCTCAATAAAATGCTAACAAACAGAATACAGATGTACTTCAAAAAGATTATCCATCATGACCAACTTGGCTTTATCCCTGAAATACAGGGGTGACTCAACATATACACTTCAAAAAAAAAAAAAAAAAAACCAGAACAAACAAACAAAACCAATATGTAATAAACCATGTAAATGGATTTAAAGGCAAAAATCACATGATCATCTCAATAGATGAAGAAAAAGCCTTTGATAAAATCCAACATGCCTTCATGATAAAAGTCCTAGAGAATGTAGGGCTAGAGGGAACACACTTCAACATAATAAAAGCATATATGAGAAACTCACCACCAACATTACCCTAAATGGAGAAAGCTTGAAGCGACCCCACTGAAGTCCAGAATAAGACAGGGATGTCCAGTCTCCACTCCTTTTCAACATTGTGCTCAAAGCACTAGCTGGGGCAATAAGACAAAGAAGGAAATTAAAAGGGTACAAATAGGAAAGAAGTCCAGCCAACCCTATTTGCAAATGACATGAAATTACACATTAGAGATCCCAAAAATTTACCAGAAAACTTCTAGAATGATGAACAAATTCAGCAATGTGGCAGGACACAGAACCAACTTGCACAAATCACTGTCTGCACGCCAACAGCAAACATTCAAAGAAGAGATCATGGACACTCCCATGCACAATAGCCTCAGAGAAAATAAAATATCTAGGAATAAACCTAACCAAGGAAGTGCAGGACCTCTACAATGAGAACTTTAAACTGAAGAAAGAGATAAAGACACTAAACCAGCAGTTCTCAGCCCATAGGTCACGACCCTTTGTAGTCGAATGGCCCTTTAACAGGAGTCATATATCGGGTATCCTGCATATCAGATGTTTACATTACGATTCATATCAGTAGCAAAATTACAGTTATGAAGTAGCAACGAAAATAATTTTATGGTTGGGGTTACCACAACATGAGGAACTGTACTAAAGGTTTGCAATGTTAGGAAAGTGAGAACCACTGCTAGAGAGTTTGGAAAATCATCCCCTGCTCATGGATTGGTAGAATTAAAACTTTGGAAATGACCATTTTACCAAAAGCTGTTTACAAATTCAATACAATCCCAGTCAAAACCCCCACCTCATTCTTTAAAAAAAAAATAGAAAAACTAGCCTAAACTTCATATGGAACCACAAAGGCTCACCAAAACAATACAAACACACACACACATACACAATGCTGGAAGGATTGCAATTCCAAATTTAAGACATATTACAGAGCCATAGTAATAAAAAACGGTATATTACTGACACAAAAACAGACATGTAGATCAATGGAACAAATTTGACAACACAAACATCAATGCATATAATTTCGGCCACTTAATATTTAACAAAGATGTCAAAAACACACACTAAGGAAAAGAACATATCTTCAACAAATGGTGCTGGAAAAACTGGATTTCCACATGCAGAAGAGTTAAATTATTGCTGTGTCTATCATCTTGCACAAAAAACTAATTCCAAAAAGATCAAAGACCTAAATGTGAAACACTGAAACTTCTAGAAGAGAACAGAGGCAGTGCCCTACCTGCTATAGGTTCAGGAAAGGATTTTCTGAATAGGACTCCATCTGCCCAGGAATTAGGTCCATAATTGACCCATGAGACTTCATAAAACTGGAAAGCTTCTGCACAGCTAAAGAAGCAACTGGGTGAAGAGGAAGTCCACAGAATGGGAGCTATGCATCTGACAGAGGATTATATCCATACTATGTAAAGAACTCAAAAGACAAAGAATCAGAAAAAGAAAGGACCCATTTGAAAAATGGATCTGAGAACTGATCCATTTTCTCAAAGGAAGAAAAAGAATGTCTAAGAAATGTCTTTTTGAAACGTTCACTGTCCCTAGCAATCAGGGAAATGCAAATCAAAACAACTTTGAGGTTTCAGCTTACCTCAGTCAGAATGGCCAAGTTCAAGAAAACAACTGACAACAAATACTGGAGGGGTGTGGGGGAAACCCTCCTTCCCTGCTGGTGGGGTTGTGAACTGGCACAGCCCCTGCACACATCAGTGTAGGCAAGTCTCCAAAAGCTAAAAATAGATCTACCATATGACCCAGCTCTACCACTCCTTGGCATTTGCCCAAAGACTTGACAGCCAACTTTACAGATACCTGCTCAGCCATGTTCACTGCTGCTCTAGTCACACTAGCTAAGAAACTGAAACAATCGAAATGCCCTTCAACCACACACTGACAATAAAAATGCAGTACATGTATACTATGGGAAACTGTTCAGCGGTAAAGAAAAATTAGATCATGAAATTTGCAGGTAAATGGACAGACCTAGAAAAGAGGAAAACCACACCCCAAAGACAAATGTCTCATGTTCTTTCTCATCTTAGGTTCCTAGCTCCAGATCTTCAGATAAAGTGTAGTTCTCACGCCCTCATCAAGGAAACTTATCTTTGCAACAGATGGGGACCATACAGAACACCACAACCAATCAACATGCAGAGTTGTAGAGCCCTGTCCCAATGGCTACATCTACAAAGCAACTCATGTACCTAATGCTCATGGAAAAAAATGTGGAAGAGAGGGCAGGAAGACTGTAAGAGCCAAAGGGTGCAGATGCGCTTCTGCTCTGAGACTGTGTCCCATAGTAATGTCAGAAGCCTCGCCCGTAAAGTCTCACGAATATAACACGAGCTGAGCAAGGACAATAACAGGCATGCCAACGTGGATGAGGGAAAGACAGGAGACCTCAGCCTTGTACAGAGGAGAGGCAATTAAGGAATGCTTAGAGTGGGAGCAATAGTCTGCTGGGAGAAGAGCGCAACAGTCGGTTATCTGAAAGCAAGTGGTCAGCCCTGCAGTCCTGCAGACAAGTAACATCATACAGACCGAGCAGGTTATATTCAGGGACACATATGTATGGACACATATACCTATAACAGCAATTAATGAAAAAATAGACCACAAATTTGAAAGAGCGAGGAAGGCTATTTGGGAAGGTTTGGAGGAAGAAAAGAGAGGGGGAGTTGATGTAATGATATTTTAATCTCAAAAACAAAAGAAATAATTTTTAATTTTTTTAAAGAATGACATGGCACCACATCTGTCCCTAAGGAACTAGAGCTGAGACAGTGATGGGTCAGTGATTAGTCACACCCTACCTCTTGTTCTTTGTTTAAACCTGAACCTTATGTCAGTACTCCAGAGGGACTGGGGGTCCCAAGACCCCTTTATACAAGCCTTATTTCTCAGACTTGCCTTTCTCCACAGAGAAGCAGGAGATTCAGGCTTCAGGGGACGTATGCTCACAACCCGACCCCAACCCTGGTCTCAGATTTTTGCCGTTTTGCCTGGCATGCCTCCTAGCTGGGAGTATGGCTGAGGAGGGGCTGAGCACAGCCACAGGAGTTGCCATCAGTGTTTGTTTTAAAATTTGGTCTCAACCAGGTTTATACAAAAATCATGATTTCTGGTTTCATTTGAAAAATTGAAAGATTAAACCATACCCACTGTTCCACAAAGCCATGACCACCCAAGTCAGGTGACAGCTGTCCTATGAAGAAGTTGGGTGCTGCTGTCCTTATCCCACAAGCTCACCTCTGTAGATCACTTAGCTTGCTCTTGAACTTGAGACTCTGATTTACTTACTGCATTAGACAAGACAGGAGATGCCTTTGGGGCACATGTACAGAGACAGGCCTTGTCATTTTTGATGGAGCTCCTGGGTTTCACATGTCTTCTGGACAAGTCTAGGGGCTCTTGGGCCATTGATCTCCTCCCATCCGTGGAATGAGGACAAGTCCTGGTATCTTCCAAGGGCATGTGCAGCTCTGACTCTTCCAGCCTCAAGGCCTGTCCTGTGACCTTGGCTCTTCAGGGGGCTGGACAGCTCAGCCTCTGCCAGAGCGTTTGCAGAGAAAAAGGAAACAAACAGAAGGAAGGCACATGCTCAAGGTTTCCTCTATGCTGAATGTTCCAAAGATGCTTCTCTTCACTGACCTATCCCCTCCCCTCAAACTGAGAAGGGAGTGAGACTGGGGACAGTCCAGCCAGGAACAGGGCCCCTTGTTACTCTGATGTTTAATCGAAGCTTTCACAAACATCATATTGACATGCTGCCTTGCAAATGTTTCCCTGAGGACCAGTCAGTGCTGGAGGTGGGGACACTCATTGTTCCCATTCTTTTCTCACTCCTGTAACTCTCATTTCTGCGCTCACTGCAGTCCCAGGTCCAGTCTAGACTTGTATTCCATTTCTCTCGGGCAGCATTTCTGAACTTGATGTATCCTGTCCCTGTGTTTCCTCAGTTGGCACTTTCCACTTCACCTGCCCTAGGTTCTGTTCATATCATTAGAGGTTCCTGGACCATAAAGAATTCAAGAAGTTCTCACACAATGAATGAATGAGCCTTGGATGGTCTGATGTTACCTCCCAAACTCATATTTGAGACTGACTTGCCTCTGCAGCAATTTTAGGAGGCCAGGCCTTTGAGAGGTGGCTAGGTCTTAAGAGCTCTGTTCTCGGGAACAATCAATGCTATCGCTGTGTCAGAAGGTACATGGGTCAGTGAGTCAGATGTCATGAGTGGGTCTTTTCTCTGCTCAGCCCCCACTTGACTCTCTTTATCTTACACCTGCTTACCTTTCTGCCATAATGTTATACAGCATGAAGGCCATCCCTGTGCTGGTTCTTCATCTTAGACTTCCCAGACTACAGAGCTAAATAAACCCCTAAGGCTCACAGTTTTCCTAATTTGGGGTATTCGGTTATAACCATAGTAAACAGACCAAGACAGCTTTCCAAAGCAGCCAGACACTCACTCCCCTTCCATTGCTGAATCCTACTCAGGTCACTTTCTGTCCCAGGGGTTTCCCCTCTTCGGTACATTTGCTCCATACTGCCCACTTTCCAGCCCTCACAGTCCTCCTTGCCAGGTTCTCAGCATTCTTCAAGGTCTAGTTCATGGGGTCTTCTCTGATCCTCCCATGCTGACTGCCTATGATATGCTTTGCATTTTGTTACACTTTTTATAACAGCACTGAGCTGAGCCATCCTACCTGTGGTGGCTAGGACCCTACCTCTGTGTTTGTGATGACCATGCCCCACCTGGTGGTTGCCATGACCACTACCCCTATGGTTGCAGTGACCTCCTCCCTGTGATTGTGATGCCCAGCCTACCTGTGGGAACTCTACTGTGTTAGCCTCTATTGTAATTGTGACCAGGCACTAAAATGTTGAAATATACACAAAGGGAAACTTCTTCAAACTTTCCTTCAGTCTTAGGGTATTGGCAACTGACAGCTTCTGGAGGAGGAAGAAGCATTCTTCATTGAGATTGTGGTCCTGGCACATTGCCTATGCTCCAGGGGGTGGCTGCACATCCATGCACATATGGACAGAATGAACTGGACTTAGTGGGTTATTTAAAATAAGAAAAAGGAAAAAATGGAGGAGGAGGGAAAGGAAGAAGAGATCATTAAGGTGGGAGGGGGTGTTGAAGAGGAGTCAGAGGAGTTAGAGGGGGAAATGGAGAGTAGACATGGTCATATTTCATTGTATTCATGTATGGAAGAATTTTTTTCAATTTTTTTTACCTCAAAAACAAAACGAGAAATACTTTGCTCCAGTTTAAGTTTTAAGGTACGCGTACACATATGGGTTGTTCATGCAGATTTTATTTCATGACAGCAAAGATGATAGCACAGCAGGACACAGAGGCCACAGGCAAGAATGCTGCATCCAGGCAGAGAGAAAGCACACCCTTGGCCTTGCAAATCTCTATGAGTCCATATAAAATGGCACAGAGGAAGCATGCTGCTGAAGCGGCATTTGTGCCCGAAACTAGAAATCCAGGCCACAGTGCTGAATCTCTGAGGCATTCTAACCTGAGGCTGTCTGTGCCCCTCCCAGCCCAGTCCCAGGCAGTGAGGACCCCAGCCTCTGATGTCCAGTAGCTTTGCACAGCACCCACTCTTGGCAGCTTTGCTGGGCCTAAATGAACTGCTGGTAAGCTAAGAGCTCTGTTGGCCTGGTACTTTGGACATGGCTTGCTGGGCCACATACTTCGCTGGCCTCAGCTGGACACATGCACAGGAAAACCTAGATAGGCTCCATGTAGCCATGTTCTCCTGCCAGCCCTGGGCTTACACATTAGCACAAAGATGAAAAAGAGCCCAGCAGAAAGAGACAGAGAACACACTGAGAAGCCTGGGCCTTGAAAGCACTCCTGCAGTAGGCTGCTTTTAAAATGGCTCCCATGGTGCTTGCCTTCTTGTATCCTCACCCGGTGTCATTCCTTGTCTGGGAGCAGCTGACAGAGTGACTTGCTTCTCATAAACAGAATATGGCATGAATGACGGGTGTCTCTTCCAAGGTGATGGTCCAAACCCCTGGATTTTGCTTAACTCTTCTTTTTTTCTCTCTTTCTTCTCTCTTGCTTCTTGGATTGAATCAAGGTGCATGTGGAGAGTGGCACATCTCTTAGGAACCTCAGATGGCCAACTGCCAATTTAAGCAAAGAACTGGTGTTCACTGCCAGTCTGCACACGAGGAAACTGAAAGCAGACCTCCCCCATGTCAAACCAATAACGAGACGAGGAAGACCCAGTGAAGGCCTCCTGATTCCTGACCCACAGAAACTGTGAGGTCACCAGTGTTTGTTTTAAGCCGTTGAGCTGGGGGATAACTTGTCACTGGTACAGTCCCTCGCCACATGGAGACCCTCAGCAGAGAACCCATAGCTTTGACTGAAGTACGTGATCAGGTCCTGTCAACCAGTCATGCAGAGGCAAAGTCAGTGGGAACTACTGTCCCTACATGTGAAAAACAAAAATATAAAAATGTTTAGGTTCATTTTAAGGCAGAGAATTCATAGCCTGTCTCCAGGCAGGGACTGCATGGTTCCTAAAACCCAGGTAATTTCTGAGGCAAAGAAAATAAATGGGTAAACGGAATTGATACAGACGGGGGATCAGAATCCAAGAAGACTAAATCTGAAGAAGTTTTCCATATTTCTCATAGGTAGTATAAGCTCTTGCTGTATGTATATATTACAGAATTGCCCAAGCAGGGTATTTAGCCTACACAGTCTGTACTTATTAGTGTGTTGTGACAATATTTTAGTGTCCAGCTTCCAACAACAACAACAACCACAAGAAAAACCTATGAAGTACACACTGGGTGTGGGGAGGCATGCCTGTAACCCCTGAACCTGGGAACATGAGACAGGAGGATCTTAAACTTGAGGCTAGCTTGGGCTACATAGTGAGACCCTCTGTAAATAAATAAATATTTAGGTGTACAAAAAGAGCATCAATGTGAGACACATATTTAGGAGAATATTGCAAGGGGAAATTGTCCTTAAGTGTCCACAAATGTGTTTAGCAAGGACTACATTCAAAGAATTAGAGGGTCTCATGTTTTAAATTTTAAATAAAATGGTATCAATAATAACACAATAATAACACAATTAAAATAAAGAGATAGATGCTATGAAAATAAATGGAAATTCTGGAATTGAAAGGTACTACGGAAATACAGCACTTACTAGAAATATTATGAAGCAGATTCTACATGGCAGAAGGAAGGACCAGTGAACCTGAAGACATAGTAGTTAAAAACTATGCTTGTTTAAAGGATGGAAATTAAGAACACAATTCAAGAAAAATTAGGAGCTTTAGGAAGTAGTGAGACAGCATCAAGAAGCCCAAGGCATGACGGGAGTCCCAGAAACAAGAAATGCAAAAGAGAACAAAAGAAAAAGGCACAGGAAAATGTTGGAGAATAACAATAGTCCAAAACATTAAATACTTTTGCGGATTAAATAAGAATGTCCCCACAGCCTCAATGAGACCCAATGCTTTATCTCCAGCTGGTAGGGTTATTTTGAGAATTGGTAGAAACTACAAGAAGCAGACCCAGGAGAAAGAAGCAGGTCATTGGAGTGGGGCCCCCACTTCTATCAACTTATAATGCACCCAGAATCATGGAGCCAAGGGCCATGGACTAGAAGTCTGGAGCCAGGAATCAAAATAAATCTTGCCTTTTAAAGCTGTTTGTCCTAGGCAGTTGGCCACAGTGATGAAAAAGTAACTTTTAATACAATTCTGAGCAGTTCCAAAAAGCTCCCAAAATAATAAATTAAAAAATGGTATATGCCACACATAAAACATGAAAACAATGGTAGAGGTCATCAAGAAAGAAGGCAATCCTGAACACAGACAGGGTAGCAACATCAACAAGGGATTCAAAGACACCTGGCCCAAGAATTCCACCTCCTAGCAATGCTTTCTTTAAAAATGAAGGGAATAAAACGGATTGCCACATAGCGACAAAACTCATCGTCAAAATCTGAAAAGTGAATAATGTTATCTCCAAAAACAAACAAACAAACCCACCCTACCTATGAGCCCATTTATACAACAACCAAAACAGGCAAACCCTGTAACTTAGAAGTTAGCTGCCCCTGAAGGTAGCCAGTGAGCAGTGTTCCAGGGGAGGTGCCAAGGTGCTAATCCCATTAATGTTTTGTTGCCAAAAACAAGTGGTATTTAGTTAAATATGCTTATTATTTGTCCTATAATTATTCTGGCAGTGTTATTTAACCTGTGATTGTAATCAAGAAGAGACAGACACAGTTACATTTTAGATTTGCCTTACTTCACCTTGGGCTTGGCGGATAATTCACCTATGCTCTCTCTCATCTCCCAGGCTGCATCCCATTCCGCCTGCTTTAGTCATTCCCAGCTGGACTATCTCCCATTCAGAATTCCTTAAGTACTTGCTTATTCTTTATCTGGGTCACTTTCTCCATCCACACCATCCTCGGAGTCCTTCCTCCCAGCCAGCCCATGTGGTTCTCTCTCCACCTAGCCCATGGTGGCTTCCTCCTCTCCTCTGACTCCTTCCCAAGATCCTCTCTGTCTCAAGCCCTCTAACCTTAGCTCCACTCACCTCACCTTTTCCCTGCCCAGGTCCCCTTCTTTAATTTACCAATTAGGCAGTTTTACAGGACAGGACAAAGTGCATCTGGGCAGTAATCAGATCCTGAGGACCAGTAATTAGCATCAAAATACCAGCACCAGAGCAATCCCCAACAATGTTTTCAGTTGTGAGTCTAGCAGACTGACTGCATTCATAGTTTACCCAAAAAGCTGATCGTATTAGCCCTCCCCTGTTGGGATACCTTATTGCTTCCTGTGTTTCCCTGGCATTTCCCATCGGAGCAGGACTTCTGACCTCCAAGGTCCTCTATCAGCATCATTTCCCATCTAGCCATCACTGCCTTTGTTGTTCCTTGAGTATGATATGCCCCCATCCTCACCCCAGGGCACATGCTTGTCCATCTGGATGTGGATTGTGTATTGGTGGAACCAGAATACCAGCGCTCACACTGCCTGGTAGCAAAAATGCCTATGAGCAGAAACAAATGATTTTTTTAAAATTAATTCTTTGAAAATTTCATACAATGTATTTCACTACCCACCTCTGTGTCCTCTTTTTATTTTTTTTAAATCCTATCAAGTTCAAATTATACTGCCCATTTACTCTTAGGTGTGTAGCTGCCCACTGGAGTGTGGTTGACCTTTGTGAGCCCACACCCTTAAAAGACAAACAAACATAACCTGACTCTCCAGCTCCCAGAATTAAGCAATAGCTGCTCAGCTAGGGGTGGGACTTTATATCCGCTCATTCTCCATGCTGGGATTTGGTTTAGCTTGACCTTGCCTGGGTCTTGTGCATACTATCACAACAAATGTGAGTTCATATGAGCAAGTGGCCGGGCATATCCAGAAAAGATTTTCTTGTAGTCACGAATCACCTCTGGTTCTTACAATCTTTCTGTCCTTTTTCCCAGTGACCCCTGAGCCTTGGGGGGAGGGGATGTGGCAGATCCCCTGTTTGGGGCCGAGCATTCTGCAGTCTCCATTTTTTACTACAGAAGGCAGCTTCTCCGATGAGGGTCCTGACGTGCATTAATCTGCAGGTATAGAGATGAGTCATTAGGAGGTGGTTCAATTCTGTCTGTTTAGAAAAATGATTATAGATTCTATAATAGTGCTCTATTCAGAGCTGGCAACCCTGAGGTTGCCGTGATGCCAGCTAACAGGAGGGTTCTGTTCTCCATCAACCAAAGAACTCAAAGACAGGGAAAGGCTTGGCTCAAAGTGCAAGTTTATTAGCAAGCGTTACAGACTCTGCAGTGGTCAAGCCTCTCGCCCTCCAGAGATGGAGAGTCCGGACCAACACTGAGGGAGTCTGGGTTTTATTAGGGTTGAGGGTGTCTCACCCAGCGATCCCCTCTTCCTTTTTTCCACTGGTCTAAAGGTGTCTCTGTGCCCTTCTGTAGCAATGATTGAGCCTCTGTCTCTGTCTGGAAACACAGAAATAACTTGTCTGGGGAGAGAGGTTGTCACAGAAGCCTTCTATATCTCTCTTTCTCAATGGTGAGTCCACAGTCATCGATGTCACTGAAGAAGAAGCTTCTTGCCCCTTACAGTGAGCAGCAGCATAGAACACTGGACTTCCACATGGCCTCCGGGATCAGCATGAGCCGTGAACCTCAGCATGGTCTGTAGTGTGAGGACAGCCCACAGCCATCAACATGTCCCTTGGCTGCAGCCCTGACCACAGGCATCAACAAGTTAATTTCTTTTAAATGTTGCCTCTGTCATATTTCTGGCTAGCAGGCTCCTAGGGAAGGCAGTGGGGGAGGGGCAAAGGAAGCTGGTATTCCACAGCTCAGTCTTAAACCTATAGTCATAAGGCCAACCAGATCTCTGGAACTTGTGACATCTGTGCTTCTGTTACCCAGGTGGTTGGGGTCTGGGCTGGGTGCTTTCAGGTTCTTGGCCTTTTATTCAAGGAACTGAAATAAAGGTGCATATAGATCACAAAGTGTCACGGAGAGTGTTATTCAAAGCAAAGTGATAATAAAGATTAGAAAGACGGTCTAGATTTACAGCAGGACCTTGAGTGCAGTTACTCCCAGGGTCTGGTTATTGTTTGGGGCTAGGAGTTTGGGAACGAGGGATGTAGGAGGTGGTTCTCTATTTTGACTGACAGATTGAGTTATATAACCATTTCCCCACCTCATAAATCTCTTCCCATAATGCATCTGATGTTTATCATATGCATGCCTATTAATGTATAAGCCTAAGATGGTAAATAGATGATTCTCCCTAAAAGCATCCTATGAGGGAACAGTACAAAGGCCACTGCTGTTTTGTTACATGGGTGTAGTATGCCTATCAAACTGCCTTATAAACATTTATGCGTAAGCCCCTAGGTCAGTGTTGCTGTTAGCCACAATTGAACATGGAAGGAAGCTTCCTTTTACAGTGGATGGTGTACCACCGAGACTCATAATCCCCAGAGGAAGCTCCTAAAAAAGTAGTCCAGCGTCATTTGTGCCACCCTCCATAAGACACATGGAACATTATGGAAGAGGAAAGCAAAAGAATCTAGAAACCAGCTCCAGGCATGAAGCTGGTTTATTTCCTCAAAGTTGAAATAATTCACCCTGCCAGCAAGGCTTCTTAAGATTCAGGAAGTTCTAAATTGACACATACCCTCCATGAAAGAGGTTGGAGAAAGGTTCATGAGCCTCAGGAACAAATAACTCAGGAGTCTCAAGAAGTTCCTGAAAGGAACAAGACACACAGGGCCCTCCCAAAAGGTAGATACCCAATAAACAATTGCTTGGTCATCTGGAGTAACTGTAGAAGTCAGGAAGTTAAAATGTGCCATTATGTGGCAGGGAGGGACAAAAGATGGGGCAATAATAAGGTACAAATGATTTGAAGAAAAGAAGAAAATGGGGGGCTCTAATTAGGGAGAGAAGGGAGATAAAAACAGAAAAAGGAAATGGGAAGGGTAAAATAATAGCAAGGGTGTCTAAAAAAGTCATAAAAATAATACTATTAACTATCTACCTAAAAATAGCTGTGATATATGTAAGACTGTATATAAATATGCAGATATAATTGAAATAAAATTTTCCATCTGGGTTGACAATGCTTTATCCAAAGCTATAGACCATCTAACAAAAACCCCAACACTAGTCATGAGCATTGCCCAAAAGATTCTCAAAACATTATGGGCTATTGATGTTGCTTTTGTTTGCCCCCAGAAGATATACAGTAAGTCCCTATTGCTGAAGACACCTTATACTTTGGATCTAGGGCCTGTGGTGAGAATTTTGGTTCCTTTAAAAACCCAGTTATGTTATATGACTATGTTTTTTTTTTCATTCCAGGTGTGAGATATGGGGCTGCTTCAGATTGCCTACAGCCAGCTGTTAACTATGATTGTCTCGTGCTCTAGGAGGGACACGATTTTTCCCAGCTGCAGATAGTTTAATTCTAGGAACTCTGAAGAGGGTATAAATGGAAGAGCTCTGAGAGGGATGAAGGTGTCAGCAGCTCCTCCTGCTGCTGCATTTGCTATTGCTGGTTTGATGGATATTCTGACAGTGATTGGACTTGCCCCTAGGAATCCAACATCCCTCATCAGCATAACTGTCCAAAGAGGTCTACATACACTCTACCCTCTAACCTTCTTTCTTGCCTGCCTATTGTTGGGGGGTTGGAAGGGTTTGGGGTGGGGAAGGGTGGTAGATATAAGAAGCCAATAAAGTAGCCTTTTAAAGAAATATGTGTCTACAAGGGCCCAGATGCCTCCTGGGCTGGACCTAGCCCAAAAGCCTTCTCTCTGACGTCTAGCGTTCATAATACCAGAAAGCACTATGCAAGCTTTCAAAGGATGGAAGCAACCAATAGTCCTACCCAGCTATGATGCTCAGGAACTGTAACTGTGACTAGCACTGCTCAGTGACTCCAAAAGTGCAGTGGTGGGATCCATACCTTGGCAGTAACAAACATCTCCCTAATTGGGCTTAAAACCCATTCAGCTACCTAGGACTAGTGAAGTCATGAATCTTAGAGGAGAACCTACAACTTCCATTTTACTAAACCAGCATAATTCCACATTCTAAATATTCTTACACCAACAGATAAGTGTAGTCTTCATCCCTCATCAAGAAAACTTCTCTTTGCAATAAATAGAGACCATTACTGGAAACAACCACAACCAATCAAAATGCAGAGTTGTGAAGCCCAGTTCCAAATGATACATCTACAATACAACTCTTGAACCAAAGTCTTGGAGATCATTGTAGAAGAGGGGACAGGAAGATTATAAAAGCCAGGGGAAGAGGCAGTATGACAGGGCAAGGCAGTGCAAAGGTTCCTTCATTTTGTGCTCTGGCTGAGAGCAGGAGAAATAGTCTTCCCCAGAGAAGAGCACATCAACTGGTTATGCAATACGAAATGGTCAGCCTAAAAACATGCATACAAGTAACTAGATGGACTGAGCTGGTTGTTTTGTATTTAGGAATATATATCTATGTAGCTCACATAACTTTAATAGAGAGACTGTAATCTCTCTATTAATCCAGGGAACCCAAGAGATCTTGTGGGAAAGGGTGGGAGATAGCTTACATTGTACCCCACTCTGACCGCTGACCCAGGGGACAGTTGCTACCTCAACAGTGACCTCACAATTACTCTTCAGGCTTTTTAACCCCAAGGCCAACATCTGTTTCCTTCCTCTGCCATTTATCATTACATCCAGAGGTAACATCCTGCCTCCGAGTCACCCAGCAGATCCAGGGGTCAAGAGAAAATAGTCACAGGTTCTCCTGTAGGGCACAGGTGAAACATGAACATAACAGAAGACATAGAGGACACCAAAAATCTGATGCCCACTGAGAGGAAGTCCACCTGGAGGTCAGCTGAGGAGAGACGAATGTCTGACCTCACCCGAGTGCTGGAGTGGCTGGAGCGGAGGCAGGGAAAGAAGAAGCGTGCCCTCCAGGTGTGTATATTGGAAGAAATTGGTAGAAGACTTTATTCAAGATTATTAACAGGCGAGAGAATTGGAATTCAATACCTCCATGCAAAGGGGGATCATTTAAAAAAACAAAACAAAAACAAAAACAAACTGGAGTAAGCTAGTGAGAAAGTCCTAGAGTAGAGATTGCTGACCGCAGTTAGGCTATTGTTGTAGGTGACGATTAATATTTATTATTGGTTTATCTTTTATTAAAGCTGCTGTTAATCCTAAACAGCTGTATAATCAACTCACCATACAAGAGACTATGATTTCTTTAATTAACCTAGAACAATGCTGGGAAATAGTTACGCCATCCTAAACCTCCAAGCCCTCACAGTTTCCTAACATTTAGATTTCCCACATTATACTTGCCTTTAGTGAAATCTTAGGTCCGGTTCATTCTCCATGTCATTCCAAGATCTCTCCTCCAGCCTGCTCTCCCAGTTCTCTCCTGCCCTTCTCTCCTCCTCTGCCTCCCACACTTTCCTCTCCTCTGGCTCCTCCCTCTCTTCCTGCTTCCTTTCCATTGCTCAGCATTGTGGCTGGTTGCTTTATTTTGGCATGTTTACACAAAGTTGAGACAGGTGATGCTTAGAATAAGTATCAGGATGCAATGTCTGGATTGAAATCAGAGATTGGGGGAGAGAAATCAGCATTTGAATGAACAAGGGTAAAGTGTATACATTCTGAAAGAACATTATACCAACAGGCTATCTTTGTTTTCGAATGGCAGTTGTCATGATTGGGCCCCTCCTCTGCCACCAAAGACATGATTATAGACTTTCCTGGTGACCATATTTTAAAAGGTGGCTCCAGACCCTTGAGAAAGATGCTTCTCTATGGAAAATGTAGGATGAGGCTAACAGATTTAGATCTCAGAGGAGAAGGAAAAGAGATTGCCCAAATACAAGTGTTCTGAAGTAGACACTCTAGAAGGCACCTGAGGCAGAGTCTGTAGTAAGGAAAACATCTGTCTAACATCTGATTAAACTGGGCATTGCTAGTATCTGTCAGCAGTCACAGGCACTGGAATATGGGTTCCCCACGTGGGCGACATAGGAGCCTTTCCACTATCCCCAGCCTCCTCCCAACTCCTGATGGTTCTGGGATAGATCATTCATTCCTACTGCCAATTTTCCACTGAGATTCCTACTAGCATATACCTCCTTCCTTCCTGACTTCAGGGGCTGCTCTCACCAACCCATTCCTTTTTGTCCAAGAGTCTTAAGTATCAAATTTACCTTGGTCATCTCTAGAGCTATGGGTCCCCTGGGCCCATCGTCCATGAAAATCAAGTCAGGCCTATGGAAAGTGGTACCCTCTTCAGAAGATATTCATAGCCCACATCTCCCAGCTGCAGAGGATGCTTGGATCTTATAGCCTCCAGGCCGAGAGCAAAGATAACATGACTAAGGTTTGCACTGATCCTTTAGCTAATTTTTACTGTCATCTACTGCTCCTAGCCAGGCTGTAAGGTCATGATTACCCCCAGCTGAAAAACATGGAAACTGCAATACATAAAGGTCACAGTGTTAATAATGGACAAGGTGATATATCAGATTTAGCCAATTTCCACATATCTGGGCTTTGTTACAGCTGCCTCCATTCTCTCTGCTTTCTATACTCTGCTTTTAGCAGATGCTTGCATGCTCACCTGCTTGTTTGGTGCAGCCAGAAAAAAATCTTTTAGCCTGCTCCTCTCATCATCTGGGCTTGAAGATGGTAGAGGGCTGGTTGCTGGATCTCTTGAGATTCATTATTAGTCTTGGGAATGCTTTTTCATGGTTATTAGGTCCTCATCTCCTTTCAGAGAGATTATAGTTTAGAGTTTCAGCAGCTTTGCCTTACATGTGGCTTCACTAGAAATATTTTGAAACCTACATAGGATACAAATTTACATTTAAAATGGAAATTTCTATCCATCATCATGTGCAGCAGAAGCATCTAGGTTTCTAAAAATTAAAAAAAAATGACATGGCAGGATTCTGCTTTCATGGGCAGGGTCAGGCCTGTTAAAATTATATTTATAAAAGTGTGTTTGTTTATCAGCTTCTATCTTAACCCAGCTATCATACAAATAATTGAGACCCATTTGCTTAATAATATGCTTCACAACACAATAACTGAGCAGTTATTACTGTATTCTTAGCCCTTTAATCTAATCTGGTTTCCTCCCAGCGTACATCCCAGAGATACTTGCACTTTGTAGCACTTTGTAGCAGGCTCCAGCTCCTTCTGTTGTCTCTTGGACCGCTCCTGTGGCTGAATCCCTTCTTTAAGTCCTCCTCCCCTGGTTGGCAAAAAATCCAGCCCTATTCTTTCCCCTGCTCAGCAATTGGCTGTGAGCTGCTTTATTGGTATATTAGGGGACAATTAGGGAGCAGTGTGTACACAACATTGACACAAGAGATTCTCAGAACAAGGATTGCAACCCGATATGGGGGTGGGAGGGTTATGGAAATCAGCATTTGAATTACACAATAACCTTATGCCTATACAGGCCTGCAATCCTGACTTTGCCCCTCACTATTTCTGAGCACTGTGGCAACACCTGACAGAAACAGCTAACAGGAGGGAAAATTTCTTTGGGCCGCAGTTCCAGTGGGGTCAGACCATCCTATTAGAGAGGGTGCAGTGGAGATGAGCAGTTCGCATCATGGAACCAGGAAAAAGAAAAAACACCAGAAAGGGCCAGGGTAAGATACTGCTTCTAATATATAGCTCCAGGGACCTACTTCTCCCACTGGGCCTTACCATTCACTTTCTCCCTAGCGCACACTTTGCTGACCTCCCAGGTGACTGTCAGTCCAGTCAAGTGGACAGTCTTGATTGAACAGCACAGTCCCCTTCCAGACTCCTTATGATGCTGCTGACATCATGGGATCCACCTGGGCCGTAGAGCCCTTTAGGGCCAGAATTTTCTCTGTCACAGAGCTCTTCTGCACCTTGTTCGAGTCTAAGGCTTTACCACATCACCTTCTTAGAATTCCCCAAAACTAATTGTAATAGAACTGTTCTGAGTGTCACTATGGGAACACAGGCTCCAGGGTGGTGGAGTGCATGCTGGAGGAGGAAATCCCCTACTCCTTACTTTACCTGCAAATCTAGCCTTGGTCCAAACCCTGACTCCTATTTCCATTCAGATAAATAAAACCAGATACCCTCCTTAGAAGGCAGCTGTATGACTCCTGACTGTGGATACTGTGCTGGGTAGTTTTTCTGTCAATTTGAAACAAGCCAGGATTTTCTGGGAAGACACAAGTCCAACTGAGAAAATGCCTTCATCAGATTAGCCCATGGGCAAGTATGTGGGATGTTTTATTAATGATTGTGTGCGAGTATGCGACTTCCTGTGGGCAGTGCTAGCTATAGGCACACTAGGGTCGTGAATGGTATAAGAAAGCAGGCTGAGCAAGCTGTGGGAAGCAAGCCAATAAGCAGCATTCCTCCATGGCTTCTATAGCAGTTCCTGCCTCCAGGTTCCTGCTTGGGTTTCTGTACTGCTTCCTTTCGTGATGAACCGTTATCAGGACATATAAGACATATAAACCCTTTTCTCCCAAGTTGCTTTTGTTCATGGTGTTTTATGAAAACCATAGATATTGAACTAGGACAGATAGACCCTGGATTTTCTGTGTTGTCCCTCACCAGCTCAGCAACCAGCCCACAGCCCTCTCAGGGGCTTCATGTCACATCCAGAGGTCAATTGTTGCTCATGAACCCTAAACTGAGCCATGGAGAGGGCAGGCATTTGTCCCAGGGTAGTTAAGCCATTGAGCAAATGACAGTAAGTAGGGCGACCTGGAGCTGAAAGCCTGGGCTATTCAACCCTAAGAACCATGAGTGGCATACCCCCAAGGGAAGTTAGTCAATCTGATCTTTCCCACCATAGTTCAACATCCTTTTCCCATCTTGATAAGGATGGATAGGCCACTTCCAAGGTGGTGTCACCCTTAACGTGTTCTGCTGGGCCCTTTGTTCATGAGAGCTTGGAGATCCCCAGGAACTGTCCTCTCTGCTTCCACTATGGAACAGCAAGGCCATCACAGGCCAACAACAACTCAGTTCACAGCAGGGCTACTCAATCATCAGCATATCTCAGAACCCATATATAAAGCCAGACATGGTGGCTCCCTTAAATCTTACCACTGGAGGCTGGAAATACACAGATCCTGAGTACTTGGTGGCCAGCCAGCCTAGCCAAAATGTTGAACTCCATGCTCAGTGAGAGACTGTCTCAAAAATAAGGTTGAGAATAACTTGACGAAGACAACTGGATGTCAACCTTTGTGGCCTCCCACATGTACTAGCATTGCCAAGTATCCGCATACACAGAGGTACACACACGCCAAAAAAAAAAAAAAAAGAAGAAGAAGAAGAGGTACTTCTGGGGTGTTGTCACAGATACAAGGGATAGATGCCAGGGCGGTCCATAGGCAAAGGGACAGTGAAGGGACAAGAGGCTCTAGAATGTAGGTACTAAGACGTGGTTCCTCGCTTGCCAAAAATGTTCTCCTATTTAGAGACAGTTGGTGGAACCCTCAGGGTGGTTGCAGAGCTCTTTCTCTTGCCTTTTCAGAAAAAGGAAGAAGAAGCAAGCCAGACAAACGAGAAGATCGGAAAGAAAACCCCAGCCCCTAAGAAGAAGCTAGACAGACCTGGGCACAAAGTAACCTTCCACAAGGTAACCACCCTTCTACCTTTCTCCATAGCTGTTCCTCAGCTGTAGTGTCTGCCACATGGTTTATGTCCCATAATGCCTCTCTGTCCCATAAGGCCACCTCAATAGACGAGTCTCCTGCACCACCCCCACCCTCTGCAGCCTCACCAACAACCCCTGCTTTCCTGAGGTCCAGTATCAGGGCAAGTGTCTCACCTTTCTCCACCCATACCTCTCAACACTCAGTGATGCCAGAGCCCAGAGAACCCTGTGGCTTCAGGGTATCCCAGACCTGCCTGCAGGAATGGGCTGCATATACCCCTAGGAGATAAGGAGATAGGAGATAAGGAGATAAGGTGAAACAAAAGTCTCAGTAAGCCAGCATAAAGGGCACTCCTGCTCCCTCAAGCTCTTCTTGGGCTCAGGGCAGGTCCCTGAGTAAGCTGTGGAAATTTCTCAGTTTGGGTTTAGAGGATGCTGAGTGAGGCCCTATAAGCAGAACTTAACTTCTCTCCCGCTCTCCAAGACCCTAGTTCCACGTACGGTCAAGAAGCAGGACGTCAGTGCTTACCACAAAGGGCCAGACTTAAAGGTCAAGCGCACAAGCTTGACCTCTTCCAGCTTCAGCAGGGATACTCTTAAGAAGTCTGGTAAGGAAAGACATGGGTCCTGGGATACTAGAATTGTCCTCCCTGGTCCAGTTTCTAAGAGGCAGTGGGAAATCTGCAGCACCCGTGTCAATCAAACCTGTGCACACAGGAGCTGGGAGCCAGCATGCAGGGTTCTTAGGGAATCACACCCAGGCTAGCACTTGACAATCTGGGCATGCGCTGGATAAACAGGGGCGTGGCTTGTTGAGCTTCACTTATCCCCAGGTATTCTCAGGACTCTCCAGCACAGTGTGCTGCATGTTCCTGAACTATTTCAGTGACACTTCCTTCATGCCTTCCAAATTTACTCAATGAAACACTGTGACAATGTCTACTACAGAAGGTCGTAGAGACCTGGATATAGTGGTGACCGGAGACCTGCCAATTGGTGTGCATCCTTCAAAAGCGACAGGCCTGGATTGCAGTTCACAGCCCCGCGCCACCACCATAGCAACCTGGTTGTATCGTCCTGGCCATGCCCTCAGCTCTGGGCCTAGGTTTGTCACATATAAGATAATAGAGTAACCCTCCTTTCTCTGTAGTGTGGCTGTGGGCCTGCAGTGATGGGGGAGGGGTAATGGGGGGATGTACCTGACACAAAGAAGTGCAGGGTGAGGTTGTGCTGGGGGGTTAGAAAACAGACAGAGTGAGCTTTTGCTGTGCTTGGCCTCTTGGGACACAAGCTAGTGGTGAAGGTGAAATCTAGAAGGCATTTCTACTTGACCATGTAGAAAGTGGGCAGGAGCTAGGAGAAGGAGCTTGGAGAGTCACTCAGTTGTTGTCCCTTCATGTCCCCAAAGAAACATTTTCCCTATCTTTTCATTTGGTACACTGAAGGATGGTATGCAAACTGAAGCCCCTGGGCTGTCCCAGGTCCGTGTGACCGAGGATTTCTATGAGGGCTGCAGTGCTAAAAGCATTGCGGGACCCTAGATTGAACCCACAGCATCAGATGAGAACACTCATCTAATCCAAAGAAGCTCTGTGAATCGTTGGCCACAGATCCTTTGCTCTTGGTGAACACACTGTGGTTATATGTAGCCAGTCTTTGCTACTTTGTGGGTTCTTCTCATCCCCTGGTTTCTTCCTCTAACACTGGACAGGAAAGAAAGAAGGAGAGAGGAGAGAGAAAGAGAGCCCTGAATCTCTAATTTCTTTCCTTTTGATTCTTTGACCATGGCTACTAACAAAATGCAACCAACAAACACCCATCCCCACCTCTCCGGGCCCCTAGCATTTATGTACCCTCTGAAAAGTTCTGAGAATTCCAAACATCACACAATTGCAGAAACTATCTGAAGATGGCAAAACCACACTTGAGCTAGAGCACAAGGCAAATCATAGCTGCTGCAGATAGTCCAAAGCAGCCCCATATCTCTATACCTGGGATTAAAATGAAGACACCTTCTTATTGTAATATTTCTGTGGGTTGTTTTGTTTTGTTTTAGGAGTTTTTGTTTTTATTTTGGCTGTTGTTGTTTGAGACAGGGTTTTTCTGTGTAGCTTTGGCTATCCTGGACTTGCTTTGTAGACCAGGCTGGCCTCGAACTCACAGAGATCCTCTTGCCTTTGCCTCCAAGAGTGCTGGGATTAAAGGCATGCACCACAAGGCCTGGCTTGTTTCTGTGTTTTTCAAAGAAATCAAAATTCTAGAAGTCTCAAATATGTCATTAGAGTTATATGAGCTATTAGCACTCAAGAAAACTGAGTGAATGGTAATAGAAGCCCTCTTTTCTTTAAAGCTATTCTAATTCTTCTTATTATATAAAGCTATATAAATTCTTAATTATTCTGAAAAAAAATTACAAAGTTACTGTAGAGATAAATTCAAGATGGGAAGCTCCATACTTCAGCCACACTCTGTGACTGCCATTGTCACTGCAGCCACTGTGTTGGTCCCATTGGGTTCATGAGCTTTCTTAGATCTTGCTTCCAGCAAAACTCCTGAAGCCTTCTACTGTGATTCCTTCCCAGACTTCGTATAAGAAGCCTTTGTGTGTGAGCAGACTTTACTGAAACTTTGAGGGGCAGCAGAGGTTAAGAATCACATCACAGAGGCACAACGCACACAAATCAGAGGTTGATCATGAGGCCTCACTTTCATACTTCAGAGTCCTTTGTCTCCAAACCCCACAAAGATTTTTTTTTTCTGACTGTACTTGCAGGTAGGGAAAGCTTCCTGGGGCTCTCTGAAAGTTCCAGGCTGCGTTTAGAGTGAAGCGACTGGAAGCACTGGTATTCATCATTGCCAGCTCTGCTTGCAGGAGGCAGAGAGCAAAAGCCTGAATGAGGAGCCCTCATTGGTGCCAGGCCTCGAAGGCACGCCTTCCACTCCCTTTCCTCTACCTTCGCCTCCACCTCTGCACTCTGCATTCAGTGCCGCTGGCTTTTTACTTAGTCTGATTTTTATTTCTTCTATCTCATTCCTAAAGTATGCTATCAAGATCTTTTCCTAAACACAATCTGTCTCTTCCCCAAATGAATCTCTTGGTAGCAGAGTAATGGTTTCACCTCACTGTACAAGATGCGGACATGAAGGCTGAGTTGCAGGAACCTTGGTCCTCTTTTGTCCTCTTTTTCTCTTTCCTGCCATCCAAGACAAATTTACCATATCTGAGATGGGGAAGTCTTGCTTTTTTCTGATGTGAAACAACCCATGACCACTGGAGGGCAGTAAACGGGTCCATTCAAGCACTGGAGCAGGCAGTCAGAGGCAGTTAAGAAGCACCTGCACCTGGTCCACATCTGGCACCCAGGACTGAGTCAGGCCGAGTTTAGCCGCAGAAAGGATATATTCCCATGCAGTCTTACAAGTGACCTCAGACAAGCAGGCTGGATCTGGACTGGAATACAAGATGGAGATCAAGCAGCCTTAGAGAGGGCATGGAGCCAGTTATGTACCCAACTCCCAAAGTTACTTTGAACTATACGGGCTCAACAAGCTTTGTCCTCCTTGTAGGAGGACAGTGGAATTGCCAAGCAGAAGAGATCCATCCTTCTTTGTATCCTCTTCCTTCAGCCTTCATGGCTTGGTCTGATGCTTCTCCTATCTTTTTGCCTTCATCTGTTTTTCTTCTTTTTGTCTTCCCCACTGTTGTCTTAATTTGTACATAGTGCTCCACTGAACAATCCTCTTGAAGCTTTGGCTTCCGTGGCTGCCACCTTTACCTTACTAACTAATTTGTGTGAGTAGAAAGTGAGTTCTTTTGTCCTGTCCTTAAGCTCCCAGATTAACGACTCATGAGGCTCAACATAATTCTTTACAAATACCTATGCCATATATCTAGGCTCTTCTCTGACCAGCTAATAATTTAAAATAACCCACTATACTAATCTACATTCTGCCATGTGGCTGGTTACCTGTGCTCAGGCGTCATGTGTGTTTATTTTGTGTGGGCCATGTACTGCTGGGCACGGTGTCTTAAACGTAGTTCGTATGCCCAGTAAGACTTCATTAGAGAAGAAAACCACATTAAAGACAAACTCAGTGCTATTCTTGAAGATTTTTTTTGTCCCATATTTGTTGCTTTGTCTGGGAATTTACCACCTTATTTGTCTTTAGCTTGTATATTATGGTTTCTGGTTTTGTATTTTTATGGGTTCTATTTGGGTGGTGGTGGTGGTGGGTGGGTGGGTGTTTGTGTTTCTTGTGCCTTTTCTTTGTTTTGTTTTATTTTTAAATTCTGGTGTTTTTTTTTTTTGTATGGTTGGTTGATTTGCTTGTTTGATTTCGAGAGAGAGGAGGAAGGGAGGGAACAAAGGAAGGAAGGAAGGAAGAAACCAACGAGCAAAAGAAGGAACGAAGGAAAGAAGGAAAGAAAGAAGGAAGAAAAGAAGGAAAGGGAACAGTATAGAGTTGAATGGGTGAGGAGGATCTGAGATGTGCCTGAGGTGAGGGAGAGGAAACCATGAATTGAATACATTGTATGAAAAAAAATTCAATAAAAAACAGAATACTAAAAAATAAAACAAACAACAAAATAATATTAGGAAAATCATGTTTGAATAAAATGAGAAGTGCAGCAAAGAAGCAGAATTGTTTTAAGAAAACAGAAATCTAAAGGATTGAGAAGCACACAGTGTTTGAAATGAAACCTGAAAAGGAGCATTTTAATAGCATAACCAATGAAATAGAAGACATTTCAATTCAGAGACACTTTTGATGTGATCTAGTGAGAGGCACTTAAAGAAAATAAAATAATGCATGCAGTATGGCTATCTGAGAAAGAGAAGAAAGTCTGGAGGAAGATCATCTATGAAATAAATGAACCAGGCATGGTGGCGTGCACCTTTAATCCCAATACTCAGAAGGCAGAAGCAGGTGGGTCTCTGTGACTCTGAGCCCAGTCCGGTCTAGATAGCAAGCTTCAGGCCAGCCAAGGCTATGTAAAGATACCCTGCCTCCAACCAAACAAACAAACAGAAATAAATTAATGAAAACTTCCAAAACTTGGGAGGAGAAAAATCTTCCAATTCATGAGGCCCCAAAGTACATTAAATCCCAAATCTAAACAAAGAGTTTGAAAGCAATAGAAAAGTGACTTTTCACACACAGGGAGCTTGCAGAAGACTGAATTTCTAAGTGAAAATGTTGCAGACCAGCTCATAGGTAAAGGACATACTCAAACTGTCAAAAGAAAGGATACCTGATACCCCAAAATACTAAGCCCATGAAAGCTGCACTTTAGAAGTGGAAGAGACAACCAAACACAATGGCACACATCTATAATCCCAGCACTCAGGGGCTGAATTTGGAGAGTCACAATTCAAGGCCAGCCTGGACTACATGAGACCATATATCAGAGAAAAGGGAGGGGGAAGTAGGTATTTTCCCAAACATGCAAATTATTCATTCATTCATTCATTCATTCATTCATTCATTCACTTTAATCCTGGTCATAGCCCCATCCCATCCCTCCTCACTTCCCAGTCCCACCCTCCCTCTTTCTCCCCCTCATTCTCTTCCCCTATTCCTCAGAAAAGGGGAGACCCCTTCTCATTCACCCCAGCTCATCAAGTCACATCAGGGCTGAGCATGTCCTTTTTCCTTGTGGCCTGCAAGGTAGTCCTTTCAGAGGGAAGTACTTGAAAAGCTTGCAAGAAAGTCCATGTAAGAGACAGCCCCTTCTCCCCTTACTAAGGGACCCACATGAGGCCTGAGCTACCGATCAGCTATGTCTAGGTCCAATCCATGCAAAGTCCTTGGTTGGTGCTTCAGTCTCAGCAGGCCCCTCTTGGCCCCGGTTAATTGTCTCCGTTGGTCTTCTTGTGAAGCTCCTATCACATCCAGGTCCTTTTCTCCTTCCCCCACTTTTCCACAAGACTTCGTACACCTCGCCCAATGTTTGCCTGTAAGTCTCAGCATCTGTTTCGAGGCACTGCTGGATGGAGCCTCTCAGAGGACAACTCTGCTTGACTCTTGTCTGCAAGCATAGCAGACTATCATTGATAGTGTTTGGCTTGGTTTTCTCCCATGGGGTGGGCTTGGTTTAGGCCAGGCATTGGTCGGACCTTCCCTCAGTCTCTGCTATATTTCCTCTATCTTAATTCCTGCGCATTTTATAGATAGGGTGAATTTTAAGTCAAAATTTTTGTGGGTGGGTTGGTGTTCCCCTCCCTTTACTATAGGAGACTTATCTAATTAGGGGGTGTCCTCTTCCATCTCTATGGGTCCTGTCTTCCATCTGCTACTAGGAATTTCTACTGGAGACCCTCTCATATCTCCCCAGGAGCCTACCCTGATTCTGATTTAGGTCTCAAGCTTGTCAGAGAGATGCCCTCTCCCACAGTTTCTCTCCAGGCCTTTTGTCCTCCTGCCCCCTCTCTCCCCATGTCTGATATCCACCCTTATATCTCTCTATGATTCCTCTCCTACCTTGTTCCCTCTCTTCAAACATTACCTTTTTCTTCTTCTCAGTGAGATTTAAGCATTCTCCCTTGGATCCTCCTTATTACTTATCTTTGGGTCTGTGCATGTATGTTTATCCTGTATTATATGGCTAAAATCCACTATAAGTGAGTACATAACGTGTGTGTCTTTCTGGGTCTGGGTTACCTCACTCAGGGTGATCTTTTCTAGTTCCATCCATTTGCCTGCAAATTTCATGATTTCTTTGTTTTTAATAGCTGAGTAGCATTCCACTGTGTAAATGTACCACAGTTTATTTATCCATTATTAGACTGAGAGGCATCTAAGTTTCCAGTTTCTGGTTATTATGAATAAAGCTGCTATGAACATAGTTGAGCAAGTGCCCTTGTTGTATGGTGGAGCATCTTTTGAGTATATACTCAGGAGTGGTAAAGCTGGGTCTTGAGGTAGAGTGATTCCTAATTTTCTGAGAAAATGTCAGACTGATTTCCAAAGTGGTTGTACAAGTTTGCACCCCCACCAGCAATGGAGGAGGGTTCCTCTTTCTCCACGTCCTTGCCAGCATGTGCTGTCACTTGAGTTTTTGATCTTAGCCATTCTGATGGTTGTAATAAGGAAGCTCAGAGTCGTTTTGATTTGCATCTCCCTGATGGCTAAGGACACCTAGCATTTCTTAAGTGCTTCTCTGCCATTCGCTATTCCTCCGTTGAGAGTTCTCTGTTTAGCTCTGTGCCCAATTTTTTTTAATTGGATTATTTTGCTTGTTGGTTCAAACAGGCAAATTTTGAGGGAGTTCATCTGTATTAAAACTAGAGGGTGTTTCTCAACAGAAATAAGAGGATATGTATTAACAATGTACAAACTAATGGATATAGAACTCTTGCTGGTAACAGGAATTCTGTGGCATTGTAATGGTTGTAACGTAATGTAACATAATGGTTATATGTAAATCATGTCCACAAGTAAACATCTTTTAAAACTTAACTGTGTGCACTTATGTGGCGTATAGTCGATATGTAGGTATGTGCACATAGTCTGTGTGTGGATGTGTGCACATGAGTGCAGATGCCTGGGAAGGTCAGTATCCGATCCCCTGAAGCTGGTGTTCCAGGTGCTTGTGAGCTACCAATTTGGGGTTCCAGGAACCTAACTCAGGTCCTCTGCAAGAACAGTATTGCTCTTAACAATTAAGCATTGCTGTATCCCCAAATCAAACATCTTTAAAGCTACCACTCAATTGCATCTTATAAGGACAAAGCTTTTAAATATTTTTGTCCTTTAATTGACTGCATAATATTGGTACATATTTACACTAATCACAGAACTTACCAAATTATTGTGAGTTCATTGTGAGTCATATATGTGCTATCTTGTATGTCCACTAACACATTTTTATGAGCTACTTATAATTATTAAGTGAGTTATTATTTCCTGAAAAAAGTTAATAAATTTCAATATACTTAGAAAAATAGCTATAACTGCAATGCCTTGCTAATGAGTACACAGAATTAAAAACTTTAAATTGTGGGCTTCGGAAGTAGCTCAGGGGTAGAGACCTTGCCGAGTACAGGAGGCCAAGGTTCAGTGCCCAGCACCAGAAGAAGAAGCCATTTGTATGCCATCAAGGCTACCTGTCACTAGCATAAAATAGTGTAAAATAGCATAACTTTCAGATGGATTGAGTAAGCTGCGTTGCACCACAGAAGAAAAACCTGCAGTAGATATGCTAGATATTAAGAGAAAGCGGTCAAAACACACCATCAACACACAAGGAAAGACAAGAGGAAAGAAACAAAGGGCATGCAAGCCATCAAAGACAAAACAGCAATAGTAAGTCCTTCTCTCTATAAAAGGAAAGTCTCTTCTATCCATTTGTGTTGCGACAGCAGCATACATTGGGTAGGAGAAAGGCTTATTTACCTTACTTTGGAGAATGCAAGGTCAAGGACATGCCAGCGGCAGCACCCGCCAAGGTCCTTTCTGCTGTATCGTAAGTGGTTGAAGATGAAGGGCAGCTGGTGTGTGCAGGAAAGGAAGTGTGGAGAATGGACTCACTACATGACAACATGCTCTCCTGGCAATATTAATCAGACACCTCCCTGCACAACCCACTTCCCAACACCACCCAAATGAGGATCAAGTGTGAATTTGGGGAGCACATGTAAACTATAACATTTGCTAATCAAAACGGAGTGGCTGGAAAGCTTAAAGATCTAACTATTCTGCCCACAGAGACTCATATCAACTTTTAAGAACACACATGGGCTGAAAGTAAGGGGCTGGAGAAAAAGAAGCTCTGTGTGAATGGAAAAGGCAGGAGGTAGCTGTACTGGCATCAAATGAAATAGACCACAAAGGTTCTTATATAGCAGTGAAGAGGTCAGTTCGTCAGAAGACCTAACAGTTGCAAATATCTATGCATCTAACCTTGGATCACCTGAATAGATAAAAACAAATGTTAACAGCACTGAAAGCAGAAACAAACAGCAAGGCAATAATAGTAGGGGATTTAATAGCCTAAAGAGGAGGAAAAATGATACATCATCTAGACAAAAAATCAATCGGGAAACAGCAGATTGGAAAAACACAAGACCAAAGGACCTAATAGATGTGTACAGAGCATCCCACCTCTCTGAGAGTGGCAGCTGCACACAGCTTCTCAAGCACGATGGACACCTTGCCTGCATTCGACCAGAATCAAAGGAAAGCGATGAATTAAATATTGCTCTTCCCAACAAGGTATCTCAGAAGAGGTCCAAGAGTACACGGTCCGAATCCAGAGACATGTGAGAATAGAAGCAACACACACTAAAGCTGAGGGGAGCTCGCAACTGCACGCGTGACATCTATAACTACAGGTGCTGCACTGTAGGAAGAGAAAGTGACAAATGGGAAAAACCTAAGATCAACTTAACAGAACAAAGTAAATAATAAAAATAATAATTATTATTCAGACGCGCAAACAATAAGATGATCAGTGAAACTGACAGTTGAATTTTCAAAAAGGTAAACAATTGATAAATCTCTAGCTAAGCTTACCAAAAAAGGAGCCTTTGTAAAGAAAAAGTCTACATTTCAGATGCCACAGAAGAGTGAAGGACTGTTATAAATGACCTTGCAGCGATAGATTACTGCTTGGTAGATAATCCTAGACATATGAAACCTGTCGAGATCAAATCATGAAGAATCAGACCAATAGGAAGGAGATTGAATCAATAATCAAAACAAAGACAAGCCCAGGGCCTGCTGGGTTCCTGGGGAGCCCTATCAAACATTTAAATGGGAATCAATGCCAATCCTTCCCAAGCTTTGATAAGACACCGAAGAGCAAAGAGGAACCTCACAGGCCAATCTTCATGGTACCAGCTGGATTTAATACCACACTAGAAAGGCTGCACAGTGGCCAAGCACAAGCTACTCTCAACATGAAAGGATGAACAGCACAGGAAAATCCACACACAGAGTGTACTGCACTATCAGGATGAAGAACAGAAACCAGGTCAAGAGCTTCTGTCAGGAGTCAACATCATTTCACGATACAGGCTCAGGAAATCACCTCAACAGAGTAAAGACCATGCAGGGCAAGCCCACAGCTAACATCACTGTGAAAAGCTGAGACCGGGAACAGGGCAAGAGTGCCCACTTGCCATCTCTGTTCACCATGACACTGGACGCCATGGCCATAGCAATGAGACAAGAAAAAGAAACACAAGAGACCAAAATCAGAGAGGAAGAAATAAAATCATCTTTTAGATGTCATGGTCACAAAGCTTTTAAAGACTTCAAAAACAAACAAGCAAAAAACAACAGAATTAATGAGCAAATTAAAAGTAAAAAAATTAGAATTGATTTTATGGCATGTATTTATCTCCCACAGCAATGGTTTCATAAGCACATTTTCAACTATGTCGTGTATTTTAACTACATCCGCCCTCTGTGCTGTTTCCTTGCTAGTCTTTCTTTTCCCAGAGGGTCCCCATCTACTTTCATTTTTGTTTAAACAGAAATGAATTTATGTACACACACACATACATACACACATATATATAAAATTCTATCCACGTAAGAGAAAACATTGTATTTGTCAGTCTAGCTTATTTTGCTTAATATGATGTTGTATTTCTTGACAAATGCTAAAAAGGATTTTTATGATTTTATTGTCATTTATACTTGTGTGCTTGTATATGTGTGTGTATGCACCCATATGTGTGTGTATCCTTGTGTGTGGTGCCCAGTGATGCCAAAAGAGTTCACCAGACCCCCTAGAGCTGATGTTACAGGTGGTTGTGAGCAGTTGCTGGGAGCCAAACTGTAAGAACTCTTAACCCCTGAACCATCTCTTCATCCCCTGAAAAGGAATAACACTTGTACTGGCATCTAAACAATAAAATAGTTAGAAGGTAAGAGACAGTACTTTGAAAACCACAAGAGACCGTGATGAAGCCACAAACAAACGAAAAGGGACCTTGTGTTCAGATTGGAGAGATACTCTCAGATTTTCTGTTTTGCCCAAAGCAATCTACAGAGTCAATATAAGATCTCTCAACTTTCCTATTGCATTTTCACAAAAACAGTAAGGAAGAAGAAAAAAGTCAGAGGCATCAGACTTCCCGATTTCAAACTATTCTCCAAAGCG
Source organism: Psammomys obesus (assembly GCF_907164565.1). Classification (NCBI taxonomy): domain Eukaryota; kingdom Metazoa; phylum Chordata; class Mammalia; order Rodentia; family Muridae; genus Psammomys; species Psammomys obesus. The sequence continues at coordinate 4,386,250 of NW_026596034.1, forward strand.
GTAGTAATCAAAGCAGTGTGGTATCAGCCTAAAAACAGATACATTGAAACAACATAACAAAACAGTCTAGAAACAATCCCACATATACCATTAACAAGCACTTGACAAGGGTGCCAAGAATATACAAAAGAGAAAGAGTAGTCTATCTTGGAGAAATGGATAAACAGAAAGGAATGTACCTTATCCCACTCAAAGCAAAAAACAAAGACAAAAATCTCTCAGGAGGTTGAAGATTGAAGTGTAAGGCCTGAAACTTACCAAACTTGTCTAATTAATCACAGGGGGGAACTTCAATGTTGGTCTTACCAATGGCTTTTTCACATCTCGCACACCCACACACAGAGAGAGGGTGGGGGGAGGGAGAGAGATAATAAATGCAAAATATAAACCAAAGGACCATACCAAAATAAAAGACATCTACATGGTAAACTGGATCTACAAAGTAAAGAACCAGGAGGGAGGGAGAGCTAGCAACCGGCCTGCCAGGGAAGGGTTGATAACCATTGTGGCTTGGTGATGAAGTGGCCCCTAGAGTCTCACATGCTGAAGGCTTGGTCCCAGCCATTAGAGCCAGTTGTTGTGCACGGATGACTGGGGCCTGGGAACTCTGGCTCCATCACTAGGCTAATCCACTGGTGACTCCTGACACAAAGGCATGGTTGGGAGTGTTGGAAAGCAGGAGGTGGAGCCTAGATCAGGTTTGGGTGTGTGCTGGGAAGGTCTCCCCTGCTGCCCAGGGACTCCCTCACCTGCTGGGGGCATCATGGCTACTGTAAGGTGAATGACCCACTCAACCATACCCTCTGCCACGATGACTTGCTTCACCACAGGCCCAGAAAGAGTGGAGCCAGCTGACCTCAGACCGTCTGAAGTCATGCACCAAAAATAAATCCTTTTTCCCTCGAGTTAATTTTCTCAGGTATTTATTAACACAGTGATAGAAAGACTAAATAATACAACATCCAATGTGTGTGTATGCAAACATGTGCATGCATATATCCCCATATATATATATATATATATATATATATATATGTTTATATATATATATACATTTAATAATCAAGTGAAAATAACTGAACAATTAAACACCCCAAGCAATTTTGCTATGATTCTGGTGCCTATGCACCCGTGTCTTCTGTAGCTATGCTGGCGTGAGTGGAAGTCTGAATGATTAAATAGTTGCAAAATCTGTCATTTACTGTAGAGAATCATCTCCTGAGGCAGCAAACTGGATTAAAGAACAAAATCACTTAAGAAACTCACCACAGGTTTGGGTTCATCTTAGAATCCATGAACCTTCAGCTAAGATATGTGTGTGTGAATGTATTATAATATATATTGTATGTTATATATTATAATATATATTGTATATAAAGGAGATATATACATGTGTTGATATGTTTATGTATTATAATATATTATATGTATCTATGTTTATTATATATCTATATAGTATATGTGTATATATTATGTAACATGTCTATGTATTTTACTATTATGAATTATGTGCATAAATATTATAAATTATATGTCTACATAGATTATATGTATATATATTATATAAGTGGGACTTATTAGAATAATAAATTCTATTTATTAAAATATATTATAATTATAAATTTTATATATATAAAGAGAGAGAAGAGAGAGAGTCATTCATTCGATAAGTTCTATTTCTCTAGAGAGCCCTGACTAATATAGTAGCCAAAGCCACAGAGGATACCACCTCAGACCTCACAGGATGACCAGACTCAAAAGACAAACAAAAATAAGTGTAAGGAAAGATATGGAAAGAAGAGAGCTTCATGCTGTTGGTGAGATTATAAATTGGCAGAGCATATTGGAAAACTCATTTTTTTGTTTTTTTTTTTAATTAAAAAAACAAATTGACATACGGTCTGACAATCCCACCCATGATACACAGCCAGGGGAAGAGAAAGTAGAGTCCCAAAGACACCGAAGGACTCTTACCCTCAAAGCAGGACTGGCCAGAGCAGTCAAGAGGGACAACCTAAGTGTGCATTGGTGGGTCAGTGGATAAGAAGATCAGATGTGTGCCTAAAGTAGAATGTTAATCAGGCATGGGAAAGAAATAACCAGTGTCATTAACAGCACAGATGAATTGAGAGGCTTTGGACTAAGTGAAAGTTTGGACAGTGACAAACATTGTGTGAGCTTCTGTCTAAATGGATCTAAATGCTTGAGCTTCTAGAAGTAGGAAAATGGTGGTTGCCAAGGGCTTGGAGTGGCAAAATGGGGACATTCATGTCAAAAGTATAGGCATCCAGTACAACATAAAGTTCCTGGGTGCTGGGGTCTCTTGAGACCTTCACGGAGAGCCCTAGTGACAAGCGATGGGAGGCAAGAAGGCGATTTGTTCAACATGAGTCAGTAGCCAATGATGGTTCAAACTTCAGGAGGCTGACTCCAAGGATTTATTTAAGGCATATTTAAGCACAACACAATTTGGTAAAAAGCATTCTGCAGATAATTAACTCAATCCCTAGTGCACAACAAAGCATACGTAAACCTCCATGAGGAACAGAATAAGCTAAATACAGCTCAGATGTGACTTAATAAAAACTCCCCCCCCCCAAAAAAAAAAAGAAAACTCCCTGTGAAGTCCATAAAGATAGATTCTATAGATCAACTAAGAAAAACAAACTGGGAGGACCCAGTGCTGGGAAAGTCTCCAGACACATAGATGATAGAGCAAAGGTCACCAGGCTAGAGAGCAGTCCACTGCAGCCTTCTGGGTAAATGACAGGCATTGCACACCCCTTGAAGGAGCAGCCCTTTGTGCTTAATATTTCAGGTTCCCCTAATGCTTGTGCAAGCACAAATACCTTCCTGCCCCCCCACACACACACACACTTGGGATCTAATACAATTGTATTCATGGTGAGTGTAGTTAGCAGCCCTGTATTACACACTTGAAAGTTATTACACTATTGTTAAAAAAAAAAAAGGTCCAGTGTTAAAAACTTCAGCTTTCATAAGAGAATTGAGCTTAACTGTCTACAAACAGAATGTAACCCTGCTGTTAGATGAATTAACATGATGACTGTAGCCATATCTCAATTTATGTGTACATTAAATCATCATTGTATGCACTTAAACACAAGCAAAAGTATTTGTCAGCTATACCTCAACAGAGCTATAAAAATTGAGCCAAATTAAATAAACACACCAATATTGCCGATGTGGCTGAGTTAATACCCTGAAACACTGGAATTTGTTTCTAGCGGATTCTGTCCATCCCTGCTTCGTTTTCTTCTGCAGCTGGGTGTGATTTTGTTTCTGTCCCATTTTCCTTGGTCTGTCAACTGGAACCCTGTTGTACAGTTGTAGTGACACAGTCTGGCCTGAGCATTCGCCTGACTTCTCATAGCCACTCTCCCCTCCTGCCGGCAGAAGGCACCTACAAGAAGACCTTTCCATGGCCCCCAGTGCCTTCATGTGTGCTGTCACTATCACACCTCTCCATGTTATAGCCCACAATGTAGCATTGGGATTTTAAAAAAAGAAAAAACTACGTTTAGACAAGACATGCATTTACCTGCATTCTAAGTATTCTTCACTCCCTTACATAGATCCAGAATTCTGTCTGGAGTCATTTTCCTTCTCTTAAAGCTTTTCGTTTAACATATCTGAAATTCAAGGTCATTCTCTTACACACAGATAGAATCAAGGCCATCCCAGGCTACATGCGACTTCCTATCCCAAGTGTGGATACATTTGTGTTCTGATCTACCATTTCTCCCACTATGTCCCTTCCTGTCCTGCGCTGGCTAATCACCACTGTGCTAGGAGGGGCTTTCAACAGTCTGCAACAACCCATAGAGATGTCTTCTGTTGCTGCCTGGTTTTCCCTAAGGACCCAGTCTTGCTCAACTCAAGAGAGCTCTCCCTGTTTTGTCCTGAAAGGATGTACCTGCTGCGACCTGGGGCAGTCACGGGCCTTACAACATTTCTTTCTTTCACTGCCCATGTTGCCTGTTGTCCAAAGTCTCATTGCTGCAATCGCTCACAATGTCCGGGTCTCTAATTGTGTTAAAAAGAAGAACCCCACTTTCTGATATCCAACCTTGGCTGAAAGCAAAAGTATCCATTGAGTTTTCTAGAACGTAAGCCTGCTTGAAATACAATGGCAAGCCACTGAGGGTTTGAATTTTAGAATGGTCACCCTTGATATAGGCCAGAGAAAACTCCTAGGAAAACATATTCCATGACAAATCTCCGGGAGAAGTCCAAATACTAATAAGATGAGGCTTTTGTGGCCATTTTCCTGGAAGTGCCATCATGTACTCTGGCTCTCGGGCCAAAGGTGCATTTCTAATGGGATGTGCATATACATCCCTTGTCTACATGAATAACGAGTCATCCTGAGTCCCAAATGTGGCCCGCTAAAAATCTAACTTACCTGTTCAGTTATATACCAGAAGTGCCCATCAGGTCAGTGCAGGCTTCCAGGACACCAACATCCTGGATTCACACCATGGGTTCACCATGAATTAGAAGTGGGGTCTTGGTGCAAGACCTCTAGCATGCTCACTAGCTATGTCTATGATATGGTTGTAAAACTAGAGTGACCTCGAGAAAGCCTTTGAGTTGCCATAACCTTTAATAGTGTTGCTGTTCTTTCCACTGTAGGCACGCCTGGATCGAGAAAAGGATCAGAGATCACAGGAAAGTATATGTGGTTGCTCTAAGACCCCTGATTTTCAAAGTGGACACTGAGACAGTGGGCTCCCTGGAGCATAGCACCAACCTCATAAGCAGACACAGATAAGGCCACCTAACCCAGCCATCAGGGACCAGCCACAGGCCAGAACAGCATATGGGGCATGAAGTGTTCCTTGGCTACTTCGTATGCATCTGAGACCTTGGGCAAGTTAAGTCTCTCTCCAAGTTAAGTCCACTGGCCCTCCCAGGGAGTCTGGATCCATTCCCCATAGCCACATGCTGATAGAACTCCTGAACGCTGTTAGTAAAAATGTGTATGCTTACAGAGAAGTTTACTCAGAAGGAAAAAAGAATCAACCTGGCATGATGCTGAAAGCCATGGTGCCTTTAGTCTATAGATTATAAAGGAAAGTCCACAAATTGTAAACCTGCCCAGGGCACATCCTCATCACTTCAAGATGACTGGGTGATATCTGAAAGTTTGGAAATATTTAAAATGCATAGTCATGTACATCTCTGTACACCAACAAAAGCAATTCTATCAAATTAGGAAATAGTGGATTTAAAAGTCAAAATTCAGACGCATTCTTAAAACCAAATGGTTAAAAAATAAGTAAAGATAAAGGCTAATGTGGAGATAACAAGGAAATGCAAATGAGATGAGGCAGAACTGAGTAGAAAGAAACACAGGAAACAGCAGAGATAGATATTCTTATATGTTAAAGTCAGTAAGAACCTTAAACAGCCACAGGCACCAGAAATGGCCATTAATTAGGGAAAGGAGAAGAAATCAAGAGAATCTTTTAAAACACATTACAAGGCTGCGGGGATGCCTCAGTGGTTAGGAGCACTGCTTGTTCTTGCAGAGACCTGGGATTCAGTTTCCAGCAGTCATGTGGTTGCTCAGAACTGTAACTTCAATTCCAGGGGATCTGGCACCAACCTCTGGAGTCCTTGGGCACCAGGCACATACACACACAGTGTACATACATACATACATGCATACAAACAGGCAAAACAGTCATACACATAAAGTAAAAAAATGAATCTTTTTCTAAAGTATGAATACTCAGAAATGCTAAGGATTCCTCTTTCAAAATAAAAAGCTGTAACAGGGAGCTATAACTCGTGCAGATACAGATGGTATGGACTCACATCTAAACACCATAAATCTTACATCACCAATTATTTGTCAGCATCACCTATATACTTCATCACAACCAAAAAAATTTTCATCTTAAAGCATAAATATTTTGTTTATTTTTAAAGATTTATTTTTATCTTTCAGATTATGTATATGCTCATGTATTTAGTGTGGTTTTGTGCATGGGCCGTACAGTGTCTTCAAAGGCCGGAAGGTATCAGAGCTGGGGTTACAGCTGGTTGTGAGCCACCCTGTATGGGTGCTGGAAACTGAACTTGGATCCTCTGCAAAAGCAATAAGGAGCTTTAAAAACTGAGTCATCGCTCCAGCTTCCTAAAACAGAGGATTTTAGAGAGCTCTACTTCATCCTAAAACAATCATAAGAAATAAAGTTAAGATTTTAGAGAGCTCTATTTTATCCTAAAACAATCATGGGAAATAACGCTGAAAGATACACTTCAGTCTTAAAGAAAAGTGAAGACTAAGAAATTCATAACAAAATTACCCACATATCAGACACTAATGCAAACAAGCCTATTTCAATCCAAACCTCTGCACAAAGAAACTGACAGTGAAACAAAATACAGAAGTAAAACAAAGAGTAAGAGCAGTGACTTAATAAGTAGAGACAGGATTACTATGAAAAAGGGAGATTAAATCCTAGCTGAAATGAGTGAAAAACAGAGATGACAGATGACAAGGAGGTTAAATACAATGCTTTCTGGAAAAGCAAGTGACAGCGAACAGGAAGATATCACAACAAAGCAAAAACCTAAGGCAGGGGAACAAGAAATTCATGCGCTTGTCTACTAAGCATGTTTGCAGGCCTTAAGGGTTTGGTATCTGCGTTGTTGCAGAGTGCAGCCTGCCCACTAATGGCTTGTAACTGGCCTGTAAGGAGCCAACAACCCACTGCCGCTCTAGCATTACAGAGCATGTAAATCTGGACCCCTCAGCATTAACTTCACAAACCATTATAACTCTACAGTGACATTACACCAAGAAGTACTGCACCAAACTCACAGTCAGAGACATGCGAGAAATACTAAAAGCACTTTGGCAAATAGACCTCATTCGAGAAAATACACTGATTGCTCTAGTGTCTGAAGTGAAAACACTAGCCCCTGATGACTGAGCAGGCTGCATGCAGTGGGTGAGGGACCCTTCACAGCCAGGACTCACAGCAAGCAACTCATGAAGAAGCCGAACCATAGGCAAAAAATAAAGCACACATAAAATAAGTCAACCTAATTAATAAGAATTAGAAAATATATGGCCAATCTCATTTGAGATGATGGGATGCTAAAGTTGTTTTAATTAAAGGCTGGACCTTTAAGTAGGGTGTGCTTCCGCCTATCATTCTTGCTGTTGTAGCTGTCAAATACAGTATGCCAAGAAGAACATGTAGTTTTTTTAAATTTTATTATTTATTAAAAATTATTCACTTTGTATCCCAACTGTAGCCCCCTCCCTCAGCCCCTCCCAATCCTGCCCTCCCTTCTTCCCTCTTCTTCCATGCCCCTTAAAGACCTAGAGAGGACTGGCGCTCCACAAGGAGAGCAACAGAACCAAAAAAGTCTGGGCCCAGGGGTCTTTCCTGAGACTGTTACTCCAACCAAGGACCATGCATGGAGATAACCTAGAACCTCTACAGAGGTAGCCCATAGCAGCTCAGTCTCCAAGTGGGATCCTTAGTAAGGGGAACAGGAGCTGTCTCTGACATGAACTCAGTGGCTGGCTCTTTGATCACCTCCCCCCAGGGGAGCCTTACCAGGCCACAGAGGAAGACAATGCAGCCAGTCCTGATGAGACCTGATAGGCTAGGGTCAGATGGAAGGGGAGGAGAACATGTAGTTTTTATGAATACTGGGAGGAAGATACTTTGATTTTTCCAAAATATTTGCAGACATCAAGAAGCAATGGACTGTTCTCTGCACCAGTCACACCATGAAGAAGAATGACTAGACAGTGTGCAATTTGGTAGTTCATAAAACTTGTAGACCAGTGGTTCTCAACCTTCCTGATGCCACAGCCCTTTAATACAGTTCATGTTGTGGTGACACCCAACCATAAAATTATTTTCGCTGCTACCTCAAAACTGTAATGTTGCTGCTCTTATGAATCACAATGTAAATATCTGATGTGCAGGATATCTGATAATGCAACCCCTAGGAAAGGTTGGTTCCACCCCCAAAGGGTTGCAATGTAGAGCCACTGGTGTAGAACCGGAAAGGAGAAGCGAAGGCGCCCCAGATTTAGCTTCACATTTGAGTCATGTCAGACATTTCCAGTTTCACTGTCTATGCAGCTGTACACTATTCCTCCACCCACGCCTGCCATTTGCAGTTTGTCTCCACACCATAATCTACTGCCCTTTTAATCCCAGCTCAAGGCTCACCTCTTCTGATTTCTTCTTCTAGGCTAATTCTCTTTAGATACCCTTCCTCTGGAAAGAACGGACAGAAAAGATTGAAAGAAATGGGCAAAAGAAAAGCTGAGCAGGAAGGCAGTTGGAGAAGAAAGGCTGGGCTAAGGCTAGGCACAGCCTCGCGGGAGCTCTCGCCAAGACCTCAGATCAGCCATAAGGAGTCCACTCACTTTTCTAGCTTCCTCTTTCCCACTACCACCACCCTTCCCTGCCCAACGCTAACCTCTCACACGATCTAACTTACTGGGGGCATCTTCCAATTTCAGAATTAGACATCAAGGATGTCATCGCATTAGAAACCAACACCCGGGTAAGCCCATTCCGCAGACAGAGCTCCGTAGACCCTATACTTCAGGAAACCATGTTTGGCAACCGGAGGGTGGGCCTCTGGGCAAACAAGGCTCCTGAAAACCCTTATGAACGCAAGCTGAAGAGCCTCATGGAGAAGGGTACAGAGCCCAAGATAGAGAGCTCCAAGATGCTGAAGCCAGAGGAGGTGCTGAGCTGCCGGTGAGCACCACTGGGTACATGGGTAGACCCAGGACAGCAGGCTGTGAATGCATGCCTGAACGTGGAGGGGTGAGGAGAGGGACGTAAGGCCATAGACACACACCTGGACACACAGAGGAGCCAGGCCTAGGTCAATAGGCTGTGAACACGTGCCTGGACATGCAGAGGGCCAGTTTCTAGCCTTACCTGCCTCTAGTTGGCAAAGGATTGCTACAAGGCTAAAGCCCTGGGTTTCCCAGCAGTCAGAGACAGTAAAGAAATATTTTCCATTTGCTTCACAACAGAAGCTATAGCAGGCAAAGTTGAAAAACATTTAGCTGAGGAGAAATAGAGGCAACAGGATAATTGCTGGCAGCAATAGAACCATCTTGGGTGAAAGTCGACCTCAAGGCCTAGAAATTGACCAGCCACACTTCCCAGGTCAGTGCTGCCCATTGCTCCTGAAGACTAAGAGATGAAGCAGGGATAGAGCCAATGAGAAGCAACACCAGACCAGCTGCCCATACAGAGCAATGATATGGCTCTAATAGCCCCTTGCTTCACAGTAGGGGGGGGGCTTCTTTCCCAGAGAAGTCAGGAGCACTGGGACAGACAGCTGTGAAGTCACCGGGGAGACATGTAAGACCACAGTGAGACAGCACAATGATGTCGTAAGAAAGAGATGTGTGAAAGCGCCAGTCCACCCACACCACCCTGGCAGGCTACCCTTGAGAAAGGGGGAACTGGAGCCACAAGCCAAAGCAGTAGAGGGGCAGAGCCCAAAAGCCCACAAGCATGGCAGAAAGCCCAGGAATGGCAATACAGCCCCCCTTGTCACCCTTAACTAGCCAGCAGGTGGCCAGTAGCGTCCACCCTCTAATAACACTGGGACCAAGAAGTCAGCAGGGTCGCACACACTGTCATCCCAGTACTCAGGAGCTGAGGCAGGAGGATTGTGTTTGAGGCTTTCTGAGCTACATAATGAGCTCCTGTCTCAACATAAAGAGATAAATGAAGTAATTAAATATAAAGTTGGCTCCAAGGCCAAGGTTGACAGTGAAATGAGGAGCTCTGTCTGGATCCCACAGCACAGATGGGATCAATTTCACTCTTCAGCAGAAGGCAGGATTGCAAGGCTTCAGAAAACACTTTAAATCAATGGCCTTGTTTAACTGTGTATGCGCATTGAAGGAAGGCACATACGCCTGCTCCTGAAGCTCCGCATGTGCACACTTGAGGGCCCCCAGCCTTGGCTCAAATCCTCTGCCTGCAGCAGAACTCGGCTTCCCACATCCCACCCACTTCCACATGGCCACACCCTCACATTAGTCGTGTTCTCTTTCTTCCTGGTGCCGTTTTAATAGAGCCCTCTCAATGCGGTGGCCCACTCTTTACCTGACTGTCACTCTGCAGATGGGCTACCTCGTTCCCCAAATGAGCACCTGTCTTTACATAGCATGGCTTCTGTTAAGTTTCATGCTAGGTGTCATGCTTGACTCGATGAAAATCAGCCTGTTTCCTTTGGAGATACCCCAGCCCCTCCCTCCTCCTTTTCTTCTTCTTTTGTTTTGTTTGTTTGTTTGTTTGTTGAAACAGGGTCTCACTATGTAGCTCTAGCTGTCCCAGAACTCACTATGTAGACCAAGCTGGCTTCAGACTCAGAGAGATCTGTGAGCTGTGGGCCACTACACAGCCCAAAAGCCAACCCCTTTTCAGTGAAAGTCAAATCCCATGGCCCCTTGTCACCTCTCCCTACCTTCTCTTGAAGGTACCTGCGTTTGTCCAAGAACAACATCAAGACCTTGATCAAGCTGTGCAAGGATGCGGGGATGGATGTGGACATCCATCCACACATGGTGGAGAGCGACATAGACTCAAAGACCATATTCAAGAATCAGCATGCCGTATCACTGTAGCTGCACTGCCAGCTGGAGGCTCACCCCATGAGGGCCAGCCACCTTGTAGACCAGCTTCTGTAGACCTCGCCAGGAGAACAAGTCAAATGCATCATCACTTGCAGGTGTCATCTTTGTCCTCGGCTCTACACTACATCACCTGGGGAGTAACTGGGAAGAGAAAGCTTGCTGGACATAGTGGCATTCTCCTGTCTGCCAGCACAGGTAGAGACCAAGGGGATCAAGGGCTCCAGTTCAAAGCCAGATTGGGGCTCCAAGAAGGCCCTGTCTAGGACATCAGAATGGACTGGGGGGAGTACAAAAGTTGTTTGTTTTGTTGTTTGGGTTTTCTGTTTTGGGGATTTTGTTTTGTTTTTGCCTCTCAGAAGAAAACATTTCTTAAGCAAGAAAGTAGGTTTTAAGTCCCCATGGGAAGCTCAGAGAGGAGAAAAAGTCGGACAGCTGTCTGGAGACACATCACTGCCGTATGAGGGACATAACTGTAGGGAACAGGCCCTCATGTAGGCCTGAGGCTGGTGGCTGAAGTTCTCTCTTGCAAGGGCTGACTCCATGACAACACAGATTTTATCATTCACCTTTCCTCACTGGGCGTGCTGCATGGCTTGCTGGATTCCTCTCATGGTCCACTAAAGCCCCACGTCCACCTGCAGAGCTCATCTGGTTGTACAGAAGCTCTGTTGCACGCGCTCTGGGACCTCTGTGAAACCTGAAGTTGCCAGGGGAAAGCTAGTACAGCCCTCACTCCCAGGGAAGTGCACAGGCTGGGTAATCCCTAGAGGGTGCCTGGGATCCTGCTAATCCCAAAGACAGAAGGGTGAGCAGGGAGGAACCCTGGGCACAAAGTGAGGTCAAATCCCTGGAGAGGAGATCTTAGTGTGCTAAAGAAGAAAGGCTTCCCAGAGGAGGTGTCTACTTTAACTGAGAAATAAGAGGGCCCGGATCTGTATGAGAGTGGTACGGGCAGGCAGAGGAAACAGAGCTTGCAGGGCCTCGGGGGCTAGGACAATACAGCAGTTAGGAACCTGTAGTTAAGTGTGGTGGAGGGGACACTGAAGAAAGTCAGGTGTATGGAGGTTGTAAGCCTTGCTTTGCAACTCTCCAGTGGGTACCCACTGTTGGGTGACGGCCCATTACAAGGCTGAGGAATGGTGTGAGTAGGAGCGTGCATGCTCCTGCCTCTGTATGACTCGAACTCTGGAGAGAGGGGAGACTTAAAATGCTCATCAACAGGAATCCATAAGTACCACAATCACACTACAGGAAACTACAGAGGTGGCCCAGCATCTGTGGTGACAAGGGCCAGCCTGACATATCTAAAGATGTGAGGAAGGAGAGGGGTAGGACCGACTGGGCCTGTGGCCTTCCTTCTGGAGTCCCCATGAGAGGGATGGGAGTAGTAGGGGAGACCTCTCCTCTGCCCCCTTGGAGGAAATGTTCATAGAAAGAAAGGAACATCTGGAAGTTAACTGGAAGTTAACATCTGGAATTGTAACAATGAGCTATTGCCATGTAACAATAAAAGCACCCACTTTATACCATCCACTGAGTGGTGGTGCTGTGAGTGGCCTTGGCAGACCTAGGCTGCATGCCTGTGTCTGGGCTCAGTGAGTCAGCTAGGGCAGGTTGGCTCTGGACAGTCCTGCACAGGATGGCTGTTTCTTCTCTAACAGACAAGCCTGGGCTTGTATGTTAATAGAGTGTCTGTGTGTGCTAAGAGGGGGCAAGGCCTTGAGGACACTGCTTGGGACTAGGGCATAATTACATTGTGTTCGAGCTCATGCTTGTCTATAGTGGCCAAAGTGAGCTCAGATTCAAAGGGTTAGACTAACCTGGATCCATAGAAAGAAAGAATAATAAAGTAACCTTGCAAAGGGCCTGGCTGGGTCAGCAAGCATAAGAGACCAGCCACTGTTGGGATTAACAAGAAAGTTAGGAGGCTAAAACCAGGCAATCGTGTTGAGAGCAAATGACGCATTTAACTGGGCATGAGCATCAGGGACAGGTCTCTGGGTGGCGCTTGAGTCATCCTGGGACTAAATGTGGTTTGTCAGGCCAAAGATTAGCTGAGGGTTTGCAGCAAGATGGCCTAGCAATGGATTCTTTTGGGATCAGTTAGATGGGAGTCACTCTGAGACCCTACTGTCTCCCGCAGTCAGCCAGAGACAGACAGGAGAGTGTGGGGAGGGCTTGTTGCAGGAGTATTGACCACAAGGCCTCCTGTTGCAGAGGTCTGGGTGGGGGCTGGGGGGGTTCAAAATCAAGGTAACAATGTGGCTCTAAAGCTCAAAAGTCTGAGGAAAACCTTTCTGCTCTCATTTCCTAAGCCACAGGTGTTCCTGGCAGCAGGCCAGCAAGCCCTGCTTCCACGTCTGTCACATGGCTCACTTCTCTGCGTTTCTGTCTCCTGAGTCATAGCCAATCAGGGCTCACCTGAATGACCCCATCTCAACCTACCAATCTTACGAAGGCGCTATTTTCAAATAAGGTGGTGTTTGAGGATTTCAGCAGATCATAATCCAACCCACAGCATGGAGAGATGGAGGGAGCTGGAGGCACTGTTTCCTCAAGGTCCTCCCGAGCTGGTGGCAGAGCTCCCGCTTGAACCCACACCCACCACCCTCTCTGGCCCTCTATCTCCCACTGGCCTAGCAACTCCTTGTGGCAGAACCACCCGCTGTTTCTCAGTAGAAACCCAGAACCATAATCTCAGGGTGTGGGGGGGAGGGGCTCCAGAACCCCAGGTAGAGAATCCGTGTGCGGTTTTCACTAGTAGTACAGTGGAAGGTTGAACTCACTCCTGCTTGACCTGAGCCACATCCCCAGGAGAGGCTCTGCACCTCTAGGCCCTATTGAGGGCAGTGGGGAGCCATCTTCCAGAGACAGACAAACCTACCAGAAGAGCGAAGCTGCCCCTTCCATGGAGCTCAGCTCAGGCTGGAGGAAGACAGGCTGTGTTTCACCTGTAACTGAGGAGGCTTCATGGATGCCCTGTGAGGCCAGAGGTTTTCCAGGAAGGAGGCCCACAGAGCACATTCAGCTTCCTGATAGCCTGGCCTAACAGCCCACAATGAGTCCAAGCCCACAGTACAGACAGCGCAGAAAAAGAACTACGCCCCAGCCAGCCCCAAGCTGGGCTCAGCATCACCCACACTGCACTGGGTCTTCCCAGGACCTCATAAACTCTGGATTCACCGCAAGCAGGACAGTCGCATCCCTCTCCCCAGAAACGCATATTGGAAACAGAGTCACTGCGTCATGACAATGAGACGACACAGCAGAAGTTAGACACCCTCAGACAGGCCGCTCCAGTATCCATATGGAAATGCATTGACCCTCAGCCCCGCCATAAGCAAAACTCAATTCCAGATGGATGCAGGTGGCAGATGCTTTGAGGACAAGCTTACCAGACACGGTCCATGACCTTAGAGAAGGGAAAAACACGCGCGCGCGCGCGCACGTACACACGCACAACATGTAACAAAATGAAGTATCAAAATGAAAAACTCTGCTCAGCAAAGGGCATCAGTGAGGGTGAAAAATCATCTTCTCCAAGGAGGAAGTGCCTGTCTGACACACACACTCCAGATGATCCATCTCCATGTACATACACATCAAGAAAAGGTCACCAAACTGGAGACAGTCAAAAATCTAGCTAGCGTGAAGACATTTCATGAGAGAGGGTAATTAAGTGACTAGTAAACCTAAAATGTTCAGTCCTCAGGATATACAAACGATAGGGCACAAACGCACAATGTCTACAAATGAAGTGCCACCGCATACCAGGCAGGATGACCACAGAGGACAGTGGCAAGTGCCAGGGGGCTTTATGAAGCAAGCAGAAATTTCATGCGCAGCCCTGGATACCGTAAGCCGGCCAACTACCTGAAAACGTGGCGCATGCTAAGGCCAACTGCAGTGATGCCATGGACCAGTGTTTCCTCTTGGTTCACATTGGCACGCATGGTCACGTGGGCACCAGAAACATGGTAGCTGTTCATAGCATCCTTGTTTGGTGTAACCGAAGGCTGAAATCACGCCTGGGCACCATCAATACAAGGAAAGAACTGAAGTCTGTTCACAGACTGCTACAGAGAAACCAGAACCCATGTAGAAATTGACCAGGTCAAAAAGTACAAAGAGCATCACGCAAAGGTAACAAAACCCAAGGGATTGCACCTTGATTCTCATTTAACACAGCCGCCAGCCCAGTAGCTGAGTGTTAGAAGCCAGGGCAGGATTGCCCTGTGGACTGCAGGAGGGGGGACAGTGAACACTCAATGAGCTGTTCCCTGGGCAGTTTGGGCCTTTTGTGTAGGTGTGCCAAGCTTTAAAGTACACCAGGGCAGGAGAGATGCCTCAGTGGCTAAAGTGTTTGCCCGGCACGCATGAGGGCCTGAGTTCAAATGTCCAGTACCCATGTGAAAGCTGTATGCAGTAGCACATCTGTAATCACGGGACTATTCCTGACCTGGAGACAGGAGAATCCCTGGAAACCCTTGGGTCAGCTAGCCTGGTGTCCATAACAGTGAACAGCAAAAGAGACCATGTCCAAACAACGTGGAAGATGAAAACCCAGGGTTCTCCTCTGACCTCCACACGCATGCGGTGGCATGCCCTGCCTCTCTCTCTCTCTCTCTCTCTCTCTCTCTCTCTCTCTCTCTCACACACACACACACACACACACACACACACATTCGCCTGTCCCCACAGAGTTAAGCCAGTTGTAGAAAAGTATGTCTGCCAACCTGCACTCAGGTGACTAAAGCGGGAAGATTGTGAGTTTAAAGCCAACTGGGGCTACATAGTTAGACCCTGTATCAAACACACAAGAAAAGTGTATGTAAAACAGATTTATACTCTGACTTTTAGTAACAATGTTCTGGTTTTATATTTGAAAATCAAAAGCCTCAACCTTAAAGGCGGTCCCCACCTGCCGGTCCCCACCTGCCCGTCCCCGGTCTTCCTTTCCAAGCATGTTCCCTCTAGAGGCCACCAGGTGGCGCTCGATCCCAGCGCAAGATGCTCTGCTGGAGGCACCCACAGGCGTCCACTCGGCTGCTGACAGAGCCGCAGGCCCATCCGAGGGTGGCTGGACATTCCAGTTGAGCTCAGAGTGGCACACATGCAGCAGTTCACACCCCAGCTGAGGGCCCCTGGGCACGTCACTTCCCTGAGGCTGATTCTTCCCCCAGAATAGGATCAAGTAGGTATTTTAGAACAAGATGGCATCCACGTATACCAACTAGACAGGACTTAACGTGAATGCGGGCAGCGGGCAGGTCTGCCATCACCAAGGGGGACCCTCGTGCCTTGCGGTAGCGGAGTACACGATCCGAGATAAAGCCTACCCTCTGAGACAAGCAGATGGCCCTGGCCTGAGTGTAAAACCGAAAGGTCTATACAGATTTACGGAGAGACACTAACCCCAGGACACATGGGATCTGCAGGGTCCTAGAGGCCATTCATATCTGGCATCATGGATGGCACAACGTGATGGGTAGAAGATGTGAAATACTACAAGTAGCATTCTAGACTTCACGCACACCGTAAGCCTACACACACATCCCAATACAGTAAATTATATGCACAGTAAATTAGATGCCTTAAGATGACCAGAGTGAAGAGGAGAGGGGGAGGGAGGGTGGGAGAGGGCATGGATGAGTGGGCATCCAGTCCAGGGCTCCTGTGAGAAGAAGTCTGACGAAGTTTCTCTAGCAGGTGGTGATCGTCTTCTCTGCTGTGCCCTGGGGTACAGGCAGATTGTGGCTGTCTGCCCTGTGTCAGGCAGGGTGCGCACACAGCAACCCAGAGTAACCGACACAACAGACCAAAACCAAACTCCACCACCTGGAGATGACGTGTCACCCGCCTTCAGCATTTTTCCACACTTGTGAGCAAGAAAGGTGACAACCTCTCCTAGGTTTATGATTGCTGCATCTGGTTTTGTACCCAGTCTTGCTGGGCAGTGGGAAATCCAGGATGTGACCCGGATATAATCCTCACGCCCTGAGGCGGGGCTTGACAGGAGCAGCATCTGACATCAGTCTCAAGGGACTACCAAATTCTGCCAGTCACCATCCAGAGCTGCCTCCAGGACGGCTCCAGGATTCGCCACCGCTGTGACAGTGCGCCTGGGGGCACCACAGTCCTCTCCCGGCAACAAAGGCAGCACCTCCCTGCCACCCCACTCTCTCTCCAGGACTGCTGTCTGTCAGCCAGAGCGCACCTCAAGACGCCTGGCTTCCAGACTCTGGTCTTCTGTGTGCACGTGCCTTCAGCTCTTTGCCTGGGAAAGCAGCTTCGTGCTGCCGCAGCTAGCCAACTTGAAGCTGCTGTCCTGGGGGAAGGCGGGAGAGAGATTCGGGGAACTGAGCACCGTGAATTCGCAGCTTTTAAATTCTTTTCCAAGGCTGTGAACAAAACACAAATTAAAATGGCAACAGATATCCCTCATATCAGCCACGCTCCTGGACAGCTAATTTATCAAGCATACTGATGTTGCTGAGTGGCGGATGTTCCGGGCACTGGCAGCTTTGATCGGTGTTGTGACTGCAAATGATCTGAGGAAGACGTTAGCATTGGCCATGCATATCTTTGGCAAAGGGGGGGGGGAGCCTGGAGCCTGGGAGATGGCACAGTGGGTAAGAGTCCTTGCTGGGCAAGTATGAGAATCCCAGTTAAATCCCAGCCAGGCGTGGAGTGCCTGTAGCCCCAGGGACCAGCGACAAGGGGTGGAGACAGGTGGATCCTGTGGCTGGTTGGCTGCTCTACCTACCTGAAGGGGAAAGCCTTGGGTTCAGCAAGAGTCCCTTTCTCAAGAGAATAAGGTGGGGAGCAATAGAAAAAAACATTCCACGTCTTTCTCTGGCTTCTGAATGAGCACACACAGGCATGTACACACACACACACACACACACACACACCACATACATGCTTACATACATTCTCAGGGTATGTGTATATGTGTATGTGCATGTTTGTTTGTGTGCATGTGTGTATATGTATATGTTTGTGTGCGTCTACATATGTATATAAGTGTGTGTTTGTGTGTGTATGTTTATTTATATGTGTGTTTATGTGTATATGTGTACGTATGTGTTTGTGTGTAATATCAAGAAGTTTCCAGAATCAGTGTTTGCGCTCAAGGTACAAACGCCAAGGAGAGTTCATGTCCTCTGAAGGGACAGCCTCCACCTGTTGTGTCAAGAAGGGCTGAATCAATTGAGGGCTGCTCCTAACCAAAGCCACGTGCTGGAAGATGGGAAACCTCCTACAGAGCACTGAGCATCTTAGTTATCCAAGGCTTGATGTCACAGCCCTGAGCAATGACCCTCAGCCTTCCATAGGGTGCCTGAGCATTAGAGCAGGACACAGAAGCAACTAGATGGGAGCTCCGGCTCTGTCACTTTCAATGTGTGTGTGTGGAACAGCTGTCCCAGACTGGCCATTGTCTTAAGGGCTGCCTCCTTCACTAGGCAGCATAGACATCAAAATGAATGCTTTCCTCAGGTCAAGCAGTCCACAGGGAGCAGGTAAAAACGTGAGGCCCCAAAGCTTACCAGTCACCACCACGTGCATCTGTGGTGTCCTGTTTGTCACACAACTCAGGCCCAGTCAACAGAAAAGGAAATAACAATGGTATGCAGATCCAGAGTCCCAGGCACCTATCAGGAGGCACCTATGGGAGCTGGCTGTTAAGAGTGGCATTATGGGAAGAGGAGACAAGAAGGTGAAGTTGTGACCACACCCTTGAACTCCCGGGCTAGAGGAAGGTCAAGTCAGAGGCGCTGTTTCCCCTAGGGTGGGCAGCCACCCTGAGCAGAGCAGGGGCCCCTGAAGTAGTGGCACCTCATTGAGAACTTGTAGATAAAGAGCTAGGATGCACTGTGGAGGGGCAGAGCGGGGCCTGGGCCCTTCTGAGACCTAGGAGAGGCTGCAGAGTGGGCGTTAGCAGCCTCTGAAATGTCCGGGCCCTTCTGAACCTGAGGGCCATGCTCCCTGGACCCTCCTTTGTGTTCTGATGCTAGAACTCAAGGTCTCTGGTGGTCAAGGTAAGTGGCCTTGGCTTCTGCCTTCGAGCACCGACGTCCACAGTTCACTAATCCCCCGAGAAGACAAGTCCATACAGCTAAGAGTGGAAGACAGAGCAGTGAGTCTGTTTCTCTGGCATGAGGCCCTTTCTGGGACTGCAGGCAAGCATCCAGCATACATGCGCAGAATTCCCAGGGCTTGGGCTGCAGGGCCCTCAGCTCTCAGGGCAGGCTGCCTTGCCTAAGGCATCTGCCTCCCCCAGGATGCATTAGGCAGGCTCCACTGGTCAGAGAAGAGCAGGCTTCAAGTCCTGCAGAGACACAGGCTCTGGGGGCACCGTCCCAGTGGGGAAGCCACTGGGACTGGTTGGGGAAACAACAGAAGGGCCCACAGAGCCCTCCCTCCCCCTTCTTCACAGTGGAGAGAAGAAAGGCCTGAGGAGGGAGATAGAGAGTAGGAGTGCTGGAGAAGTGGGGAGGAAAACTAAGATGCAGCGGATGCTATGGGGCTGCCTAACCCCTGTGTGTACCACTGCATGGAGGAGGGTTAGGGACCATTCTCTGCAGCAGTGGCTCTCAACCTTGCTAATGCTGCTGCTCTTTAAAACAGTTCCCCATGTTGTGGTGGCACCAGCTATAAACCTGCTTCCATTGCTACTTTACGACTGTAATTTTGCTGTTATGAATCGTAATGTAAATAGCTGTGTTTTCCAGTGGTCTGAGGCGACCCCTGTGACAGAGTCACTCAACCCCCACCCCACCCCTGTGACCCACAGGTTGAGAACTGCTGTTCTACAGGGTCCTCAGGACCCAGGCAGCTTTTCTGGAGCCAAGAGAGGGGAGGCCACACTGGCCACCAACCTGTAGGTTCACAGTAAACCAACTCGCATATCAGTAGACTTCCCTAAAGCCATGCCACTTAGGGGAAACAACTCCAGAGCCTCAGAAACCTCCAGAACAGAAACCTGCTCAGCCAGCTCATGGCCTTGGTAGGGAGAAGGGTTGTGACACAGCTCTGCTCGGGTCTCACAATGTGCTTTCATCCCCCGACACTCTGTGTACATACTGGGGCTCCAAGAAGGTAGCAATTTCATCTTCATTTTGTTCATAGAGAAACCGAGGCCCAGAAAAGGGGAAAGAGTTGCCCAAATGTGCAGAATTAGGATGTTGAAGGACCAGGGCAAATTAGCAATTTTCACAGGAGCCCTGGGCTCTCTCCTTAAACTGCCATTTTCTCCAGCTACAGCCACCACCTGAGCCTTCTTGCCTAGATGCTGGGTGCCCAGCCCCAGAGACTCTGAAATGCAAATCCATACATTGTTGCAAATCAAGGATCTTTGGGGCTTAGCTGGGAACCCATCTTAAATCTTTTTAAACGTGTGATTGCTGTGTGTGAAGGAAACAGTGCTGCTTTACAAAGGAAGCGGGCGAGCTGGCTGGCAGGCGGGTACCCTGTCCAGGAATAGCAGGAATGAGCATTGGGATCAATTAACAACGTCTGCTTCCGGTCCCTGGATTTGGAAGTGGGTGGGTGCTCCAGACACTCCTTTGCTTCCTCAGCTTTGTGCCCTCTCTAGAACCATTGCTTTGCAAAAAAAACAGACATACCTCTACTTCTCAGTCTATCATGAGCCAGAGAGGACTCCAGTAGAACCATGAGCCAAGGCAATTACACTAACCTCATCAGTAGAAAATTCAAGGAAGCGAATGAGAACCTTTGAGGGAGACACTGTCCACCGGGAAGATGTTAGCCAAGTCTTGAAGAGCCCCAGTATGGAATTTGAGGCATATTGGAGCTTGGAAGTTGAGGCATATTGAAAAGATGGCAGTGCTTAGCATGGGGACTGAGCCTTTGTGGGAAGAACAACTGAGCCTGTCCACAGTCACATGCCTGTGTAGACTTGCTCTCAGAGTGCCAGCCCTGTTTCAGGCTGCCAAGTGGAAATGACCTTTCCCATCAGCTCTGTTCTGCTCAGTACCCCATTGGGTGCTCCACCAACGTGTCCCCTGGCTTCCTTTTCTGTTGCTACATGTAGGTGGCCTGCTCAAAGTCCACTGGATGTGAGCAAGCTGCCTTAAGAAGCAAGGGCTAGCTCAGCCTGCGCTTACCTTTCCAGCCCGTCACAGATGAGTCAGTTCTTTCTGTGACCCTCAATTGTCCTTACACCAAGAACTGTGTGTATTCGCCACCGAATACCTAGTGCCCACAGAGATTGGACGGGTTTTCAGTTTCTTGCTGAATGAGAGAAGACTGAAAGTTTGGACCTCACCTCATACACCATTCATTGGCTCTGGCTGGGTGGCTGGCAGAGGGTGACAGCAGCCAAGAGGAATCTTCGCTCCTAAGCATTGGGGATGGGAGCGCTCCAGGCAGAGGCAAGCGCACCCTCTCAGCATCTAGTCAGATCACTTCCTGTTGTTTGAAGAGGCCGGTACTCCTTCCTGAGCCTCTCTCTCTGTCCCTTGCGGCTTACTCACATCTGCAGGCAGGACCTGTGTTCCTGGGAAGACAGTGAATTAGATACGCAGTGAAGGAGGTGTGTCAAATGCTCGAAGGTCAGCATCAAAACTTGGAGACATATCTGGGAAGACGGTGAAGCTCAGAGGCACAGGACAGGTGGACCGTGGGCAAGTGGAGAAGGGACTCTCAGAAAAAAAGCGCCTTACAGAGTAGGAATAAATGGGATCAGCCTGATACCAGTAGGAGTCTTGGGGAGCAGGGTTCCCCTTGGAGGGAACTAGAAAGAAAAGTTGAAGTGGCGCTCATGGTAGACTTCTGTTCTTAGACTGAGTGGTTTCAAGTTGAATACATGGGTGCTGGGAGGCTACATGAGCCTTCTAGAGCTGGGATCCCTGGAGGTTCCAGGAGTGATTGGCAGGAAACATACCCGTGCCAACAAGGGGCCAGATTTTGAAAGAAGGGGAAAGACACCCCAGGGTACCAATGGTGGATGATTTTCAGAACCTGTCTGTTCAAAGAAGCCAGCCTCCTTGTTAGTTCTCACAACAGCACATCTTCCCCAGATCAAGACTCCTGTGCAAACACAATGGCCACAAAGTGGGTTTTGTGTCTTGGTTTTTCTGGGCCTCCCTCCCCCGCCCATATCTATTCTCCATTATTGGCCAGACAAAGCCCATCCCAAGATCCCTCGTCTCCGTTTGTCACTAACATCTGTCCTTTCTCACCTGTGCGTTTACCCATGCACGTCGCCACTGAATCTTTCATCCCATCGACATTGTAAGGGTTCAAAGTAAGGAGGTTCACGTTGTCAGAGAAGCCTTGATCTGAACGCCTTCCCCCACTTTTGCCTTAAATGAGTTGTTAACAGGAACCCAAGTGTCTGTTGAACCTAAAATACTTTTTTTCAAAAAAAAAATAACATTTCAAGGTAACTTGCGACGCACACTTTAAGAAGCGAGGACTCAGCGTGTCCCCGGCTGCTTCCTCCTTGAAGCTCTGGTCTTCGGGGCTGTGGGAGGCATCCAATCAGACGGCCGCCGCTGAGGGCCAGGGAGGAGGGCTGCTGGGGGTTTTATTTCAGATTGAGCTAAGACCATGAAATGGAAGGCAGGAGGAAAAGTGAGTGAGCGAGCAAGTGTGCATCTGTGTGAGGACGGCCAGAATAATGAGTCGCACTAATTCACAGGATTCCATTTGACCATCACACACGGCCCCCTTTTCTCTTGAAGGCCACTTTGAAAAATCCCATTTTTAAAAGTCATTTACTTCCCCTAGGAGGGCAGGCCTTCTAAAAATATTCCCCATTTCTTATACCTTGGAAGCAAATTATTTATGTTAAAGCAGCTTCGTTATCCCGGCCCCACTGGGCCAGCTAGGAAATGGAGGTGACTTCCAGAAGGTGCCATTGTCAATGGCAAAGTCCTCGGAGCAGCCTGTTTCCAACCAGACAAAGCAAGGCTTGCTGCTAAGACCTAAGGGGCTCAGAGAGCATGCTCAGGTCTATAAGGGAACCTTCCTTCTATTCTCCCACAGCCAATGTGAGCCAGGCACAGCAGGAAGCACTGGGGAGTCACAGGGGCACCCCAGCCTGCATCTTGAAGTTCACATTTTAACACAAGCTGACTGGTGTTTAACAAATCACAAATGGGGAGGGGCTAAGCACAAATAGGTACAGTCAAAGCTGGACAGTGAATGATGGACAGCGGTGACCTCTGGGTGGCACACACTCTTGCATATCCACTGGCCCCATATCAACCAAACATGCATAGAAAAGATTTTTTTTTAAAGATTGGGCCTACACTGGACATATACAGACTTTTTCTCTGGTCATGATCTAAACAATGCAGACTAACAATGACCTCATGGAGTTTGCACAGCAGTAGAGATTACAAGTCGTCTAGGGGGTGGTTTAAAGTTTGATGCACAGGTTGTTTGCAAACACAATGCCATATTACAAAAGGCGTTCAAGCATTGTGGCTCCAGATACCTTCCCCAGCAGATCCATGGACTATGCTTTGACGTGCCACAGGACTTGGGGTCAAGATAGTTATGACTTCTTGGAGGTGGAGGGAGTTCCCAAAAGAAAGTCCGAGAACAAAGAAACCAGTCTGCCCGGGGCAGAGAGCTGGGAGGTGCCTGGAGGGAGGAGAGGTCAGAGGGAGAATGCCTTCTCTGACCTGGTCACAAACTGGCTGAGCACTGGAGCCCCACAGTGCTTGGCCCAGTAAGCAGGAGGATGCTGGGAGACATCCCTGACCCACCCCTCTCATCTCCACTTCCTCTCTCCACCTGGGAAAACGCAATTAAAAATCACCTCTGAAAAGTCGGTGGGAGGAGGAGGGAAGCCAGGAGGGGATAGGCATTCAATGTAGGTGGAACTGTCACAGGCCCCCTAGAGGGGAGTTTGTCTTCCCCCTTTAATCAGCCGCAAGTCTTGTCATTATCCGGTGGGGGAGAGAGTCAGAGTGAGGCGAGGACTGGCTCCCTGGAGAAGCCCTCCATTCTTCCGATGTCCATAAGGCAATTAAGTCTTCATGTTCGTGAACCTGAAGGTTTCCGAGGCTGTGCCAGTTGGTGTAGCTGCATAAGGAGGGCGTCTTGCATGAGACATCCCCTGGTAGGCACCACCTCACTACAGCACAGAGGTGCTGGTCAGGGATGCTGTGGAGGACAAGGCTGGATTTCAGTGCAGATCCGCCCCAGCACGAATAGGCTGCCCTGGGCGGAGGCAGGGGTCAGTGAGCCACGAGCCCCTGGGAGAAGCTGAGAGTGGGTTATACCCGGATGATCAGGAGCGCTGTGACGAGTATGCTGGGAGGGTGAGGCCCTTCGGTGAACAGCCTCATTACCAGTGAGCCTGCACGGAGCCTCTACCGAAAGCCTCTCTCATTAGAGAGCTAAATATTCAGCTGCCATCCTGTGACTAGATGAGCCAGAATGGTTCCACCAGATTCCAGTGAGACCCTGGATCAGAGATGTTCCAGCCTTTCTGACATGCTAGGGGAGGGCCTGGAACTAGCAGTGAGAACAGCATGCGCAAAGGCCGCAGAGGGAGGCCCCACGGAAGTTTGGAGGTGCAGGGATGCAGGCACGTGAGGGGAACTGCAGCAGGCAGGCCTTGAAGGTGGGTGTGCTTTGAAAACAAAAGAGGGTGCTGGGAGATGGTTCTGGGCAAGGCACTTGCTTCACACGAGCATAAAGGCTTGAGTTCAGATCCCTAGCACTCACATAGAAGCTGGGTGAGGTGTGGTGATAACCTTCTTGTAAGCCTGGCTCTGGGAGACAGAGATGGGGGATCCCTGGAACTCACCAGCCAGCAGATCTAGTGAGATGGGCAAGCACCAGCTTCAGTGTGAGACTCTATCTCAAAAAAAGAAGGTGGAGAGCGATAGATTCTCAACACTGACCTCCAGCCTCCTGGGTGCACACTCACAAATATACTGTTCATGCCACACATCTGTGATGGGATGGACTTGGCACCTTCTCCAGCTCTGCTGAACCACCATGCTGATGGCAATGAGGCCGGGAATGAGACCAGGCAGGAGGACCCAGTAGGGGGAGAGAAAGTGAAGACCAGAGCATTGGGAACTGTTAACACTAGAGATGAAAAACTCTCCAGGGTCCCTGTTAGTTACCCCTCTGCTCAGCTGTGGATGACGGAGCTGCTACGGTTTGCCTCTGAGTGTTGCCCACAGGCTCTTGAGTTGAGCACTGGTGCCCACAGCTTGTGCTGCTGTTTGGAGAAGTTGGTGGAAACTTTTCACTGTGGGCAGGCCTGGCTGGAGGAAGTGGGTTGCAGGGAACCTGCCTTGAAAAATATACCTGGTACCAAATCTTCCTCCCCATCCTGCCCCTCCCCCCTCCCTTCTCCCCCTGTCCACCATGCAATAACAAAGCAAAGCTGCTGCATGCATCCAACACCATGATGTCCCACCCAAGCTCGCAGGGACAAGAGAACATGAACGGAAACTTCTGAAACTGAGCCAAGGTGATCTTGTCCTCTCTTCTGTTGATCTGTCAGGTGTATTTCTGTCTCAGCAACAAAAAGGACAACTGCCACAGAGGAGGACCCTGGCCCTTCATGTTTGCCCTAATCGGCATTGCGTGGATGCTAGGGACAGAGAACGGCTCATGCCTACTGGGGACAGAAGAGCTAAGAGTAGGCTTGCCCTTGCTTCCCAGGAGGCTTCCTGGAGAAGGTGTCAGGCAGAAGAGAGAAAGGCATCCCCAGCAACCACTGTCCCCTCTCTGAATAAGGCCTGAGCTTTCTGCAGGCCTCAGACCTGCACATTAGAAGGCAAGTGAGTGAACTAGAAGCTAGCACTGGCTGGACAGGAGGCAGGCTCCTGAAGCCAACCTCCGGACCCTCCCAATCCTGATAATTCAGTAATTCGCTGAGCCAGTGGATGAAAGAGTCTCAGGGGATGAGCTGGAGATAGCAATGGTCATGGCTAGAGAGTAGCCTTCCCCAACAGTAACCCACGCACAGCCCTGAGAGGAGCAGGGCTGGGACCCAGGAACACATGTTAATCATCCCTGACTATGGACATTTGTCCGATGTCCATGGCCTGTGGTGGGCAAGGGTGCCATGCTGAGCTTCTGAGGCTGCAGAGAGGAATGACAGCCAAACCAGAGAGGCCAGTAGCTCTCTGCCATGAGAACAGTTGCACAACAGACTGAGGAGTGGGTACATTTAGAGGTAGAACACTAACGATGACACGCATGACCCAGGATGTGGAATCCAGAGCTACAAACTCAAAGGACCCAGGCCCAGGGAAGTGACCTGTGCTGACAACAGCCCAGAGCTGGAGAGCTCCTCCAGCCAGTGATGAGCTGATGGCTTCTTGGGCCACAGCAAGGAGACTGGTGGCTGGCATTCAGCATGGAGCAACCAGACTGCCTTTGGCCTTGAGAACACTACCTGGTGCACACATAAATCCTCCCTCAGTGCTCTCCACCCCAAAAGCCTGAGGCCTGGCTACTTACCACAAAGAGCAAGGAACAGATCCCCATACCCATCCTCACAGTTGGCCCTGTGTTCATACCCACCCAACACCCAGCAGACAAGAGCCTTGGTTGTCCCTAACGAGTTAATTGTGATGATAGACTGTGTCTCCCCATCCCTGCCCCAGCCTCATCAAAGCATTCCCTTAATGACGTGAGATCATGAAAGGCAACTGGTGGGTGGCTAAATGAAGCGTCTTGCCTGTGCAAGGCAGCAGGGAGGAACAGGGCTGTTTTGCTTAAGGAAGGCACACTGCTGGGCATTTGGGTTTGTTGTCTCACAGACATGAAGCCAACACAGGACTCGTAGATGTTCAGGTTCTTGTCTCCTAGGCAATTCCCCATGGGGTTGTGAGCCACCTTGCTCCTGCCTCCTCCCAGAAGCACAACCAGATTTCCCGTGGAGTGGGGCTCTTTACCAGCCCCTCCTCCACTCAGAAACTTGCAGCGCCTCCTGAAGGTCCTCCCAAGCTGGTCTTATTGGCATTTATATACATTGTAGCTATTAGAGCTCCTTCAGTGGCAAGTGACCACAACCTGGCTCATACAGTGAAGCAACCAGGGTCACAGGATTAAGTGAAAAGGTCACGCTTAATTACCTCTTATGATCTGACTCGTCTCTAGCCAGTCGGTCATCAGAAACCGCTTGGTCCAGAAGCCCAGCACTGTTATCAGGCCTAGTGGTTCATTCCCAGTTTTACATTCATCCTTTGTGTTACCAGGCACGAGCTACTGCAGAAGAAGACAGAGACCTTCTCTTCATGGGACACTGTCTGGAAGAAGACATGCCAGTGCAAGGCCCAGGGTGCAATTCAAAGACAAATTTGGGGGAGAAACTAAGGGCTGGGGCAAGTGGCTCAGGCCCAGAGGCCTCTGTCAGGAAATGACACTGACTAGTTAGAAAGGGGTAGGTGGGAAACACTGGCAGAGGAGCAGCAGGGAGGAAGGCCCTGTACAGGAAAAAGCCAGCCTCAGTGGCAGCAGGGAAGAAAGGACTCTCAGGGGTCTCAGTACTACCTGAATCCCAGGATAGGTTGGACAGAGTAGGAGCAAGCCTGGTATGGACACATGGATGGGGCGTCAAAACATCAAGTGGGGAGCCAGTTATGGTGGCAACATACTCCTATGACACCTACACCGAAGGAAGATGAAGCAGGAACATTGAGAGATCCCGGCTAGCCTAGGCTACAGACAATTTATATGATGGGCCTGAGCTCTCACAGGCTCTGAGTGTATAAGCTAGTACATGGTGAGGCTGGGCCTTCACCTGACTGTCATTGCCCCCTGAGAGTCCAGTAGGGAGATAACAGGGTTCAGACAAGGGCTCATCCGAAACGTGCAAAGACAGAGGCACAGAAGTCTTAGGGCCCTTTGTGGGCTAGACTGTCTCCTGGGACCAGTTGCCAGTATCATCAGGAACAGCTGGGGTCACGGACTGAGTGTGTCTATGCTGAATGTCTGTGCTGTTTGTCTTCACTGAATGTGTTTACACTGATGGGCTCCCACAAGTCAGAAATGACCTCCGTTTTCTGGAAAGCCAAGCCTGTTCAGGGAATGGTTTTGCAACTGGGTTTTTTGCCTGTCTGTCCTTTAACTCCCAGAAGCTGCTCTGCTCCTTCAATGGGCTCCCTACGGGCCCAAATCATGTCACAGGGCAAGAAGCCTCTCCAGAAGTGGTGACTGCAGGTTGGAAGGATGCTGACAGCAGTGTCTGGGGACAAGCAGGGAGGATGGTGAGGGATCAAACAGAGCCAGGGCCCCAACAGACTCGCAGCTGGGAGAGGAAGCATGCAGGACGTCTGAGAGCTGAGCCAGGAGAACAGAGCTCCAGCTTGGAGCCTGTACCTCTCCTGGGGTTGAGGAAGCTTGTGTCAGTCTCTGAAATGAGATGGCTTTTGGTTCCTACCCTGCAAGACAACAACATGACACACTGAGGCTTGGTGCTACACAGCCTACCAACATGAACAAGAAAAGGCCCTCTTCCTTCTCACTATCCCCTGAGGGAGATCTGTCATTCTTTCAGATGAAGAGTGCAGGCAACAAGCATCACAGAGCCCTCAAGATGGCACAACATGTGTCACAGCTTTCACATGACAGTCCTCACCAGACCCGACACAGGTGTTGTGCAATGTGCTCACGAGGAAGCACATTGCTAAACCAAAATTCGAAAGAAACACTCAGGCAACTGTACTTCCCATGCAGTGTTCTTTCTTTTATTTCTGCCTTTAAAAGCATTGCTCTGCAACTGCCAAAGGGTCTATAGCATGATAAAGGTTAAGATCTGCTTCTTCAGTGGGTGAGAACAATGCAGAGTTGGGGACCCTGCTATCTTTCATCTGATGGCAGATGATCAGAGGTAGCTGGTGTTAGTACAAACCTGACCTATCTTCCCTAGCCCCTACCCCATCTCCCACCCCCATAAGGCCCAACAAAGGCTCCTGGGGCCTGAAGATCTCCTGGGCCTCTGCAACCTTATATTCAGTGTTGCCCATGACCCTCACCTTCCTTGCCAACCTCACAGCACAGCTGTCTCCCTTACCTCGGTCCTCTCAACTTCTTGTTCCTCCAATGTTCCCTGGTCCTAGCCTCTCCTCACCGGGGACTTCCACAGGGCCCTGGAGAACTTGTCCCTTTGCATATCACCTCCCTTGCTCTTGTTGCTGCCACCATACTGGCTCCCTCCAACACATGCTGCCAATCAGCAAGGACCTGCCTTTCACAAATTTGTCACAGCTTTCAATGAAATGTATTTGTAAGATAGGACCTTGGTCCCAATGTACATCGGTCAGCATTCTGCTAAGATAACAAACACCCCCAAATCACACTGACTTATAAGCACTGCTTTCTTTCTCTGTTTTGATATGCTGTATGCAGGTGGGATGCTGGAAGGAATGAGAAAAAGAGTAGGGAATAGACTTCTGTTCAACCTAAGACATTTGCCCAGACCAGGAGGTCAGGGAAAGAATCGTATGGAGGTTCCATGGACTGGTGACACTTTCAGAGTTGCCCTATAAACACAAAAATGGGTTTCTAAGGGGAATTGGAAGGAAGGAAAGGTGCTGGAGTTGGGTGGGCCGAGGTGTGGAGCTTAGCAGTAAAGGGATGCTGTAAAGGGCTGTCTCTTATGGCAGCCCCTCCTACTCCTATGCCCTTTCCACTGACTACGAGCACACTTTCTCCCCTCCATGACAGGCCTCCCTTCTATTTCTGGTCTGTTAAAATTATCCAAAACTTCCTGTGCAGTTCACTGACCCATATTCTTTAAGGAAATGGATGGAATTTTTTTTGAGCCAAACTTAACAACAGAGAGAAAGGCATTACTAACCTGATTTTACTCAGAAAGGAACTGGCAGCCAGAACGTAACAAGTGTCTTGACAGGCATGTCACGTCAGAGTGGAAGGACCACAGGCTCTGCATGCCTGCCCTAGGGCAGGTCTTCTGGCCCTAGTTGCCCCACGTGTGTCCCATGGGTGCCAGGGATCAGCCAGGATCACATATACCCCAAAAGTTCATTGAAGTTAGAGTCCCTCCTGGGCATTTGGGGGTTAGAAAAAAAGACAATGTCATCTCCCCTACTCCCACACACTCTCAGCTACCTCCTGCCCCCACTGCCCACCTTCTGCAGAAATTACAAGGTCTGTGGGGCCATTTCTAAGCCATTTCGCAGCACTAAAAGTTGGGGAGATCTGACACAGCATCCTCTACAATTTCTACGAGCTGTGATACTCCATAGCATGGCACATTTGACAGGGACCATGACAGGGACAGAGTGGGCAATTTAAAGGTGGCATACTAGATTAGATGAGGCAGGGTATGGTGCCCCAAAATGCAGCTGCTCCGAGCTGCTGCTGAACCTCCTGTAGCAAGGGCCTCCAAAGCACTGACAATTCCATCTCTCTGAGCTCACATGGGGGAATCTTCCATATTACCAAGATAATACTATATTAAGCGAGGTTTTGTATTTGGTGTATTTAATGAGCAAGCAACTCCCCAAAGACCTTTCAATAACGCCAGTAAATTTAACAGGAGAAACGCGTCAATTGGCTTTGCTTCTCCGGCTAAGAGGGCTGCCGCTTTCTGCTTCTCCACATCCTGCCGTGTATTATGCTAAGAAAGCCGTGGAATCAATCTCCAAGAAGAGGTCCAAAAGGTGGGCGCAATTAAGTAGCTATTGCTCAGCCCTCGGCTGCCCCAGCAGAAATGATTATTTTAATGTAAAAGCAATGAAGTTGACAAGAAGTCACCAAGCCACTCGCCATCAGAATGTCCCAGCTCTGAAGGATCTCTGAGAGGCCGCTGTTCATAAGGCAGGCCAGAGACCAAATCAAAGACTAAGTGCATAAAGTCATGCTGTACCCCGAACAGCGTGCTCGGGTGAAATTGATTTATGGAAAGCAATATTATAGGTTTTGACAAGAATGGAGAGGAGATAAAATATTCATATCCTTCATCTCTTTGTGGGGACTGTGGGCCACCCTGGTGCCCTTGCAGAGGACTGACAAAGGGGAACTACAGTTTGCGATGTTGCAGGGAGCAAGGTCCTGGGTTAGGAGAGGGGGCCTGGCTGCCTTTATCTTTGACCTTAGGCATCTACCTCCCCATCCAGCTCACAAAACTTGGCTGTGCTCTCCAAGTGGTTTCATTTAGAACACTTACATTTCGCAGCAGAACGAACGTACACATGGCTCCACGGCCCCGGGAGCACAGCTCAAGGAAGCAGTTCCACACCACACTCAAGCATCTCCTGCCACAGTGAGGGCAGGGGCTCTCTAGGCTCTGAGAGCAGAAACAGGGAGATCTTTGGCCAGCTCCAATGTTAGGATCTGAGGTGGCTGTCCCCAAATTCCCACAGAAGTTTGTTTCGAAGGGTCTGATGTAAAGGAGTTAAGAGAATGGAACCAGACAGGCTTGGTGGCGCACGCCTTTAATCCCAGCACTCAGGGAGGTAGAGGCAGGTGGGAATCTCTGTGAGTTCAAGGCTAGCCTGGTCTGCAAATCAAGTCCAGGATAGCCAAGCCAACACAGAGAAACTCTGCCTTGAAAAACCAAACAGAGAGAGAGAGAGAGAATCCCACTGTGATGTTTAGGGGCTTTGAAGAGTTGTTAAATTGATTTAGGTCATTAGGGCAGAGCATTCTAGAGAGAGAGATAAAGACACATATAGTCCTGCCGTGTTGCAATGCAGCCAAAGGGGCACCCTTGCAAGATCCTGCCCTGCCATTGGGACGCTGAGCTTCTAGAACCACACAGCAGAATAAACTTCTTAGCCTTTTTAAAAAAGTAGCTTGCTCACGTACTTCATGACAGTCACAAAAGCTGGCAATTATACCAACATACAGATGTGTCTGGCCAAAATCAGATGTGAAAGCAAGACCATCATCAAACTTCTCTTTCACCAAGCCTTTCCCCCAGGCCACACTCCTCCTTGCCCCTCCTTCTTCCTGTGGGGAGCCCCTCAGCAGAGTGCTTGGCACCTGCAGTCTCTGCCCTGTGTTTGCTTGTTCTCTCTGCAGACATTGCCAGCTACATAGTAGGTCCCTCCCTCCTTCTAGACTCTTTGCATTAGGTGGCCAGATGGGTCATCATTAAGAATATCAGGCTTGGAATGGGATTCAATTTCTCGGTCAAGTAGCCCTCAGGCTTGGAAGTTGCTACACAGTAGCTAAGAGGCACAGCTGTTTAACGGATGCCTAAGTGGTTTGAGCTCAGGTGGATCAAGTATTGTACCCAGCATCAGAGTCTTGCTCAGTCGGGGAACCATGAGCTCCAGCTCTGCATTCTCCTCCTTCTATACTTCAGATCATGGTTCCCAAGGTCGGTAAGCGGCCCAGAGCACCCCAGAATCAACATAGCAGAGCACATCCCAAGCACCCCTGCACCAGGAGAGCACGGGTCCCTGTATCCACACACAGCACACAGAGCCCCCCCCCCCCAAGAAGCCTTTGCCCCTCTCTGCCGTGTTCTTTGAACCCTGAAGCTGCATCTCCTTCCACACAGGTCAGTGCAGGTCTCTAGCCTTGGGCAGCACAGTGGTTTTTCTCTCTTAATCCTGCCAACAACACAGCAGGTAGACTCTTGTTATCCCCCGCACACATACTCACTCCTCACACTGAGGGCTTAGAGCTTCTGAAAAATGGACTGGGAGCCAGCACAGAAAGGGGGCAGCCTGGGGGAAGGGGGTTTGCTCTCCAACTCTTCCCATGGATAATACATGGGGTCCCATAGTGTGGACAGCTAAAGACTAGTGTCACCAGTAGATTGGTGCGGGTGTTGATTACCTTATTCCATCCTTTTTCTGGAATTTGGGTACCTAACTTTTAGCCCAGGTTGTAAAGGAAGGAGCTGGCTCCAAGTTCAGGAAAGGGCTCACACCCTCTGCTGAATAACCTGACCCCCTGCTCCTGATGTATGAGAAGTGCTAACATCACAGAGCTAACAGGGAGGGGTCAGGGCACCCCACACCATATGCCACATAGCTAGGGTTCTCCTAGAAGCCCCCATTTTCCATTTCCAAGAGCATTTGCCATGCTTGGGCTGCCTCGAGGACAGCAGATGTTCTCTGGCCCACAAAGGCCAAAGTGACTGGTCACTGTGGCCTCTTGACAGCAGTCTGGACCCCAGAGTGTTTCATCAGTCCTGTCAGGCCAGGTGTGAACCTGCCTGGCGCTGCCACTTCTGCGTCCCTCTCCTCCAAACTAGGCCAGGAGCAGGCAGAGTGGCTGATCTGCACTGCTCCACCTGGATCAGCAACGTCATGATGTGAATTTTGCTTCCTCCATACACGATGTTTTATGAACCCCACTTTGTGCCTCACATGCAGAATTCATTGTCAGAGAGAACTATATTCTTTCCCCAGAAGCTTACCACTCAGTGGGACTCAGGCAGCCAGGAACTTGATGTGTAGGTGACAGAAAGGAGGAAGGCCAGCATCTGCTCCTCACCACTGGAATATCCCCACAAGGACACGCCCTCCCTGGTTCTGCTCCTCTCCCTGCTGCCTCCTGCCCGCTCCCTCCTCTCCATTGGAAGCCTTCCCTGACCTCTGGCACTCTTGGCCCATGGCACACTTGATTTGGAATATTTCAGGAGACTGTGTGCCCACCCCCGCCCCCGCGGACTACAGGGCATGCTGTGTTCAAACAAAGCCTTCCTCAGATAGCCAGCAGCACATGCATTCTTTATAACATGCAGAGGAGCTAAGCCAAACCCTGACCACCCACCCTGAGGACATCTTGATGTCCGTGCTCCTGGTCCTAGGCTCTGTGGGCACACTGCCCGCCGGGGTTTGTTTTGTTTTATCTCGACTTGTTTGTTTTCCTTTGCTTTGTGTTTTTATTTGTTTTGTCCTGTTTGTTTATTGATTTGGAAATTGTTTTTTTTTTCTTTTTAATTTGCTAGGTAGCACAAATCGAATTCTCCCGCTTTGTATCCCCAGAGGAAACAGGCCCAAGATGTTTCTCACACCAATCCCACACTACATTTGCTTCCAATGGTAGGAACTCGGGAGAGTGAGCACTGCTGTGCTTAGTCTGCTTCCCGTCGGGGCTCGGGGCCTTACAAAGGAGCTTCTCTGGTCAGATGCCCCTGGTCACCCCAGTGACAGGCCTGCAGCTGGCTGCTGAGTGGCAGTGCCCGAAGAGAGAATCTCACTCACCACCAGCCTCTCAGTGGGACACACACCCCAGAATGTGCCTGACTCTAAAGAGGTCTTAGGGTGTTAAGCTAAATGACTGCTGTCCCCACTTCTGAGGAACTTATCATCCCTCAAGGTGATGCAGACAATGGGCTCAGTGGGATATTACCTCAACTGCTGCAGGGAAAGCCCACTCTCACCTCCAGATGGCACAAGCCTATCGAATCAGACCTTGTTTATTATCTGTAAATGTTCTAGGTGCAGCTACGAGGTACCTGGCTCTTTTTTTTTTCTGTTCCCTTCTTTCTGTCCCTGGGGACACAGCAGCAATAGGGAAGAGCCCTAACCACATGGTGCTTAAGAGCACAAACAAGAAGCTAAGCGAGCCAAGCAGGATGAGCAGTGAGGACAAGCATGAGAGCTGGAGTGATGGGCATCGGGGATGGTCCAGGACGACAGAACATGATCTAGAGCAGGTAAGTGTCTTCGCTGGGTTTCTACTGCTGGGATAAAGCATCGTGACCAAAGGCCATTTGGGGAGGAAAGGGTTTATTTCAGCTTATGGTTCCACATAATGGTCTCTTACTGAGGAAAGCCAGGGCAGGAATCTGGAGACAGACAGAGGCAAGGTCTATGAAGGAGTGCTGCATACCGGCTGGCTCCCACATCCTGCTCAGCCTGCTCTCTTACACCTTTCAGGACTGCTTGTCTAGGGCGGCACTGCCTACAGTGAGCTGGGCCCACTCCTGTCAATCACCCATCAAGGAAAATGCTCTACAGACTTGCCTACAGAACAATCCTATTCAGCCATTTCGTCACTTAAGATAGTTGTATAAAGTTGACATAAAAACTAGCCAACACATCAAGTGATTTAGATTCTTTTTCCTCATTGTTATTAGTTCTTTGATAATTCTGTACACTATGTTTTGATCATATCTTCCCCTCCCCCACAGCTCTTTTCAATGACATCATAGTTAGACATGATAAAGCCATACTTAGCTCCACCTAAGCATGAAGATCTCAGTTATTTCTTCCCTCCCCCTCCCTCTCCACATATTATTTTTTGGATTTATTCACTTTACATGTATGAATGTTTTGCCTGCATGTGTGTGTGAGCACCATCTGAGAGCCTACTGCCCACAGGGGGCAGAAAAAAACAGTTGGATTCTCTGGAATTGGAGTCACAGTAGTTAGCTGCCGTGTGGGAACCAAACCCATAGCCTCTACAAGAACAAGTGCTCTTAACCACTGAACCATCTCTCTCTCCAGCCCAGTTGTTCTGACTGTTGATCTGTGTGGAAGGTACCACCTCTGAGCACGTGGTCCTGTGAAATAGTCTAACACAGCCAGCTGAGTAAGAGCCAAGAGAAGCAAGCCAGTGAGCAGCATACCATGGTTCCTATTTCAGCTCCTGCCTCCAGGTTCCTGACTCAAGCTCAAGCTCTTGCCCTGTTTTCCCATGGTGAGGGGCTGTAGAGTGCAAGCCGCAATGAACCCTTCCTCCCAAGGTGCTCTCGCTTGTGGCATCTATCACAGCAACAGAAAGGAAGCTAGGACAGCAGGCTAAGGTCTGGGGGCAGGGAAGAGCTGAGGGGTTCGGCCTGCCACTGTAAGGCATCAGCAGCCATGGGACCAGCCAGGTGGAGCAGGGGAGGTGGAGAGAGGAACTTCGCAGTGTGCCGGACACAAAGCCCCTGGAAGCTTTGTCAAGCAACTTAGACCAGTCTCTTACCCCTGTGGAGGCACAGTTAAATGAGAAGAGGGTGTGGACCAGCGTTTTGTCTCCATAATGAGATGCCTGAGACTCCGGAAGAAGGGAGATTTATTCAGCCGTTTTGAAGGCTCACGGGTAAGGTTCCTCCATCCACTTAGCTCCAACATCTGGTCACCCTGTGGTGGATCACAATGGTAGGAATGCCTGCGAGCCACATCTGGAGAGCTTCCTCCCAAGGGCAGGATCCCCACCAGACCCCACCACCCAATGTTATAGCACCTCCCATTGCTAACACTCTGGCCAAGGCACCAAGTACAATGGACCTGGAGCAGCCAAACCATAGTCCAACTATAGCAAAAAGAACATAAGTTTAAGTTCAGTCCTAACACAAAAGACAGCTCATCACTACCACAGAGACTCCAGGTCAGTGTGGGCATCAAGAGATCTTTAGGAGCTTGTGACAGGAAAAAGAAAAACAATTTGAGGGCCAAGCAGACAGGCCTCCACATCACAGAGGGAATTGTCTCATGAGTCAAGGTCCTTCCAAGGAATTAGATGCAGAAACTTTTTGAAGACCAGGATTTTGCTTTCACACCAAGAGTAACCCTACCTAGGACTCAACCCCCTTATTCTCCAAACAGAAAGCAGCTTTTTAAATTCTGTTAGTGGTTTATGGGTTCAGATCATGAGCACATCTTGATTGTGTGTATGTATTTCTGTGTGTGTATATGTCTGTGTGTGCCTGTGTGTGTGTCTGTATGTCTGTGTCTCTCTGTGTGTACATATGTCTGTGTGTGTGTGTCTGTATGTCTGTGTCTCTCTGTGTGTCTGTATGTCTGTGTCTCTCTGTGTGTATATATGTCTGTGTGTGTCTGTGTCTGTGCATGTGCGGGGGATGGAGCCTAGGGTCTGATACACGACAAGCAATCCTCCACCACCAGGCAACCCCAGCATAGCACAGCAGCTGGAAGGAAGGCTGTGTGGCTGTCCTACAGGCACACTGAGGATAGACTCTTTCACAGACACAAGTTACTATGATGCATTTGTTCCGAGGTGTGGCACTCAGAACAAGGTTGTCTGGGCAATGGCATTGTGAGCCTGCTTGCTGCACTGCAGATGGGCCAGCAGGGGCAGCTGTGTCACGGTGACATCATAGCCAAGCCTGAGGAAAGCTGCACTTCTGCAAAGTGCTGAGACTACATGCAAGGCGAGTCACTGTGTCCCGCTTTCCCTGAGCCAGCCCAGCACTGCTCCTTACCTACAGAGTCATAGCCTGCATCAGAAAGCAGGCCACTGGGGGACCACTGAGGTCACACCGGGGACCAGAACTTGCCTTGGAAGGGAAAGGAGAGAGCAGGGTCCCGAACTTCACCTTTCAGGGAATGAGATCTGTTCTCTCTGCCTAGACCAGGTGCTGGGTTTCCCAGGAACCATGCTTCCAGCCAAATGTGCCACAACCATTCCCAGGGAGAAATAGCCTCAGTGGCGGCAGCAGCATCCCATGGACAGCCACCAAGGACAAGGACGCACACCAGAGGGCAGGGGGCAGCAAAGGCTCACAGAAAAATCCAGGCTCCAAAGGAATAGCCTGTCTCCACACTCAAAGCAAACTTTCCAAACGCAGACTGGATGAACCGGAGGGAATGACTCCCAAGAGAAGGTGCCTCAGGCTCTCCATCAGAGGTTCTCAAGCAGTAGGCCCGAGACCCATCTGAGGTCGCATATCAGATATCCTCTATGTCAGATAGTTACATTACGATTCACAACAGTAGCAAAATTACAGTCATGAAGCAGCAGTGGAATAATTTTACGGTTGGGGCTCACCACGACATGAGGCTAAAGGCTCACAGCATTAGGAAGGTTGAGAACCACTGTTCTGGAGAAAGAGGTTTGCATGTGGCTTCTTGGGACATTGTGTGCTTGTGCGTGCATGTGTGCGTGTGCGTGCGAATGAGCATGTGTGCGAGCATTATGTATGTGAATACATGTGCCTATGCTGATGTGTGTTGGTACGCAGGAGCGTGTTTATAAATCCGTATGGGGGTGTGCATGAGTGAGAGTGTATATGAGTGGGTGGGAATGTGGCGCGTGCGCATTAATGTGCGCAAGCCGACTGGGCGAACAGACGTGTGGGAGTGTGTGTATGTGTGTTGAACGGATGTGTGTGAGAGCATGCATGAGCATGTGAACGAGCGTGTGCGTGCGCATGTCTCAATGTGTGTGAGCGTGTGTATATGTGTCAGTGTAAGAGTGAATTGTGTGTATGTGTCAAATGTGATTGTAGCGTATGTGTGTTGTAGCGTATGTGTGTGGAAGCTTATTTGTAGGTGACTATGTGAGTAAATGTTTAGATGTGAATGAATATATATATATATATATGAATGTGTGTGTATCACTTGGATAGTGACTCGGGTAAGAGCGGTGAATGTGAGAGTGTGTGGGAGTGAATGTGTGTATGTGTCAGCGTGTGATTTGTGAGCGAGGGTTTGGATGTGTGAGAGTGTAAGTACCCCGTCCACACACACCCATGTCCATGCAATGCTGGCTGAGGTACTAGATGTGGCAATGAAAGGGGGGAGTGTTTCCAGGAACCATTCCGAGTACATGGTGGGAGGCGAAGGGGGTCAGCCGGGATGTCCCTTGGGCTCGGGACTCATTTGTCTGGTCTTTCGTTTCCATTTTCCCCACTGTCTCTTCCTGTGGAGGCGGGGGAGGGGTTGGCTTTTGTTCTCGGATACTTTCTGTGTGTTGGTCCCACTCAGGGTCTCGGTCCTCCTTCTCTGTCCTCTTCGCTCTCTCCCTTCCAATCTCCCTCTCATCTCCTCTATCCCTCCCTGCTGTGATCCCAGGACCCTCCTTTGCCACAGGAAGTCTCTCCTTCAGCCTGTCTGCCTGTTCTTTTGTGCTGAAAGAGGTGCGTCTTCCAAATGAGCCGAGCTTACTCCTCCGGGACACGGTTTCCAGGTCTGAATGCTTAATTCTGCATTCCCGCTCAGCAAGGGCGAAGGCTCAAGCCTCATTGTGCCCGGCTTATCATGCACTGTGCCTGTCTGGCTAACATGCTCTCTTCTCCCTGGAGGGCTGGAGTTCCCTCAGGAGGGGGTGCACCTGGACTCCTCTCACTGGTTTCGCTTCCCTGGCATGGAAGGTTGGGGAGCCCCAAACAAGGTTTTCACTTTCTCAGCAGCCAGGGTGCCCAATACATGGCCGTGGGCAGACAGCTCCATCTCCCAAGTTTTGTACTCTTTATTTTGTTCTGCTCTGTTCTGAGATCAAGTGCAAGCTGTTTGCAGCTGTGTTTCGCTCAGTTTCGGTTTGGGAGAGTAGACATGGTCATGGATTCAGTGAATGAATGACTATAACCGCTCTGACAGTGGTGGTTTCCCAGTCTATAGACAAGGAGGCTGAGGCACAGGAAACATACGACTTGCCAGCTCACACCGCCACCTGAGGGGAACTTGAACCCATCTACGCTGAATCACCTCCAGCGTTACACTTGGGCATTTTCTGGCTGGCACTTCTGCTCCCCTAAGCCATGAACGCTGCGCAGAGCCCACTCCAGGTTGGCACCGAGGAGGACATCTAAGCCCTTTTCCTGCAGAGTTTAGGGACTAACTGCCTTTCTAGCAGCGTAGTCTTAAACGTGCTCTTCGGGGCTCTTTCCCTAAGCCACTCCACACTGCTATGCTCCTCATGGCTTGCACAATAGAAGCTTCCTTGCTACTTGCCATCTGTATTCTGGTCTACTCCCTCCCCCCTGCAATGGAAGCTCACTCCGTTGCCTCCTTCCCAGCTGCAAACCTCAACATCCAAAGTAGCCTGAGCTCCACAATGCATGTGGAGATCTGTGGGCACGAGGAGAGTGATATGGCCTTGAACAGGAAAGACATGAGAACTGAGAGACTGGTTCTGAGAACCAGGGAATGAAGGCATGAAGGGTAACAGTGTGGGGGGCGAAGCAGGCCGTCAGCCATGCTGTGCTGTGCATGGCAGGGGTTACAAGGACAAGAAGGACCAAGGTGTGAACCGTCATCAGACTGAGGGACCTGGACTTCACCAACAGGAATAGAAAGTGAGTGAGGAGCCTTAGGGAGAGGCCAGAGCAGACAGGGGCCAGGCGGTGTGGATGCCAAGAACACCCCAGCTGTGAACCAGGCAGGCACAGAACCTAATGAGAGGGAGGAAACCTCCCATCGTCTGCAACCGCCCTGATGCATTTTCTAGAAATAAGAGCAGGTCAGAATCTTTGTTTTCTATTTTCCCCCGCCCACTGAGGGCAATGAGGAGCCGAGCGTGTTTTCAAACACATCGCCGGAATCTGCAGTGGAAGCTGGAAGAATAACCCCAGGCTTCTTGGTCTAATTCTCAAGGTCAACTGATATCATTAGAATAACATGAACTCAATTTGAGTTACAGCAGGGAAATCAGGTGAGGAAATATGGGTCACTCTCCACCGCGTGATGAAGCCGCTACCTCGGAAGCACTCGCTCAAAAGCCTGCCAACAGTCCCCACCCTGCTGTCGGGGTGGCTCCCCATAGCAAACCACCCACAAACCCACAGCCGCCTGGAGAAACAGAAGAGTGACTGAGCAGGGGACCTCAGAATCAGCCAGAATGGTAGGGCATCCCAGAACAAAAGGCCGATTGGTTCATTGAGAAGTTTGTCCTGTGATTCTTGAGGTTTGCCTCAAAGTCTGCTGTGGGAAAGGAGACAGAGGGAAGGGCAAGGTCAGAACGCACAAAGCCCAGCGCTGGTAGAGAAATCACCAATGCTTGGTGGAGAAACATCAGGTTCCAGCAGGGGCTGCACTGAGATTAAAGACAAAAGTGAGTAGCCGAGGGTCACGGGGACATCCTGCATAAAAGAGGCCAGCCTCCACAGCAAACCAGTCCCGAGTGACAAGACTTCCCGGTGTTCAGTGAAAATTAGAAGTCAGAACTCTATGTGAGACCTCCTTAACTTAGAGTGCTGCAGCATGGCAAAATTACACATTTTCTGCTGTGGGAGACAAATCCTGCCAGGACGTAAGAGGTTAAAAATGCTAAGGAGGGAGGGTTTGTCTGCAAGTCTAGATACTCTTTGTCAAGAACTGGTGGCTGTTTTGGGATAAGTAGATGTCAGGAACTTGTCCTCTGCCAAAAAAAAAAAAAAAAAAAAAGCACTTCACATCTGACCACCCCCTCCAGGAAAGAGCCCACAGCTGGTGGGTGACGTCAGCGGGCTTTGGTTCCTCACCCGAATGTGGACTGTCTCTGTAGGACCACGAGCACACCAAGGCTCCAGAAGACATGGCACCATGGGGACCTCCACCTCAGCCTGCCTCAGTTTCTTGTCTCCCGCCTCCCAGAAGACATTCCTGAGCCCTACCACTCTTACCTGATACAGAGAACCACCTTAATCATATGCTTTACAAATATAATGTGATCCCTGAGTCGGGGGATCTAGAGCCCTCCCCCTGCCCGTGGCAAGTCCCCGGTAACCCTTTGCTGTGTGTCTGTGTCGTGATCTGAGAGCACAGAGAACAGGAAGAAGCTGTGGCTGGGTGACCAGCCACATGAAATGAAGTTTCCCGGATCAGAGCCTCATTACCTGGCACTGCTGACCCAACATGGGGATCTGCAGAGTATAGGTTGGAGGAGATCTAATTGATGCCAAGAACCCACCCCAGTGGGGGGCAGCAAACGGGGTTTCTAGGCACCTGAGAACAAATCTTCCTGTCATTGAGAACCTGCACCCTGACTGCAGCCACAGATTGGGAGGTGGGGCAAAAGCTGACCAGGGCCTTGCCAGGCCTTCTGGGTGTGTGTGTGTGTGTGGGGGGGGGTGGAATCCCAAGGCTGGCCAGCTGGTGGTGTGAGGTATGGGAGGAGCCAGCCCAAAGAGTTAGGCTTGTAGTCAAGTCCCAGAGACTCCTTCCACAGCATGGACAGTAGGCTCGCTTCTCCCAGCTCTGCAGCCTTAGGTGGGCTATGGAGACACCCATCCTCGGGGGGCCCTGCAGACCAATGGTGTGATGCACAGGTGAGCAGAGTCCTCGCACAGAACACTGGAGGAGGCATGTACATTCAACACACCCAGGCTCAGCTGCGGGAGCACAGCCAAGAGGGGTTGGAGAATGAGCAGACAGGCAGGCAGGCAGGCAGGCAGGCAGATAGCTATACTCCCTCGATTTACATTTGCTCAAAGAACAAGGTATATTAACTGCCCAGAAACCATGAAATCCTAAAAAACAAAAACGGGAATTTTATTTTATTTTCACTTCAGGAAAACTCGCCGTATACAGTGACACACCCCAACCGTGGGTAGAATGCAGTAAAAGTGTGGAACACGCCTGTTGCTGTTTTTAATTCCAAGAAGAATGTGAACTAAATGCCTATCAAAGAGTGATGCCACCTTGACAGACACGTTCCGCCAGCAGTGGGCAGCAGAATCAGAAGTTTGCCTTGACAACACCTGGAGGACGGCAAGACTTCCTGTGGCTGTCTTCCCTGCCTCCTTCCCACCCTCGCCAAGCCAGAGGGAAACAGCCATCGTGGTCCTGAAATAGCTCCACTCCCAACAGTGACGGGAAACTGCAGCCCCGTTCCAGAGAGCCGTCCTGTGACTAACACAGGGAGCCTTCACTAGCCTGTCACTTCCCTCTGGGGACTCTCAGCCGCCTACATTGCCAGCCGACTGCTGGGGCTCAGGATGGCAGTGGGTGGAAGAGGCCCAGAAGCTTGCTCTGTGGCTCTTCCAGCTTAAGCACAGGAGTCAATGTACAGCCCTATGCTCCTGCCCCCGACCATTAAACAGCTTGAAATCATTTTCTAAGGAGTTGTAAGTCTAAAATATGGAAAGAAAACTGTAAAATCGAAATTATTAGTCATTTCAAGAGTACAAACACATTTTTTTTTCATATTTTAAAGCAAAATTGTTTTATTGAACTATTGTACTCAGTGTGAGCTGAGTCAAATATAATTCATGGCCTAGAAAGGGGGGGGGCTCCCATCTTCAGCTGGCCCAGAACGTGGGCTTCCTTTCACATCCACATGTGTTCATGGGACAGTGAGGCCGGCATAGAGTGTCCTCACTGGATGTACAGACTGGACCCAGAGACCCAGAGAGACCCTGAGCCATGGGATTTGGTCTCTAACAAATGACACTAACCTGGGTCCCTTAGGTGTACTCAGAAGCTGATTCTACACATTCAACATAAACATTTAACACCACCTCTTATGACTGAGCCTTTGTACCAACCACCCCGAATCTTCAAATGTGAGAGAAGATTCTGGGAGTCTGAATATGGGCCTAAACCTTATGCTCTATTATTTGTTTGTTTGTTTGTTTGTTTGTTTATGATAGAAATTCAGTACTTTCTACACCCACATCTTGGCCAAACAAGATACACCACTTTTATGTAAAAAAAGAGTCCATTCTTTTGTAGAAAAGAAAACCGTTCTCAGAGCTTCATAGGCAAATAAAGTAGGACCTCACTTGCTTGCCTTCCCCAAGCTAGGTCCTTCCAACCCCACTCTACCCCCCTGGATCCTCTGTGAAATCGCATGTGTTGGACAGAGGGCAAATGCCAGAAGGCATGACAGTGTGCCCAGTGCCTGCTGGTCCCCAGCTGGCAGACATCTCTTTCCACAGTCGGTGAGCGGGGTTGTGTTTATTTTGTAATTAACAAAAAACAAAGGAAGTAGCAGGGGGCTTGGGGTGGTGCTTTGTGGATTGTTTTGGGGGGCTGAAATTCCTGCCTCATTCCTTGTTCTCTTGGCTCTAGATATGTGGAGAGGTAGGAAGGGGTGTCATTTCATAGGGGGTCTGTGTCTTTTATGGCCAGGTCTCCTGCTATGACAAATGGGCCCTCTATTTCAAAAGAGAGGTGAGGGCAGAACTCTGCCCAGATGGGCCTTTGGGTTGATCAAGTCTGATTGGTGATAAAAGGCAGCCATAGTTGCTGAAGGAAAAGATTATGAAGGAGTTGATCAACACAGGTACTCCCAGGCCAAATCTCAGACAAGAGCCCCTAGTAAGTCCTTTTGTCATGCTTATCTTCAAAATGGGACCATGTTCCTGTACCCTATGCAGAGATGAAACAGGCCCTTTCCAACAAAAATGGGGAGGTTTGGGGGGCCTGGGAGGAACCTGTTAAGCAGATAGGATTCCAAGCTACCCATGGTAAACAAAGCAAATTCTATTTACTTCCTCAGGAGCCGGAGATTTTGACAGCAAAGAGAGACTTATGGTAGAGTTGTCGCTGCATTTATATTTAATAAATTTAAGAGAGAGATGAAATAGACTTTAGCAAGGCTAGTGAAATATTTATAAAA
This sequence comes from Psammomys obesus, assembly GCF_907164565.1. Taxonomy (NCBI): domain Eukaryota; kingdom Metazoa; phylum Chordata; class Mammalia; order Rodentia; family Muridae; genus Psammomys; species Psammomys obesus. Next base: position 4,430,075 of record NW_026596034.1, read on the forward strand.
GCACACCGAAGCTGTGTAAGGGAGAGAGGGGAAATAAAACAGCTCGCATGTGGGATCAAGTCGAGCAAGCCAGCTTTTAACCTGACAGCTCTCTAGCACTGCAGGCGTGAGCGCTGCCAACGGGCCGCAGATGCACCACACCTGAGCTAGCCTGGAAGGTGGGGAGAGTGGACTGGGAGGCGAGATGGGGACGGGTGGGCACAGCCAGCTCCATGCAATCCGGGCAGCTGTCACACCTGTCCAGCTGCTCAGGTGCGCCTGGCACCTTGCAATGCTCTCCCATTCCTTTCCACCTGGCCCGTGTCCAGTAAAACCCATGGCCTGGTAGGAACACACAGGGCTCCTGAGTGGCCTCCAACAGCTGAGGGCTGAACACTTTGTGGCTCATATCTTAAGAGACTCCATCTGCCTTTAAGCTACTGTCCAAGCAAAGCCTCATCTTTGAATCAGCAAGAAAAATGTTTACATTTGTTTGCATGTTTTAAACACACAGGTAATACGCAAACATGATGGAAAGCTCCATACATACAAAACACACAAACATCTGCACCAGCAAGCTTGTGAACACCTTGTATTTACCCTGTCCAGGGCGAGTTTAATGTCAGGAGGGTCGTTTCAGAGCAAGCGACGCTTGCAGCTGAATGTCACACAGTGCGGGCTGGACATTTCTTCTTCCATCTTAATCCAAATCTGAATTCTCCTCTCAAGCCCATGCCATCTTGTCTCCCCAGAAGGCATCCACAAAGAACCACCTCCAGCCCCACTCTCTTTTTCTTCTCTGCCTTGAGGGATTGAGCCTCTGCTTGGCTCCAGACCACACGCCATCGTGCCCTACAAAAGCATCTTCCAGCTTCAGCACTGGGCTGTGAGCAACATCTGCTCTCTCTGGGAAAACCCCACCAGCACTTGCCTGCTTTCCCTGGAGAAGTGGAAAATTGCTTTGCAGTTTTCAGACTGAGCTGTAAAAGTGGGTTCCCCGAAAGCCAATTCGCAGGAGTCCAGTTCAGCACATGACAGGCTGACCCAGCCTCTTGGGCTTGCTTTAGGAAGTTTGTTTTCCTTGGACCCTTCAAGCTATTCTTATCCCAAGTAAATGAGCTGGCCACAAATTCTACCTCCACCTCCAGCCTTTGGACTTTGCTTTTATGTGAGTGTGTACGTGTGTGTGTGTACGTGTGTTTGCAGGAACACGTGCCCATGTGTGCATTGCAGGCCAAATTTTGACATGTTTCTTCCTCGATCACTCTCCATCTTACGTGTTAAGACAGGGGTTTGACTGAACCTGTAGCTCATGGATGAATTCAGCAATGTTGACTGGCCCTGCTGATCCAGGGTTTGCCTGTCTTTGCCTCCTCAGCACTGGGATGGCACACGGGTGTCACTATGCCCAGCTTTTTACGTGGGTGCTAGCTCTTTGAAGTAAGGTCCTCATGCTTGCCGGGCGTGCACTTCACCCACTGAGCTGCCTCCCCAGCCCCGTGGCCTTTAGACTTTGAATGGCTGCAGACAGCCCTGCCAGACAATCTAAGCTGTGTATCTGATGGCCCATTCAAAAGAATCGTGTCTGCAAACAACTTGTCCACACACTGGCTTTTGTGACTCATCACAGATCTTCCTCTGGACTGTAGGGAGGTTTGGGGCTCATTTCCCTCAGCCCTGATGGCACCTTCTCTTTCTCTTTCAGGGCCTGCCTCAGTATCCAGATCTTCAAACTCTTACCATGGGGCTCATTTGAACATGTGTAGGGGGAGATGGCCATGCCAGGTACAGTCAGGAGTCTTGAAGACACTAAGCATGGGATGTTTTGAAAGCAGGCTACAGGGACAGTAACATCCAAGTCTCCCCTCCCCACTTCATGACCTTCTTCTCCAGCCAGGCCTCTGCCCAAGTTGCTCCCTCTATTTGGGGTACTCTTCCTCACCCCCTCTCCCTTCTTCCTTTTCTTCAAACAAGTCTATTAGGGTTGGTTTGTGCAGAATAAATGGCACACACTTCACTGCACAATGAGCTAAGTTTTGACACATATATATGCCTAGGGAACCACAGTCAAGTCAGTGGACCTGTCCTCACCCCTCAGACCCCTCCTGGTGCTTTGTTATCCCTCCCACCCATTTGCCCTATAGTTGACTCACAGTCTTTACAGCTGAATATGTATGCTTTGAATCACGTGGTATGATGCTCGTGTGTCTGCCTTTTTGCATGAGGCATAACCTCTGAGATTCATCCAATCTATTGAGTAGAACGGTAACTCCTTGCTTTGTTCTGCTAAGTGACTTTACATTTTACGGAGGTACCACAATTTATTCATTGTCCTCTCGGTGGACTGTTGGCATTAAAAATAAAGCTGCTGTGAACACACATGCACTAAGCTTTAGATGGACATATGTTTCACCTCTCTTGATAAAGACTAGGCTTGGAATGGCTGGGCTGGGTAACAGGTGCATGTTTAAACCTTTCAGAACATAACAAATCGGGGGGTTTTGGCTCAGCAGTATATGAGTTCTCGTTTGTCCACGTCCTCACCAACACTGGTAGCTTGTTGTGATACAAGTTTGCATGCCTGATGATCGCTGCTTTTCAGCTTTTCACCTACTCACTGAACACATACTTGATAAAAGCTTTCCTGTTTTCTCTCTTTGGTGTGTGTATGTCCCTGTGAGTGTGTGGCACGCGTGCGTGCACATATGCACGCCTGTGTGTAGAGGCCAGAGGTCAATATAAGTCAAGATAATATTTTGAGGAGCGGGCTCTCACTGAACCCGGAGCTCACCCATTCAGTGTTCCCCAGGGAGCCTCCCATCTCTGCTTCCCCAGAGCTAAGACTTCTGTCTCACACCACCACAGACATCCTCTTACGTGGCGCTGGGAATCTACCTCAGGTTCTCCTGCTTGTGTGGTGGATACTTTCCTGGGGAGGACACCTCCCCTTGTTTGTCATTGTATGTTGGCTTGTCTTTTTATTTTGTCATTAAATTTTGAAAGTCTTAGAAATCCATTCTCAGAACAGATCCTTCTCCTGCTCGCTGACTGCGAAGGCCTCCCTGCCTTGTCTCTTCTTCCTTTCACTGCATCTTTCAAAGAGGGCACTTTTCACTCTCCTACAATCAAAGTCGCCATTGGCTTTTTCTCCTAGGGACCATGATTTTAATGCTACATACAGGAAAGTTTTGCTTACCTCAAGGTCACAAAGATCTTTTCTGATTTATTCAGGGATTTTTGATGGTTTTTGCGTTTTGCATCCGGGACTGTGGCCCCATGTTCAGCGCTGTATATAACAAGTAATAAATCAAGGTTGGCTTATTCTGTGCAGGGCTCTTCAATGGCTCCAACCCAACTTCTAGAAGTGATTCTTCTAGAATCATTCTCCAAACATCAAGGAAACATGGATTTCCACATGTGTAGAGCTCACACACCGGTCCCTCAGATTGAGCTCCCCTATCCTAAGCCTTATACTACTGTAAGTGGTGGTTTTGCTGTTAGTTCCTGACTCTTCCTCACTAGACTGTAAACACAGTGAGTTCTGTATATTACCATGTGTCCTGCAACCCAGCTCAACATTATTATTAGTTATAGTGATTGTTTTTTAGATGTATCATAGTCATACATAGGCAAGCATGTATACTGCAAATAAAAGTATTCCAGTTGCTTTATTTCCTTTATACCCAAGCACATTTGGGAGCTGGAACCTTCTAGATGATGCTTAATAAAAGTAGAAAGAGAAGACAGGCCTTGCTCTTGACCTTCTAACCTGTTGTCATTAAAATACACTGTTACTAGTGGGTCTTTGTGGTCAAGAACACTCTGTGTCTATTGAGAAAAAAATGGATGGTTTTCTTCTCTATTTTTTAAGACTTTACTTTTTAAATTTTGTGTATGTATGCTTTCTTTTGGAGAGCCTGTGCAGATGTGTGCAGATACCAGGAGAAGCCAGAAGAGGGCGTCATATTCCTGGAACTGAAGTTATAGGTGGTTTGGTTGTGAGCTTCACGAGATGGCTGAGGGGAACTGCACTCAGGAGCTGTATGTGAGCAGTCTGAGCCATCTCTCCAGCCCCTCTTTCTTGGGTTTTGGATAGGATGAATTACCCAGCTTAATGGCATGTTAGTGTTTTTCCATCGCTGAGATAAAACACCATGACCATGCATGAAAGAACATTTGCTTGGCTCAGAGTTCCAGTGAGACAGAGTCCATCGTGGTGGGGAGGCGCGGCAGCGTGGTGGCAAGAGCAGGAGGCTGAAAGACTACGTCTTTACCATCTTTAACCACAGGCATGAAGCAAAGAGCAAACTGGAAATAGGGCAACGCTTTTAACTCTAGAAGTCCAGCCTCAGTGACGTACTTCCTCCATCCAGGCTGCACCTCCCCTTAACCTTCCCAAAGGGCTACTAACTATAGATCAAGTTCAGATTCCTGAATGTCAGGGATGGGGACAACTTTCACTGAAACCAGCACAGATGTAAATTCACCTGGTCAAGAGTCATCTTTTATATGTGTTATTGGATTCAATTTTAAAAAAGACATTTTCTTTTCTTTTTTTTTTTGAAAAGACATTTTCTATCTACAGTCATAAAGAATATGGGCCTATAGCTTTCTTTTCTTGTGTTGCCTTTGTTTGGTTTTGATATCACCATCACGGCAACATAAACCATATGCAGCAAGGCAAAAATATTCTTTCTTCAAATTTCTGAGGGAGTGTGTATGGGACTATCACCATTCCCTTGTTTATATGTGAATCTCTAGAATCATAAGCCCAATTAAATACTCCCTTTTACCTGTTGCTTTTGGTCATAGTGACTTCTCACAGAAACAGAAAAGTAATTAAGACACATATAAAATAAATATATAAGTAAAGAAATGAATATATATTTTTAAAACTTTCCTACTGGACAGTGGTAGCACACTCTTAATCCCAGCACTTGGGAGGCAGAGGAAGGTGGATCTCTCTGAGTTCTAGGACAGCCTGATCTACAGAGAGAGTTCCAAGACAGCCAGAGCTATACAAAGAAAACCTGTCTCAAGTGTGTGTGTGTGTGTGTGTGTGTGTGTGTGTGTGTGTGTGTGTCCTACCTATAAACTCTGGGCTAAAAACTCTTTGAGCATTTAAAAGATGCCATCTACTGCTTTCTTTTGCTTGAAGTTCAGTGAACATCTTGGGTGTGTGGGTTCTTAGTTCTCATTACATTGAGAAACGTTTCGGTCACTGTTTCTTCAAATATGCTTCCTAGCCCTCCCTATAGAAGCCTGGAGCAGCTGTGGACAGGCGGAGAGCCCACCTGTTCACTCTTACTGCCTTGCTCTTTATTCTGTTTGTGCTGTTTCATTTGGGCTGGCTTCATCACTATGTCAAGTTTGCCATTCTTTCATTCTGTGGAATAGACTCTCCTGTCAGCTCCAGCTAATGTAACTTCTAGACTTCAAACTTGCAGTCTTCACTTGCAGTATCTTCATCTGTGCCTTTGAGTGTCTTCTGTGCCTTGCGTTAACTCTTTAAGCATAGAATACAATCAACAGAACTATTTAATGTCCTTGTCTGCTAACTCCAACATATGTACCCATTCTTTGTCAGTTTTGATTGAATAATTTTCCTCTTTCTCATAGGCCACATTTTCCTGCCTCTTTGTACACCTGGTGATTTATAAATGGACACCAAATGTAATTTTGATGCCAGATATTTTTTGTGCATGTATGCATTCTTAAGCTTTGTTTTGCATGCAGTTAAAAAACTTAGAACCAGTTTCATCTTTTTGGGGTCTTGTTTTCAGGATTTCTTGGGTGAAGCATGAGTGCTCAGCCTAAGACTCATTACTACCTGCTTCTGTGACAAGACCCCTGTGTCAGCTTCCCGTTACTGCAACACATAAAAGATGACCAACTTATAAAGTGAAAGGGTTCCTCTTGTCTCAGTTTGGAGGCTCTGGTTCCTGGTTGGTTGGTCCATGGTGAACAATGTGGTGGGAAGCACATTGCATCATGAGGGACCAAGTCACATGGATATCTAGGGCAACCTAAAAACCTAAGCCCTAACAGCCTTGCTGAGCACCCTGCCCCAGTGCCCTTTGAATCACTGGATCTTTTCCTCCAGCTGCTCGGACAGGTGGTACCCCAGCCCCGTGCCTCCACAGCCTTTTCTCTCTGGAAGTTCAGTGTTCATTCCTGGACCACAGGTAGTTTCCCCCTGGCTCATAAGTACTGTAGTTAAACACAAGCAAGAACGTCTTTGCTTTCTGAGCACAGCAACACTATACTCTTAATTCCTGTCTAACTTTCTGTTCAGGGACCTCATTTTCTACTGCTCCACATCTACCTCCGTGCTCAAGGCTTGGGCAGCCCAGCTCCTCATCCCACCCCTGCACAGTGCTCTGACAGTCCAGCTCCTTGGCAAACTCAAGGCAAAAAGCTGAGGCAGACAAAGGGATTGCTTCATCTGACTCTCCTCTCTCAAGGAACATAGCCCTTCATTTCTATGTCAACATTTAACAAACTACTGTTTCCATTATTTTGTTATCTTATATGTATGTGTGTTTTGCCTGCATGCATGTCTGTGTGTCACACATGTGCCTGGTGTCCCAGGAGGCCAGAAGCATGGGGTCACCCAGAACTGAAGTTATAGGTGGTTATGAGCCATCATGTAGGTGTGAGGCATCAAACCCAGGTCTTCTAGAAGAGCAGCCAGTGTTCTTAACTGCTGAGCCATCTCTCCAGGCCCCAACCTGCTGGCTCATTCTGCTTTTTGTTTGTTCGTTTGTTTGTTTGTTTGTTTGTTTGTTTGTTTCAGTCTGGCCCATGTTATTCCATCTTAGCCAAAGTAGAAGCTCCCTAATTTCTGCCAGAAATTATCCACAGACCCCTCAGTTATTCCTCTGGTGTAGTTCTTAACAGTCTGTATTACTCTTGCCTGATTATGGTCAACTGGACCATAAGAAAAACATAGACCTGGTGGTCCCAGGTCTTCCTGGGGACATGAAAGGTAGTAATAATATGAACCCAGAATCAGGATGCTAACTCACCAGTTTGTGTCTTCATGACCCCAGTCAGTCAAGCCACACCGACTAGAGACAATGTGGACACGAAGGTGACATGCGGAACCAAGGAGGACAGATGGCTGGGCTTCCCAGATAAACAGGGAGCATAGTCTCAGAACAAAAATCTGTGGGTGTCCAGCACATCTTTCTTCTGAACTCCAGATTCCCCAACCCCGAAAGTCATGGAAAAGACCCCAGGCCAGGCAGTTTGAGAATGAAAGTCTACAAAATGACCTGATTTCAAATGATATTTTGGTCTGTGTTTGAAGGGGGGAGGAGAACGACACCTCTTAGTCAAAGAATGATGAGCCCCTCCTCCCTGCCCTTCCCTTCAATGAGGCATTTCCATAAGAGAGGCTGCTTGATGGACAGACCTGCTCCCTTTAAATTATTTCCTAACGATTCAGGCCCGATCCTCTCCTTGGTTCACCTTTCCTTTCAATTACTTTCATTCTTCAGTGGAACAATGGCGGCAGCGGGCCCCTCCTGCCTGGGACTCTGCAACGTGTGCCCCTACAGCCAGGTGCCCAGGCTTTGTTCCCCTGGCCAGACAGCCAGTGTTTCATCTTCCCGTCTCCCCATTCTGCACCATTTAAACTTTAACCTGGTAGTAACTTTGCCCACCTTGGCTCCTGATTCAAAGGCTGGAAGATGAAAGCCCTCCCCTTGGATGTGGCTGGAAACTTCATCCTCAGTCTCTCTCTGTCTTTGAACTGCCTTGGAGCCTTTTTGCCCAGACCCTTTTATTCTCCATGGGGTTCTAGCTTTCAGGCTTGGGGGCTTAAGAATGGCAGCAATGGGGGCTTTCCCTGCTGGGGTCCTACAAGACCCTCAGTGTTCCTGGTGTGCAACTCACCTGTCCTCACTCACACACGCTGTCCCACCCTAGGGCCCAGGAACGTGTCTCTCGGGCCACCATCCCTGGCCTTCAAGGCCAGTCCTGTGCCTTCATCCAGCCCTCCCCCATCTCAGCTTCCCTTCACAAGCCCCAGACCCACAGCAACTTCAAGGCTGAGAGCCCCAGGTGGGTCTTGCAGAAACTTTTTCCTTTTCAATGCCAGGCAGGCCACTCGCTGCTCTCAGATGTTGAGCAAGGCACAATGAGAGAATTTTGCAATCACACACACACATGCACGCACACACATAAAAAAAAAAAATCTAGGTAGTCAAGACCAAATGGAAGGGCAGGAAAATGAAGCAAAGAGAGTAAACCCAAAAGTATACCCAACTTTTCTTGGTCTTCCATGTGGGTCCCACACTGCCAGAGGGCACAGCACCACCGTCCAAAGCCATTACAGCCCCACCCCATTATTATACTCAAGGATCATGATATTTGACAGGGAGAATAGTCTGTATCACCCATGTCTCTGTGCTGACAGAAGGAAAGAATGCTAGCCCAAGTTGCTTAGTGAACCTCAGAAAGATAAGCCCACTCTCTAACCCTGGGATCTGTGGTTATTGCCTGGCTAGAAAATTTGACTGTTGCAGATATGTTGAGAAAGGAAATCACTGTGAATTACTCCAGTGATGACAATAGTGAGGTGTCTTCTCAGACTAGAATACTAGCAGCCCATCTTGTGACACTGTCTTTCTCCTGTTTGGATGCCCACAGGTTCCTGTTTTGTTCAGAAAACAAAGAGGGGATCAGTGGGTCCCCAGAAGCTGAGATGTGAGGTGTGGCCACAAGCCAGGGAACTATTGCAATCACCAAAAGGTAGACTGTCCCCTAGAGCCTTGGAACCTGGGGGAGCGGGGAGGAAGACAGTCCTAATGACACCTTGACTTTTAATGGTGACAGAATTAAGTTCTATTTTCTAAGTCACCAAGCATGTGGCAATTTACCTTCAGGAAACATATGGAAGCATGCAAGCTGAGGGAAATTGCCTGAGCCATCACATTCCTTCCTCCCTGAGCCTGGATTGTTTCATGACATAACCAATAATGGCTTAAAAAGGGGCCTTAGCCAATGAGATAGGAGGGGAAGGCAAGCTGGGGCCAATGACCCCTCTTCTTTTCCAGGACCACATGAGGATGACAGAAGGACAGAGAGAAGGATAGGGCAGAGGAAGACTGCACAAAGACGTCAGCTCATCTCCACTGCAAGCTGCCCTCCAGGCTAGCATAAGAAAAAGTACTTCCCAGAGAAGAAACTCTGCACTCAGGAGTCTAGACTGGAGAGGTAGCTTGATCTAATCCTGCCTCCTAAAGGAAACAAGGCACGCGTGAGGATGGAGCAGGAGGGCAAGACACACAAGATCCATCAGCGTTCTGATCTGAGAAGCCGGAACAGAATGCCTTCTGAAGACAGAACTTAGCTGACCACAGAGGCTTAGCATGGGCAAGGTAAGCAAGTATTCGAATGCCAGGCACATGGACTCATCTCCTGCCCACACCTCTCACGTCATGCCTTGCCTTGTGAGTGAGAAGAGCTATCTACAAATTTTAAAGTATGGCCAAGCAGAGATGAGGGGTCGAGCAGGAAGGAACCGAATCTGAAAGCAACTCAATAGTGCCAACCACCTGTGTTGTGGGCATGGCACTCAGGCTGCACCGGGCCAGCAGAATGCCACCTCTGTGTGTGACTGAGCAGCTGTGGGACCCAGGGGAGCTTCTGAGTGCCCACAATAGGTCTCCAGAGATGGCAGCTGAGCCTCCAGAGACTCTTCAGATGGTGGAGATATTTGAAGCACCAAGGTGAATGGAAAACCTTTTACATGCCACTTGGTGTCTGAGACAAGCTTGGTGGATTCCCCCAAACAATTAGGTGACAGTGTAAGGGGGATTACAGAAAAACTGTAATATTCAGTAGTGTGTGTGTGTGTGTGTGTGTGTGTGTGTGTGTGTGTGTGTGTGTCTTCTTAGAGCTGTTGCCAGGTCCCACTTCCAGTGAAGCCAGTACTTTCTGGCAGGTGCCAGCTTCTGGAGACCAATGCTTCCCTAACGGTTCCAGTGCACAGACAGGCATTCCATTTGTCTGCCTTGACAGGAGGCAGAAAACCCCTCCTTTTACCTCTGTCATGGCCTGTGCCCTGCTCCTGGCTAAGACTAAGTCTTCTGCAGGGCTGGATCCTCAGGGAGCCTTGCCAGGAGGTAAGAGTCACTAATCACTCAGCATCTTGCCTAGGTACAGGCTAACACCTGCTAATGGCCCGGCTATCATTAAGCAAAGGATGTGCTTGCTTCCAGAGGCACCCAAACCCCATTGAACTGATCACATAAATTTTCTCACACATGTAAATTCTCTGGGAAGAGGGGCTGGGCCATAAGCAATCTGCCGCTGAACCACTGTGATCAGCCTTGGCTTCCAATTCAAGGCTGATGACCGTCCAGAGAGAGCTAGGCCTGTAACAGCCCACTATGGGCAATATCAGAGGCAGAGGACAGGTGACTTGATCCTGCCCTCCATAAGCTCTCCACATCCAAAATTCCCCTTCCACCTTACAAAGGTCTGAATGCCCTTTGCTACCCTACCTCCCCACACTGCTCAGCAGTGGAGAAGGCTCCTGGTCCCCACACAATGGTGACAGTCAACTGACCTGAGAATCTCTGAGTTCATGCTTCTCAGAGACTCTGCATGTAGGTAAAAATAAAAGGAGCTCCAGGATGTTTTTCTGTTGATGATGGCATTGCCATGCAGCAGTGGGTCAGCTGATCCAAGAAGAACCATTGTTCTAGGGGTCCAGTGTCAGGTGCATGCACAGCCATGATTAGGGAAGTCCTATCTCTGGAAACCCAAGGCTGCTTCAAACATCTCCCTACATTGTCCTACCCCCTAAGCTGGAACACATTCCCTGGAGCTAAAGACCACATAGGGAAGGAAACAGCACAGGGCCGGAAGAGACCACAGGAGGTTGAACTTAGAGCAGTGAACTTGTTTGTCCTCTGTTTAAGTGGCTGGGAAGGGACTCTGACACAGCCTGAGACCCACTCACTCCTGGAAACCCATCTGCAAGAGCACAGGAGTATATGGGGAGGACTTTAGAGCTGCCCCTGCCCCTGCCCCTACCCCACCCCTGTGCTGCTTGGTGAGGGAGCCAAACTGAGGCAAAGGCCTAGTAGTGCATTTGTGCATGAGTCAGATTTCCGGTTCTGTATCATCTTATAAAGAAAGGAAGGTTTACTCTGCTTCACAAGTTCAGAAATTTTAACCACATTCCTTTGACCTTGCTGCCTCAGGCCTGGGGCAGGCAGGACACAACACCTGTTTACTTCAGGACAGCCAAATAAGCAAAGAGAGACAGGAAGGGGCTGGAGGCCCAGTGACATCTTCAAGGGCATGCCTCTGATGACATAACTTCCTTCCACTATGCTCCACTTCCTTGAGGTCCCATTACCTCCAATAGCATTATGGACCAGAAACCAAGCCTCCAACAAATACAGCACTGGACAAAGTCAAAGTCAAAATGCAACCTCTTCCACCCGACAGACTAGGTAAGATGGCCTCGGCCTACACTGTACATGCCCCGGCACCCCAGTACTACCAGGCTCTGTGAGGACAGATTCCATTATTTCTTCTACATCCTTGATACTGGGTATATAATTCATGTATTCATCAACTTAGTGACCAAGATGTGTGACAGGAATAACTTTTAAAAGGGTTTGTTTTGCTGGGTGGTGGCTGCTCCCAGTACTTGGGAAGCAGAGGCAGGCGGGTCTCTGAGTTCAAGGCCAGCCTGTTCTACAGAGCAAGTTCCAAGACAGCCAGGACTATACAGAGAAACCCTGTCTCAAACAAACAAACAAAAAACCAGTGTGTGTGTATGTGTGTGTGTGTGTGTGTGTGTGTGTGTGTGTGTTGTTTTTGTTGTTTTGACACACAGTTTCAGAGGTATCAGTCCGTGGATGTCCATGGCTTGAGCAGGACATCAGAATGAGGCTGAGGAGCTTCTTCATCCCACTGTTGCCAGGAAGGAGAGGAGCAGGGCAGGGACAAAATACTACCAAGGACCTACCTCCCCCGCTCCCCGGCAGCGCCCTGTGATCTACTTCCTTCAGCTAGTTCCCAATTCCTAAAATTCCAGCATTGCCAAAGACAGTGCCACCAGAGTGTTCAACCACACAGGAGCCTGCGGCAGACATTTCATACTCAAACCATGACAATTAATAATTCGTAACTGTAGCTCAAACATGAGCAGGTGATGCATCTGAAATCCACTTAATGTGCAGACACGTCTCGCCACCCTCCATGCCCCTGCTTGGAGGGTTTTCTACAGCAAACACCTCCTCCTGAGTCCCAGCCTGCTTCTGGGCCATCCCACCCCCACTTTTAGTGAGCTCAAGGATTACAAACTAATCCTAATATATTTGCCTGAGCGAAACCTAATTAGAAAAACAAACCTGAAAAAAAAAAAAGAAAGAAAGAAAAAAAAACAGAGAGAAAAACCTACAAAACTGCAGAAGGTACCCCTAAGCCTGGAGATGAGGGAAGGTGTGGGTTTCCTCACTCTGAGCTGTCTCTGACTTGGCTCAAACAAGGGAGATGGGCCCCTCTCTGAAAAAGGCACAGCCAGAGAAAAGGCAGCAGTCGAAAGATGACGGTTTGGAATTCCATCCTGAAAGGGGTCTTTAGCCACTGGTGAGACCACATGCTAATCGCATGGTCAGAGGGGTGTCATCTTGACTGAGTAGCCCTGGGTCACTTGTTCCACCTCTAGATAGACTTTTTCTCACCTCTACCATGGTAGCTTCAAGAGAGAGGTTGATTGGCAAAGCTGAGGGGTACCCAACCTAGGAGGGCTCTGAGTGGACGGCTTCCGGGAGCCAACTGCGCTTCAGTGCTGGGCTGTTCAATGCCGACAGACGTGTAGCCCCACGCTGTATCCTACGGAATGAGTGGAAAAGAGAAACTCCACATGGCCTGGGAACCTCAGGCCCAATTCTGCACCACCATGCCACAGGAATACCATCAGTCCGTCTGTAGGCCTAGTTGTCAGCAGGCCTCAGCCAGGAGAAACGGTCCTTGCTTTCTCTGAGGTCTCCTCCGCCAGACCCTGCATCTGTTGACAGGTAAGGCAATGAACCTCTCAGTGATGAGCACGACACTATAAATCGGGTGTCACTCACTGAGCCCTATGCATATACCCTATTGCATATAACCTATATGCACAGGTACCTATTTATGGGGCACCCAAGTGTTCTCATACTCCAAGTGCAGCAAGCATGAATGGTTTGGTTTTTTTTTTTTTTGGGGGGGGGGGTGAAGGAAAGAGCTCCAGAGTAGACAGCAATGAGCTGAACCTGGAATGACAGAGTTGTTCAACAGGAGGGGGAGGGCGTGCATGGGATCAGCAAGTGCACAAAACGGGAAATGTACATGTACATAGTGACCGGACTATGAAATCTGTCAAGGCATCGATTGCCACGGTTGGTTTGGCTGATCTACTTTGGCAAAGGGGGGTGGGGGCGGGGGAGAGTCCCTTTCCTCCCTTACCACTCCACATGCATTTCTCCAGAAGCTGTGTGTGGCGTTGAAGAGAATAAACCTTCCCTGAACAGAAGAACTGGCCTTCCATCAAAGCTCCGTGGGTAACGGTGCTCTCCTGCTAGAACCCCCAAACAAGCTATCAAAGCGCAAAGGGGTTGGAGGAGTTACCCACAAGGGTAGGCGCCATGGCCAGCAGATGATGAGGATAGATCAGAGACAAGAGTCAGCTCCTAGCAGCAAGACCCACGAGTTATTTTTCAAGTCTTTGCATGATGCTGGGCACACTTTGCTAAGTGTCTTGTTTTCTGGCATCACTCTCGGTATTACTGATTGGAGTAATTCATTCAGTGCTCTGACTATTACAGAATTATGACAGTACCAGTAGATAGCCATTAAGTGATTGGTGCTATTTTCATATGGTGCTATTATAGCAATACTATGTCACTGCTACAGCAATGCTCTATCAGCAAGTGCCCAGTGAGTGCGTGGTACTGCCATCTCATGGTATTAGCATCATCCCCCATTCAACAGACAGAACAACTGAGACTTACAGAGTCCTGTGGCTTGAGGCTGGAGTGCAAGAGGCAGGCTTCCTGCCCCAAGAGAGCATCCCGTGGAGGGTAGGGAATGCATGTTGCATCCAAGCTGAGGGGCCTGAGGAGGAGGCCCGCTGTTCTGCTGTGCCACCCGGCCCCAACCCTTTCCAAGCAGACATACAAGGCAGGGAGTAGATGGAAGCTGCCCACCCAGGGACTGGTTCCAAACCTTCCAGAACCCGGCAAACATGAAACAATCACAGATGAGACAAGGCTTGAAAGCGCTCCGTGCTTAAAATAAAAGGACGTCCGCATTGTAAAAGACCTGGCAAAGATGACAAAAAAAAGAAAGAAAGAAAAAAAAAAAACTTGTTAAGATCAAAAATGCAGCAAACCCTCAAAAAAAGAGACTTGGGATAAAGGAAGTGGGGATTTACCTGGGGGCTTCCACAGGGGCTTCTAATGTGGGTGAGGGTGGGGCCATACCCAGCAGGCCCTGGGCACTCTGGCTCTTTTGTCCTATGTGGGCATCTTTTATGTCCTCCCCTGCCAGGGCCTCGGGGATGGAGGACGACGCACAGACGTTGGACACCCGTTAAGTTTTCCAACTTGAAATTCATTTCTTTCCTTTTAAACTCAGAAACTTGGAATCCTTTCAAGGCCTGAGGATGGCGGGCATTCTCACAGTCCCCGTCTTCCTGCCTCTGTATGTGGAGACGGAGGGGCTTTCTGTCCCTACCCCATGACTGACAAAGGACCTGATCTTCTGTGTATTGAGTCCCCTGAGGGACAGGACATGACAGGCCTCCAGCACAGTTCTTTCTTGAAGAAGCATGCTTGTGGGGTTTACCAGACAAGACTCCTCAAAACTGCCTCCCAACCAAGGGAGGGTGTTGGGGGCAGAGGGTGGGAGGGCAGCAAGCCCTGATTCCAGGCAGCCACTGCTTAAAGATGTCTCTCAAAACAGCCAGTCTTCACAGAAGGCTGGAGGGAGTCACAGGTTCTGTGCACCTCGCCTTTGAGGACAAGCTGCTCACTAGGCCTTACTTTATCTCGTTGTACAGGAATTCACACAGCCTGAAGTACCTCTCTGGCCAGGCACCATGGAGCAAGCAAGGGAGGAAGGAGCTCAGGTAGGAGAAAGGTTGAGGGCCAACGGCTGAGGGGTGCGGCAGGCTCCCCCAGTGCCAGGTGAACTGAGCTCAAAGCTTACTAACATGGAAGCCAACCTCATGTGGTCTGTGCTCTCACTTGGGCTTCACCTATAGTGTTCACAGTACCGATGCCTCCTACCCAGCTGTCCTGATGAGGGGATGGGCAGCCTTTGATCCTGGTTACAACCGTATGGGGTCATGTGAGGGTCACGCAGCCTAGACAGGTCTTTCATAGCAGTCTAGGCTTGCTGGGGTTGAAGGACAGTGTAGGTGATAGGGGTCTGAAAACTGGAGGCAGGGTGATCATAGAGCAGAGAATGGGAAACAAGGTCATACGGGGAGATGGGGAAGAAGAAAGGAGGGAGAGAGACAGCACAACTCCCTTCACCAAACCCACAAGCTCATGGAGTTTTGAGAGGGGCACATGTGCACAGTGACGGCCCAGCCAGCCCTCCTGCTCCTCGTGATCCAGTGGAGCACGCCCCCTTCAGGACTGGAGCCTTGCCCTGAGAGCACCAGCTGGTGAGTTTGTCAGCACAGGCTCTGGGGGCCATCACCTGGGTGCCCTTCAGCAAGATCTGTGAGGCAGGTTTCTCTTGTGAAACCAGAATCTGGACTTAACCCAGAATACAAGGTCTCCAAGAACTTCCATGAGCTCTGGGGCAAATAGCCCAGCTCTGTGCAAGCCTCGGGAATCTGGACCTCTGTGTCAATGGCCTTTAGCCTCCTGATTTCCCCTTCTTCACCCAAGCTCCTGCCAGCCCTGGCACTCTCCTTGTCCAGCATAGGAGGCAGCTGTTGTGCTATCATGGACACCTCCCAACTCTCAACTGTGACCAGCAGCCTCTTAAGGGGATGCTGCCAGGCCCCTCCTAAGCCTGTGCTGCTTCCCATAGGAAAGTTTGGTCCCCAGAACAGATATCTACCAATTTCACAACACAATCAACAGTGTCAACCCCAAAAGGTCTAGAAAATCAATGTCCTTCATTCAAATTTCTCTGTAAAATGAAGCATACAGATGAAGGTGGACTTCAAAGGTTGAGAAGGTGGAAGAGGGGGAAGGGAGGGAGAAGGAGGTGAGAGAAATGGGAAGTTAGAAGGTAGGAGAAAGCGGAGGAGGAAGGTAGGGCAGTGGAGGATGGGGGAAGGGAGAAAGGGAGAGGAAGAGGGAGAGTGAAGAAATACATGAATGAGCCTTTGGAACCTGAAGGGGTAGGAAAGCTTCTTTGCCCAGGGACGTGGTCAGAAGATAATCTGTTCACTGTGACTGCTCCTCCTGGACCCTAGAGCTGAGCAAAGGACCAAGAGGTCAGCATGACTCAAAAGTACAAGACCCAAAAGGTCAAATTAGGGTTGGGTTAGGACTGCAGGGACACGGTGGCTTGAATGTTGCCAGCAAAGAGGCCTTGACCACTATCCTTGTCCACTGTCCTTGCAGGGTTCCTGGCTCCCTTTACTCTGGACTTCGGAGTTTGCTTTAGGGGGACCCAGAGTCAGTTTGCACCACCCGCAGACCCTGTGCAATTCTCTGTGACAAGAAGGCAGGCTGTTTACATCTGACAGAGAAGCTGGGCAGTGCAAATCCAGAGTCCCTCAGGAAAATGATTTCAAAGTCGGGTGTAGGCAAGAAGTATTGGTGCTGAGGAGTGGACATAGGCCCTCTGTCCTTGGCCCTCTGCAGCACCTGGAAGGTCCCTTGTTTCAATGAGCCTTTTTTTTAACCCCTCAGCAGAAGGTGGCCAAGGACATGCATACAGGTAAAAGCAATTAGGGGCGAGACAGAATGCAACAAGGACTATTTAATCAGAAACCAGTCAGGTGTAGCCATGTGAAATTGTCTTTCTTGTGGACCAGAAACAGTCAAACACTTGCAACTTTATAGAGCTCAAACTAAAAATGATCACAATAGGCTTTTCAGAGACTGTAATGCCAGGTGGTGCATAGGGCAGGTCTGTGGAGCACAGGGAAATGAGGGCTTCGGTAAGGGATTCCCAGGTTCCTGTTAGCCCTGTTCTAGGATGCTGTATGTTTGCCATGAGGGACACGGAACGTGTCAATGTCCCCCTCTGATGTAGGCACGGGTGGCTCCTCCCCTGTCTGGTTCATGAAGCAGGTTCCAGGAACCCAAAGCACATGTGCTTGAAGATGGAAGGCTTGACACCTGACTCACAGACAAGCACAAGTCCTGGGGTGGAGCCAAGGCTGAGAAAGTCCATAGTAAGCAGGTATTGAGAAAGAACTGTGGGTCAAGGGCTCAGGGTGGACAAACAGAGTTCTGAAGGTTACAGAGACACACACGTAGAGACAGGCAGACACACTACTTGTGGCTTCACTCCAGGGCTGCCTTGCAGTCTAGAGAGGTAGATGGTAGGAAATGCCTCTAGACACCCAGTAGGTGGCGCTGTAGTAAAGACTAGATGGAGGCACCCAGTGAGGTTCCTGGTCACAGAGCCTAGCCCACAAGGAGCCTAGAGAGGCTGGAAAGAGGCTTCCTGGACCCATAGAGTGCCTGGAGCCCAGGCTGTCCCAGGTTTTCAGTGGACCTCTAAGACCCTGGGTGCTAGGGAGATGGAGCTGAACGGGGAGCAGTGACTGGTCACTTAGTGATGATGACCACTCTCTGAGCATCTGGACCCTGGTCCTTGTCAGAAGAAAAAGGCTCCAGGATGTGAAAGTCCCTTTAGATCTCAATGAACTATGAGGAAAGTGTGGTGTGAGGTGGGGTGGCTGGGGTCCACTGATGAAGAAGAGAGACTCTAACTTTAGGACAAGAGGCCACTATGTGTTGCCTGCCTGTCTAGGCTCTGCTCGGAATCCCTTCTCCAGGGACCTACTTCAGCCCTGGTTCATTTTACATGTAGTTGCTGCAAGAACCCTCACCGGTCACCCTCCCCGCCTCAGTAGATGGCCCCCCACCACCTGTTCAGAGAGGACAGTGAATCCTCAATAGGACCTGCCTGGGGCTGGAGCAGAGCAGAGCTAGGTGCTGTTGGCAGTGGCGGGGGTGGGAGAGCAGCAACAGGAGATAGAGACCCAGAGGGGTCTGTTTAGTTACTTTCCACATCACTGACAAAACCAGTTTAAGGGAGGAGAGGTTTATTTCGGCTCACAATCCCAGAGTGTTCAGTCTAGGCTTGTCTGGCCCGGTGCACATGGACAGGAAGCAGAGTGGGCGGAACACCGGAAGAGGATAGGGCAGGATACAGACCCAACTATATGTACCCAGAGACCTCCTTCCTAACCACCAATAAGGCCATTGGATGACTCTCTGACCACCTGTCTGAATCCTCACATAGAAGGCAAGAGAAGCAAAGCCACGGAGGCAGCTAGTGAAGACGGTTTGGGCAGCAGAGGAGACACTTTGAGCATCTGCATGATGTACAGGTCTAGGTTCAGGGAACCACTGTGGATAGTCTTGTGTTCTTGCTGATCCTTCTTGGTTGCCAAGCAACCTTGTCTGATATGAGAGATAACTGATTATCAACAAAACACCATGGCCTGGCACTGAGAACAAGCCAGTCTACGCCATTTGTTCCTCTCTTATTTGTTCTTAAGATGCTTGGTAAAGCAGAGGCACAATTCAGGGCTGTGCTAGAGCCTTAGCAATGGTAAGTGTTGCTTATGCCACAGATGCCACAGAGGCCAAGAGGAGAGTGAAGCCTGGGTGCACAACAGTATGAGCAGCACATGATAGGCTACCTATGAGCTGCAAAGGTAGAATGATTTAAAGTGGATTAAGGGCAGGCAGTGCTAGTCCAGTATGATGGTTAGGCAGATGTATCTCTGTGCCAAGACAGTAGCCACCCACTGTCAACTTGGAGTCCTATGGTCAGGAGACCACAAGATCTGCCACATAGAGCAAGGTCTCAAGGGCAGGTAGGGTCCCAGAAGAGAGTTGCCCTTTGAGGAACAGTTGAAATCTTCACAGTGGGTGTTGGTATCTTGAAGAAGCTGGGCAGCAGTGCACGGGGCAAGACTGTGACCTCCTGGGTAGGCTGATTCCTAGGAGTTTTATTGAGCCCCTAGTCATAGGACTTGTAGTCTCTTCTTCTGGCATGGTCAGGCATGCAGGCCTGATTGATTTTGAAATCTTGTCTCTTACAGAGGAAAAGGTCATGTTTGCAGGTGGGCAGCCTGAGGCCTCTTTTCAGCAGGGAGCCCTGTCCATGCCACAGGACTTCCATTAGTACAAATGGGGGCTCTCGGCAGAGGGCTCGGGTAGAGGTGGGGGAGGCCTGAGTGTGTCAATGAGAAAATCATTCCTAAAAAAGCTGCTAAGAGCCAGAGGAGAGCAACTCCAGCCTGTCTTCCTGGAGGTGCCAGAGGAAGTGGGGGCTGCCATGGGGAACAGGGGATCATTGAGGTCCCATTCAGCATCAGTGTCCCTAAGAAAGCTGCAGCGTAAGGTTGACCATCCTTCTAGCCACAGGTAGGACTGCAGCCTCCTTCCACTGACCTATGGTAAAGAGGGTGGGCCCAGAAGCAGGGGCTGGGTAAGACCACATGCCTGAGGCCTGAGACAGTGGCACAAGTGCTGTTTCAACATTACCACCTCTGACCAGACAGGCCTGGGGAGCCTCTTGGAGGCAAGTATTTGCACTAGACTGTAAGGACCCCAGATGCAAGGGTTCCTCCAGCTCCCATTGGACTCCTCCTTGAAGCTGCAAGGGGCCCTCTGGGAGTGGGACCCATCAGTCAAGATCTGGGCCAGCAGGGACCTCCCAGAAATCTGACTCCAAAGCTGCCTGACTTTGCTTTGCAGATGGGTTTGATCTGTAAAAAGGGCTTTAAAAATACCTTCCAGCTTGCTGGGAAACCATTTTACATTTTAAAACATAGAACTGAAAGACCTCACATTTTTAAAATGTAAGGGTTTGAGTGTGCATTCCAGGCCTGCTTTCTGAAGCTGGGGTCAGCTCCCTGCAGCAGATTGACTTGGTGTGCCAGTCATCTTCCCCACCCGGCCTGAAGGCTGGAGATTTTCTTAACACACTGCTTCTAGTTGTCTCTCATTACTGGAGCCATGAAAATTAGTAACCTTGGCTTGTAATTGAAGAAAGGCTACCCTTTCCCAACCTCAGGGCCTTTGTACTTGCTGTTGCATCCCTTGGAAATACTCTTTTGGATGGCCACAGTCTATCCTGAACCTCATTCAAGTCTCTGCCCAGATGTCACCATCATCACCAAAGCCCTTTCTTCCCCCTAACATAGAACACATTCACCTGGCCCCTTGTCCCTTATCTCCAGCCCATTTGACCAACAGGCTGTCTTCTCAAGACAGTCCTTGTGTGTCTTAGCTACTCACTTACTGTTAGCTTGTGGTGGAGCACAGCACCTAGTGGATGCTCAAATTTAAAAAAAAAAAATAAAAGGAAAAATGCAAGCATTAGACCATTAGGAGCCTCCGAAAGCTGGTCTGGGACATATGGATGGCAGCCTCCAGGACCTCTAAGCAGCAGAGGAACAGGTCAGCTTGTCAGTCTCAGTCTTCCCTGGGAACTGTCTTCAGCATGTTTACGACAACACTGAGAGGGCTCATTTCCACACTGTCTATGTGATGTAGATGACAAGCAGCCGCAGTGTGGCCAGGATCTGGGGAGAGAAAGACCACCAGAGCCTGGCCTTCAGGAGTCTTCAGAATAACTGGAAAGATGATAAGGCATCAGAGGAGGAACAGGGGTCCCTTGAGCCTACAGACCCATAGATCATTTTAAAGAAACATGTCCGGCCACACACTCAACTTGAGTTGATGGGAGGTTTGGTCAGAAGTGGCTGAGAGCGCTTAATCTAAGCCCCGTTTTCATCAGTGTGAATACAGTGGCCCGTTACACTGAACCCCGAGTGCTCATTTCTGTGCCCCAAATGAATTGATGAAGAAACACAAGGTTCTCTTGCAAACCAGATCAGAGAGGGGTGTAAAATCCTTGGGAGACACCGCTCAGAGCAGAGGTGATGGTGGAGACAGAACGGGTGGCATCCTTCCATGCCTGGGTTGCTTTCCCTGTGTGTGATGTCTTGCCTGGTGCTGGATATTGGGTTCTGGCCCTGGGCTGGGCTCTCCCCAGAGCAGACACTTCTCCCTCTTGCAGGAATGTGCTCTGACTGGCCACCACTCTGTCTGCCATTTTGATGCTCTCCGCAGGCCCAGGATGCTGTAAACACCCATACGCGACTCTCCTGCAGGGTCTCGGGTTGCCAGCAATCACAGCCATCTGGTCGCATGGCATGGAGCCCAAGCCCAGTGTCCAGGGAGCTGTGCCAGGCAGCGATTGGTTCTGAGATGTGTCCCTCAAACAGGGCAGCCTCACCCTCTTCTGAGGAACCCCTGGGGTGCTGGGGAACAAAAGACAGATTTCTTTTTCCAAATTTTTAAAAGACCTATTCACTTAAGACTCAGCACAAAAGGAGGCGTGGGGGAAGATGCAGAAGAGTGTCTGTAGGGTTCTGAATATTCACAAGCTGGCTCTGAATAGCTCTGGGTCCTGGGGGGATCAAGAGGCAGTGAGGGCATGCTCCATGTTTAAAACATCCTCCAAAAGTCATAGTTTCTGCTCAGAGGTGCCTGTCTGCAGCCACCTCCACTGCTCAGCCTCTCCATATGCTTCCCACGCAGCTGTAGGTGCCTCTGGCCTGGGGGTCTAGCAGCCAAGGGTGTATGGGAACGGTGTGACCTCTGTGGCCCTCATCGGACAGAGGTGACAGGGTGCGATGGGACAAGAGATGGTGGCATGTGTTTGGGAGGTGCAGTGTTCTGCATGTCTCTCGTACATGGCACACATGCAAATCCCTCGTTGGTCCAGGAGGCATGGCTTACTGTGATGAGGCCAGAGTGCTCTCTGGTCTCTGTGGCACGTGTGTGCCCAACTTGAATTGGCGAGCGTGACTCCAGGCACCAACTCCACTCTGTCGGCTACTGATGACATTTGCACCCATAGAGTTGTGCATGTGCCTTGTGGATGTCCGAACAAAGCCAACCTGCCCTGGCCTGGGTTCTCTCCCTTCTCCAGACCCAGCTGTCTGCTGGGTATTTGGAGTAAGGGCTCTGTCCCAACCACTCTCCTCAGGTAGAAGCAGGCAGAAGCCAGGCACCTCCCTGGAGACTTCTCCTTTGGCAAGTCTACCTTAAACTAGAATTTGGGGGCTGGTGCTCACTTCAAAACCCACAGCAGAAGAAAGCTGACCACTAAGAAGGGACCCTAGGCTGTCCAGGGGGCCTGCATACCCCCTCGTGCCTTGACCAACACTGAAACCTGTACTGATGTTGCCTGAGCAGGCTGTGCACCTGAGCCCCTCAGACCCTACGCCCTGAGACAGCCTAGCTCACCTTTGCCACCATGGCAAAGCAAAGTGACTTTCCATCCCACCCACAGATGAAGGAGTAAGGGGGATGAGGGGAACACAGACTATATCCAGATGGTCCTGGCTTCAAAACCTCCCCTCGGGCTGTTGAGTCCACATTGCCCTAGGAGACTGGGCCAGGGAAAGATGAGTGGCTGTGAGCTAGGCAAACTGTTGGAAGGGCTCAATTCCAGACCCTGTGAGGTCAATTAGCACCAACCATACCCTATCTTAACCCAGAAGATGCCTGGCTCACGGAGGGAGAAGACTGTGCTCTTGTCAGTCTCCTGGATACCCAGAGGCTACAACCCCTTGGAGAGAGTCGAGAAATGGGGAGACTGGAAATATCTCTCGTCTTTTCATCCTGTCAGAGATGACAAGGGGACATTCTAAAGTACCCTGAAACTTTTCTGGATCCTGACGTCCGGGCTGGGAATTTCAGTCTGGCGAGAGTGAGAGAGGAACCAATTGCTGAGATCAAGGACAGCCAGGTGTGTCCTGGACCACAGCGCATCCTCTTATCCCCAGACTCTACCTGGGCACCCTGCTTTTCACCGACTGATAGAAATCAGGATGTCTCTGCTCTTGACGACCCCTGTGGTCAAGGGTCCCTCCTCATCTACACTGCCCCACAGAGCCTTCACAAAGGGAGTGGCTGGGGGTCTGGAGTAGGAGGGTATGGGATTGAATAGGGACCCATCACCCCCTGCAGCTCCTCTGCCTCGCTGAGCCGGGTTAGTCAATGTAACGTTTAATTACACTGAGCGTCTAACGACACAAGGCAAGTCAGATGTGCAGTCCACCTCCTGCTGGGCCTCCTGGAAGCCTGGGCGAGGCAGGTTTCCTCCATATGTGGCTGTGTGGGGGTGTGCGTGTGTGTCCGCAGGGCCTGTCTTCATGCGTGCCTGTGTGCCAAACTGTTAGGTGTGCCCCTCTGTGTGGTTATAGGGTGTAATTTTCTATAGCTGTGAGTGTGTGTATGTGTGTGTGTGTGTTTGTGTGTGTGTCTGGGTTGGGCTGTGTGTGACTGTTTAGGTCTGAGTGTGCCTCTTTGCATGTGTCTCTGTGTCCCTGACTTTGTCACACCTCATAGAAGAAATCTTGCAATAAAAGGTATTTTGAGCCCCCCCCCCAGTAAAAAGTATCCTGGTCAAAAACTCTCTGCTTGTGCACTGCTCTAGAGCACAGCCCTGGAGAAGGGAGGTAATGGTCATCTTCAGCACCACCTTCCTTGAAGGAAAGCAGGTACAAGAAGCAAGGACTCTCCCTCCTCATCTGTCTGCCTTCAAAATGTCTCCCCTAGTTGGACCTAGACCCTGGTGGCTCTCTGTATGCTCATTTTTCTCTATGTGCCTTTTCTAGCTTTGAACTCTGATCTCCTCTTTTGACTTCAGACTCCTGAACATCTCCAGGCAGTGGGCTATGGATCTGTGCCCCAGCCTGCCTTTCCCAGGCAGCCCAAAGGAGATGGGATAGGGCACTGTGCAGTAGACAATGTAGTCAAGGCATGCCCTCTAAAAAGCTTGAGTCCACTGGGTGTTGTCTTTAGAGAAGAAAGGCCAGAACCTATAGTGGTCACGTGAACCTTACCAGGGCCAGATTACCTTCTGGAGAGGAGTATATGTTCTCCCAAGCAGGCTTTGATCATTGATGGCCCATGAACAGCAGGACTGAGCTTGGTAAAGACTAACTGAGAATTTCCCAGAGAACTGGGCAACACCTCGATGGGTAAACTGAGGCAGTCCACTTGCTGCTTGACTCAGAGCATGCTGTTCTTGGTCAAATCACCTGCAACTCTCCATGTACCCCTATTTTTCTCTATACCAAAAATGTTCACATCAAAAACCGACTGGAGTCCAATCTGCTCAGCCGACAAAGTCTAGAATTGTTACATATTCACACAGGGTACAAAGAATTAGGTACAAAGCTGTCCCTTGCGGTGTTGTTTATAACACAAAAGGTGGGAACCATGCAAGTTTCCCATCAGTTATGGTTCGTTTATGCAGCCATGTGCTGCAATCACTATAAAGGCTGGTCTGCAGGGAATCCAGTGTGTAGGGATGGACATGCTTTTCCCATTTCTACTGCTAAGTACAGTGAACACCCAGGACATTGTATATTATAGAGAAAGAGGGAAGGGAGAAAGGAGGAGGGGGAAGGAATTTGAAAGAGGGCAGGTTGGCTCACAGCCTTGGGAACAGTGTGACGGTGTATACTCAAGCTTTGCTTCTTACATCATAGATCCCATGCTCAGGATTAAAAATCAGGAACCCCAAAATGATCATGAGCACAGACCAAAAAAAGCCCAAATAAAAAAGACTGCTCTCTCTCTCTCTCTCTCTCTCTCTCTCTGGCTCTCTCCAACTGCTAAGCAGCAGAGAAGGAGAAGACTTTTGAGACTAAGAGTTGAAGCTGGGAAAATATCACAAATAAAAACAGTGGCTCTGTTTCCATCAGAGATCTAGGACACTCACCCTCAGTCTACAGAGCTACCACATGCCTTCACTGAGTGGGTACCGGAGGAGAGCAAGGAGGAATACAGGATGTTCACCCTTGCTGTACAGCAACAAGGCTCCTCCTTGGAGACAGAAGACCCTGACCTTCCACTCCCAGGTGAGGGGCCCTCCCTCATTAGAGTGGTGTCAGAGGGTGCTTAGCGAAGCCAGGCCTCATGGGAAGCAATAACTCAGCCTTCCTACCTTCCTCAGCCTACCTGGATGTCATGAGAACCCCCCTCAGTCAATAGAGGCAGAGTAGGGGACAGAATACTATTGGCAGCTGACATCAGGAAGGCTGTTGGAGAACCCCCACCCCATTTTTCCTTCCTGGGACTAAATCAAAAGATGTCATAGCAAAGGTTAAAATGTGATACAGAATTTGACAACATACAAAATGTAAACGTTTCAATAAACCAGGAGGATGTCAGATAGAATAAAACAGGACAGGGCAAGGCAGAATTGAGCTGACAGGCATGCTAGAACAACTTAGGCGGTAATCATAAAAATGATCAATTACAGACCTTCCTGAAAGTCTCAGCAAAGAAACATGTCATGGAGACATGAGTAGAATTTTCTGAATGGAAATAATAAAGGCAATGAGTAAGCATTTTAATTGCGCTCAACAGCAGTATAGAGGGGGCAGAAAGAACTCAGGGAGCTGGAAGATAGAGCAATAGAAACCATCCAATAGGAGTGAAAAACAAAATAAAGCCCTTGGGGACCTGTGAGTTTATAATAAAGATTAACACCAGTGTCCTAGGAATCCTGGAAAAATAGCAAGTAAATTATTATTATTATACTTGAGGTTATGATCTAAAGAAAAATCCTGATGTATTATAAACCCTCAGAACAGGAAAATCTGAGGAAACTTCAAACTTCACACAAAGAAACCCACTAAGACAGGTATAGACAAATTCCTAAAATAAAGACAAAAAAATCTTAAAACATCAAGAGGGAAAGAGAGAGAGGGCTTCTTGCAAAAAAAATCAGAGGCCAGAGAGATGGCACAAGGTTCAAGGCTGGAAGAAAGAAGCTGTCAAGCTCGAGCTGTACCCAGTGACAAATGTCCTTCAGGAATAAAGGGGACTGATGATGAACACGGATGAAGGAAAGCTACAAGCATCCGTAACCAGCTAGCTATTGGAACAGGGCAGAGGACATTCTCTGACCATGAAAGAATCAGTGTGTTTAAAATAAGGACTCTTGGAACATGAGGGGAAACAGGTAGGAAAAGATACATTTAGCACAATTGATTTCCCTTCTTTGGGGTTTTCTAAAACACCCATTATATTCAATGGCTCAAACAAACAAACAATAAAAAACTTTAACAATGTCTGATATAAACTTGTATAGAATACTTAAAACAATTAGTTATAAAGAGAGGAATATAAAGAACCATAAGACAAGGTAACATTTCACACCTCCCCTGGGCTGGCACAGTGATGACACCAGAATATTTACATATATTTTATTAAATTAATTATTAGTGTGAAGGGAGGCATGGGCATGCTACAGCACATATATGGAGGTCAGAGGGCAAAATTCTGGGTGTCAGTTCTTTCCTTTTATTCCTGGTCCTGAGGGTTAAACTCACTGGCCCACATTAGCAGATTTTAGTAAGCTATGTGTATGCAGTGTGAAGCTGAGTGCATCTACGAAAAGGCTGTAAGTTAGGAAGTCCATTCAAAAACACCAGCAGTAAGGGCAGTTGAAATTCTTTCTTTAATATTTATTTTTCTCATTTTTAAAAAATTGTGTATAGGTCATGCTGGAGCCCCTTAAACTGGAGTTACAGATAGTTGTGAGCTCTCCAATATGGGTGATGGGAACCAAGCTCAGGTCCTCTGGAAGAGCAGCAAGTGCTCTTAACTGCTGAGTCTTCTCTCCAGCCCCCACACCAAATATAATTCTTTAAACTGTGTAAGGTAATAAGGCAGGAAAAAGTAATTGAGGGCTGAAGAGATGGCTCAGTGGTTAAGAGTACTGGGCTGTTCTTCTAGTGGTCCTGAGTTCAGTTCCCAACAACAACATGGTGGCTCACAACCGTAATGGCCCTACTGCCTACCTGCCCACCTGCCCACCTACCTGCCCACCCTGGCCGGCCTGGCCCTACCCACCTACCTGCTCACCTACCTGCAGATTCCCTCTTCTGGTGTGCATGAAGACAGAGCACTCATGTATATAAGATAAATAAATAAATCTTAAAAAAAATTGAAAGAGAAATTGGCCAAGTATACAATAAAACTATTGGCAGTCTACATGAAAGTTGTGTCAACTATGATACAAACATACTGAAAATACAAAGATGAGAAAAGATATATTATTCAAACATTAATCAAAAGAAAATGCAAGTGACTACATTAGCATCCAATTACAAAGACTTTACAGCAAAGATGATCAACCCACAGAGAAGACAATCTTAAAGGTTTAGCCACTAGCTAGGCGGTGGTAGCACCCACCTTTAATCCCAGCACTCCGGAGGCAGAGGCAGATGGATCTCTGAGTTCTAGGCCAGCTTGGTCTATGTAGTGAGTTCCATGACAGCCAGAGCAACACAGAAAAAGCCCTATCTTGAAAAACCAAAAACCAACCAACCAAACAAAAAACATTTAGGCACCAAACAACAGAACTGCAAAATGCATGAAGCCAACTGATACAATGAAGATAAGAAACAGACATCCATCATCAAGCTTTAGCAACATCTCTCAACAACTGATAGAGCCAATAGGAAATCAACAGGGTTATAGAGCAAGCCAGCAGTATCTAAGACCTAATGAACGTATAGAACACCATTCTTTCAAGTGTCAACAGAACACATACCATGATAAGCCTTGTCATGGGCCATAGAACGTCCAACATAACAGAACAAAAAGAATTAAAATCACAATGTGTTCTCAGCCATGGTGGAACAAACTAGAATAAAAAACAAATAGGATAAGAAGGCCACCACACACTTGGAAACTAAAGAGGATACTGAGTGATCCATGAGCCTAAGATGACGTCTCAAAGGAAAACTTTTCATATAGATTGAACTCAATGACAATATGTTACATAGTTTAAGACAAAGAACAAACTAGTATTGTGAGAAACACTTACAATGTGCATTTATTAGAAAAGAGGGAAAGTGTATAGTCATCAATAAAATTTCATATCAAGGACTTTAAAAACAGAACTGGAGAGATAGCTCTGCAGTTAAAAGCACTTGCTGCTTTTCCAGAAGACTCAAGTTCAGCTCTCAGCACCTGTGTTGGGAAATTCACAAACACCTGCAATCCCACATACACAAAACCACAGCACAAACACACACACATAAATAGAAACAAAAATACATCTTTAAAAACAGAACTTTAAAAAGAAAAAAAAAAACAGGTATGGTAACACATGCTTTTAATCCCAGCACTCAGGCGGCAGAGGTAGACAAATCTCTGCGTTTGAGGCCAACCTGGTCTATAGAGTGAGTTCCAGGACAGCCAGGGATACACAAAGAAACCCTGTCTCAAAATACAAAACAAAATCTAAAAAAAAAAAAAAAGAACAAAATAAATCCAAAATGAACAGGAGGAAATAATAGGAGAAATCAATGAAGTTGAAAACATAAAATTTGACAAAACAAGGATTTGAGTCTTTAAAAAGAGTGATAAAATTGATGGGCCTCTAACATGACTGGCAGAGAGAAGACACAAAGTTCACCATCAGGGATGACATGGGTCATCACTACAGACACTACAGGCATCAAAGTAGGAATAAGGGGACATTCGAACCGTCCCATACTCCATACACAATGGATTGCTTTAATTACACATGATTATAACCACTCAGGAGGCTGAAATGATGATGGGGTCTGTTAGGGCAGGAGGCGGGGCTAAGTCACCGTACTAGGAAGCAGGGTGGCTGCGGGTAGCTGGAGTCAAGCGCCCTCACAAGATCAAGCCCAGCCTCAACTTTGTCATACTCGCAGGGCTGAGTTTTTTCCCTTTGCACTTTTAGAAACTCTTTACAATGTATTTGATTGTTTGCTGTGTGTGTCTGCATATGTGTTGCACACATGCCACCATGGACCCTCCAGATACTCCAGGGCCATTTGGATTCAGTTCTCTCCTACCACCATAGCGTTCCAGGGAGTGAATGTAGGTGATCAGGTTTGAAGGCCTGTGTCTTCGCACACTGAGCCACCTTGCCAGCCCTCTTTCTCTCATTCTTATGGGGCGTTATTGATAACCAGCCGATAGCACTGTCCCCTGGATGCTCAGCATGTCACCAAGGGCAGCACACCCTAACCTCTCCAGTCTGAGGTGCATGCGTCCTCCTTCCGTATATAGATTCACAGCCAGTCATAAGCCCTGTCTCAAGGCCTCCCGAGGAAGTCGCAGACACATTCAGAGCTTTAAAGGTAAGTGATGGGCTTTGAGCCAACACTCTTATGGGCGAGGGAATCGAGGCAGAGAAGGATAGGGATAATATGAACCTTACTTGAGCCTTACTCGTGTTAAAGATTTGGTCACCAGCCCCAAATGGGGCTAGGAAATGGGAAAACCTTGGAGGTGGGGCCTAGTGAAAGGTTGTTAGGTCACTGGAGACATGCCTGTAAAGAGGACATTGGGATTCCAGTCCTTCCTATTTTTGCTTCCTGGCCATGGGGAAATGAGCAGCTTTGCTTCACCATACACTATACCCTCTGTGCTCTGCATTACCACAGTTCCCAGAACTACAGAACTAAGCGGCCGTGGACTAAAACCTCTGAAACTGTGAGCCAAAGTAGACCTTTTCTCCTTGTAAGCGGATTCTCCCAGATGCTGTTGTAGTTACCGAATGCTGATTAACTCAGTGCCCAGAGCCACATGGGCAGATGGTGAGAGAAACGATCCCCATCCCACCCCCGTGCCTCTACTTGAGAAGCAGAGCAAGCCCTTGTTTGCTGTTACAGCACAGACTCAGAGCCTCGAGATGTCACGTCCTCACTATTTCTTAGTGTGTCTAACACAAACCAGTGGCAGAGCATCCTCAAAGGCCCGAGGACAAAAGCTGCTTTCCATGCAGCTCCTGGAGTCCTCAGCTGAATGCAGGAATGGGTGGCCACATTTGCACACTAAACACTTGTGACATCATCTGGTCAACTGCTCATAGCTACGGAGAGGCAGGCATTTATACCTGCTCTCCAGATGGGGAAACTGAGGCATAGAGACAGCCAAGGATCAGGCTCTAACCACCTGGCGGCCTGGAAGACGGGAAAAGAAAATATTTGCAGCCTTCAGAAGAGGTGGAGATGTGCCTCCCACGTCTAACTCCCACCCACAAACCCAGTTTTCCCAGCGGCCGCTCAATCTGTCAAGCAGCACTTGCTCACCTGCTTCTTGTCAGATACCCAAGGTTTGAGCCATTCTCTACCCATTCTCCAGAGGACTCAAATTGTGGCCCTTGGAATGTTTTATTTTTTTTTAGGCACACACGGGGTTTTGTTTCTGATTTGTGTGTGTGTGTGTGTGTGTGTGTGTGTGTGTTTTAATTAGATTCTAGCATAGGTAGTACTAAAATGCAGATGTTTCCCATGAAATTCTGCATTTCTTCCTCTCTACTGAACTTTCTGATGACTTGGGTTTGCATTCCTATGGGACAAAAGGGCTGGGGCTGCCATGAAGGAGGCATTCGCTTCCCTCCCCTGCGCCCACTTCCCTCCTCAGCCTGCAGCCTGCTCCGGTAAGTCTCAGGACGGGGTTCTGGCTGTAAACACTTGTGCAGTCATTCAACAGGCACTCAGGGCTAATAACTGAGTATGCTAGCTAGTTTTATGTCGACTCGACACAAGCCAGCTAGTCAAGCTGGTCACCAAAGAGGAGGCAGCCTCAAGAAGATGGCTCCATAAGATTGGGGTGTAGGCAAACCCGTGCCTATTTTCTTAATTAGTGATTGACAAGGGAGGGCCCGGACAGCTGTGGGTAGGGCCGCCACGGGCTGGTGGTCCTGGGTTCTATAAGAAAACAAGCTGAGCAAGCCGTGGGGAGCAAACCAGTAAGGAGCACCTCTCCATGGCCTCTGCATCAGCTCCTGCCTCCAGGATCTTGCCTTGCTTGAGTTCCTGTCCCGGCTTCCTTCAATGATGGACAGTGATGTGGAAGTGTAAGCCAAATAAACCCTTTCCTCCCAACGTGTTTTTGGTTGTGGTGTTTCATCGCAGCAAGAGTAATCCTAACCAAGACACTGAACAAATGCATTCCCCCCCACTTGGGGGCTTAATTCCCTGCTGTAGTTCTAGCGCTAAGAAAGAGACAACTGCTTCATTCTGCACATTTGTCCACTCATGAAGCATTTACTGAGCACTTAGCATGACCATGTTCTGGGTACTAGGCATATAGCAGGAAAAAAAAAAAAAAAAAAAAAAAAGACCACATCGAGTCCTCTTGGAAGGACCCTCTTATAGGTTCTCACAGCAAAGAGAGGGATGTTGGGCTGGGGGTGGGGGCGTTTGGCAGACACAGGAAGGGGTTTGGTGGGGGCAAGGTTTTCCATCAGACCTGAGGCTGTCACTGTCACAGCTATTACAATGCTACAAAGCAGAGTGGAAGCAACATAATCCCACCAGAACGGCTGCCTGGCCTCTCAGCCTCAGCCCTGAGGTGTACCAGGAGGCAGAGGTCAGTGATCCAAGAAAGCTGTGAGGAGGGCTTCTGGCCGTGAGACACAGGGGTTAGTATGTGCCTGAATCTTCCCAGGGATCTTGACACAGCTGGCGGAGCCTCGCAGACTGTTGTTGTGTGTCTTTGCCTTAGCATCTTCTTTCCAGGGTCACCAGAGGGATACAGCTGGACCTAGAAAGTCCTTCACAAGGACTTGTGCTATGTGACTAGGTGGAGCTGGGCATGGGCTTGGAGTTAAAAGTAGGGGCGGCTACGGCAGGTGTAAATTATGCATAGCTATTTCTAGAAGCTTCTCAGATTTCTCAAGAGAGAGAAATTAATTTGCCTGTTTGGGCAAATAACACCAATTTTTTCCCCCTGCTTAAGGTCATTTTGTTAAAATAAAATTGATTAACGTTCTCTTTAAAGTTTAAGTAGAAACTGCTCAAACATATTTTTATGCACAGAAGCACGGCTTGTGCCCTTCAGTAATTAATAACTCCACAAATAAGTTCACACCGCGCAGCCCACACTCAGCCCGAAGCAGCAGCAAACTCCGGTGGGCGGGGCTGCCTGGTGGGCGGGGCTGTTCAGGACGGACAAATCAGGACTCCGGGAGAGAGGGCTGGCCTTGGGGGCGGAGCTAGCTCGGCAAAGTGCTCTTGCAGGCGCAGTTCGCAGCCGCAGGACTTAGACCGCGTTGTGCCTGGGTCTCCTGAAGGCGTAGGGGGAATAGAGGTGGGTATATGGTGGTTAAAGAAGATCCACGAGGTGCTTAGCTCGGTGCCAAGGCCTGAGTGCGCCCGACGTCGTTCCGCCCTCATTCAGAATTAAAACTTCGCGAGCTCAACTCTGAATACACTGTGTGCCGCTGACAGCACCGCCTGGCCTGAGGGTGCTTGGCTAGTTAGTGGCAGAACGGCTCAAACCCAGGTCGGTCAATTCCCTCAACAGTTGGGGCTCTGAGCGGTCTTTGAGCCGGCTTCTCGTCCTGTCCTTCATGTCCTTCATTCACCTTCACGCTCGCTTTCTGCATCAGGTAAATAAGCACTCCTAGGGAGTGTGTGCCCGCACTGGCGACACCCAGCTTCCTGCGGTCAGACTCTGCTGTCTTGCAGTTCCTCAGCCTCTATTTTAGTCACACACACACACACACACACACACACACACACACACACACACGATCCCCTTCAGGCCCCTTGTGATGGAGTGTGGCCATGAGTTGGAGCGGCTCTGTGTGTGATGAGGGCGGGAGTGAAGGAGTAGAGAGATTCCCCTGTCACAAGAGCACTGAGCTGCCCTTGAGACCTTCCTGAACCCTGCCTGGCTGCTCTTTGAGCCATACTTAACAACCCGGATGAAGAAAGGCCCCTGGGGATTCGAATCAGGATGGCCATCGAGCATGATTGAGCAGAAAATCTTTATTGTGTCTGCCACGGAAAATTTGGACCCTTTTGTTCTACGCCATAATCAGTCTGTCCTGACTGATACACGTTCCAACAGACAGACAGTATAAAGTGTGTGAACTCCCAGCGATGGGCTGACCAGCAGGCCTTATCAGAACTCTGATCTTTGGAGCCAGCTTCAGGTGCTGTTGAGTGCTGGAGATAATCAAATGAATGAGCACTTTAGTTACAAAGCTAAGTGAATGGAAAAATCAGCAAGCAAGAAAGCAGACTATTCTCATACAATATTTTTGAAAATCAGAATTAATGCAAAAACAATCTCAGGACAAAAAAAAATAATAACAGATTTGATGCTGTTTCCTCCTCATCCAAATCGCATCATCGGGTACGTAAAAGAAGGGGCTGCCACCAATCAATTTGGAAATTAAAATACTAGGTTTTTGTTGTTGTTGTTTGCTTGCTTTGTTTTTCCTCTTGAACGATGCTCCTGAAATGAGCATTTCAGTGACCCCTGCACACGAATGAGGTGGTGGAGGGTCACTGTAAAAAAGCAAAAGGTCATCCTGAGCCAGAAGGGAATGAAGCCCCAGCAGAACACAGAATGAGACGAGCTGGAGAAAACAGGGAGAGGTCTCCAAGCCTGTGAGCTGGCTGGAGAGCCAGCAAGAAAACGGTAACCTTTCGACGTCTGCCAATTGTCCTGAGTCTCTCCTGCTCTCTACCATGGAGCACCCACAGGGCGTGCAACTTTCATCCTTCTCTCCTGGCAAGTCCAAGAGGACCGAAGCTAAGCGTAAGCTGGAGAATAGTGGCCCGGTGCTTGCTGCTTTGACAGGCAACAACCATTTGGGAGGCAAATCATTTTAGTCTCTTCTCCAACCTACACCAATAAGCACATAACACATGAGGGGGAAGAACTGAGGGCTTAGTGCTATGGTCAAGTTACCTTCCTGCTCATTCAAGGTGGCATCCAGCTTTCCAGCTTTTGAATTCACAACCATAGGGAAGAGAAATGAACTCATTTTTTTTTCTCCCTAAAGACAACACCTACAATTTTCATAGCCTTTGTTGATATCGCCTTGATAGACTATGAACACATCTAACTTCTAGGAGTAGGATATGTAATCTATACCCGCCTCTCTCCAGGGTGTAGAGCCTGAAATCAGTTCCTTTATTAAGGAAAGGGGAACTAGTAATCTCTCCATGTCGCTTTACTGATGATTGTCATCATTACGTTTAAATAAAAGTATTGATGGGGTCAGACACTAAGGCAGAGGGCAAAAGGCACCACTGCAGTTCTGTTCAGTGTGTGACTTGGACAAATTCCGACTTCTCTGGACTGCAGAAAGGAAGTGATGGAGCTCTCCAAGGCAGTGTCTAGCTTGCTTCTGTGGCTCAGAGCTCTGCATGGACTGAGCCGGCTTCCTACTCTGTGTGGCTCCTTTTATTCCATAGGTCACTCTGTTGTGTTCAGGCCACTTCCTTGGCACGATCCCTTTGACACAGCCTGGCAGCAAACACAGAGGTCTCTACCTGTCACTCACAGCTTCTGCCTTTCCCCACCATAACACTGTGATTGTGTGTTGCTGAGTATCTCTGGGCTTGCTTATTTGGAGGGTAGCTGTCCAATGACTCCAAGCCACAGGAGGGCAAGGGACACTTGTACCTCCTCATCTGTGGCCCCTGTGTTAGGTGGTGCCTGGGGCACAGGAACAGTCAGAGGACAGCGGGCAGATGGATGAGTGAATGGGAAACTGGGTCAAAGTTTGAGTCCTCATCACCCCAATCCAAAGAACTCATCCCCAGACTAGGAGGGAGGAAACCCAGATGGGAATTCCACATTATCTAAACAAGAAAGAAAGAGCTGGGAGTCAGAAGGCCCACTCTGTGGTTGGGGGAGGGGAGGCACTTCCTAGAGCAGCTTCCCCAGTGACCAAAACGCTTACCTTCCTGCTTCCAGAAGCTCTGGGAGGGTGTTGAGAACAGGGACACGCGTCCCCGGATTCCCGGGTCATTCCCAAACCTGGGCAAAATCCCTCTGCCTACAGATTGAGCCTCGACGGTCTCCACTTGTAGAAGCACCTACTAAGAAAGTAGGCCTCTGGACACCCACCCCAAAGCCAAATGCAAATGACACAGTTGGCTTCCCGCATCCGCCGGGCTAATGGTGGCCTGGGAAGAAGGCCTGGCCTCACTTTGCTCACAGCCGAGCCACAGGCACCGTCACATACATGCCCGGGCTGCGCGGGGAACCGGCTCACTCAGCTCTAAGTCACTGATTTATAGCCGTGCCCCCACTCCCCACCCCAAACGCCGCTTGACAGCGACGAAGGCGAGTCCCAGCCCCCATCCCGCAGGAAGTGGAGAGGGGCGCTCAGCTGCCGCGATGGGGGCACAGCCAGCGGAGAACAATGGGGCTGGGCGAGGGGAGTCGGCGGGGTTCCCTGGCAGCCTTGTCACCGCCATAAACCTCATTACCTCGCCGTCCCCCAGGCCGCCTCTCTCCTTACCCAAGGCAGCAGCCGGCTTCGCCGCTGATTCCCACTCGGCGTGAAAAGCTCTTAAACCCCCCGCTGTATTTTTAATGGGGGCAGTGACTAATTTAGCCCTACGCCACCAACCGTCAAATCACATCTTCTGTTGGTACTTACTGAGGGCTCACCTGGGCTGCATGGGGCTCGGATAAATCCGGAGCTAGAGAGCGCCCGAGGGAGCGAGGTGGTGAGCTCGGGGACCTGGCCGGACAGCCTCCGCGCTGCCTGCAGACCGCATCCCGGCCCCACCCGCTCCTAGCGGCCGCTTTGGGAAGCTTAGCGCCTACCCAACTTTGAGATCTCCCCAGAAAGGGCCAACCCCAACAGGGACTGAACATTGCGGCTTTCCACCTTGGCCCACCTGCACTCCAAGGCTACTTTCCCGTTTTACGATCAGGGGCAAGCTCGTGGAGTGAATCCGTAGGCCAAAGTTTGCTTCGCAACCTGGGAAGCGCCAACCCCTAATCCTTGTAGGCAAAAAGAGGAAGGGCCTCCTACAGGTCACCGGAAACCCCTGGCTAGGAACCCCCTAAAAGATGAGGAGCCTAATTGCCCCAAATTCCGTTGACTCGCTGTCACATTATAATTAGGTGCAATCTGTCTGCTTCATTTCCGCTCTCCTTGACCCGGGTGAAACGCGAGCCAGAGAGGGTTCCCTGCGCAGGGTCCAGCCTCGAATAGGCGAGTCAGACCAACTCGGCGATCTGTAGGAATGAAGTAGAGTAGGAGGCGGTCCGGGGAGCCTGCCGCAGTTCCGGGGTGAGCGAGGCAGCGGGAGGGCCCGGGTCCAGAAGGCTAGTGAGAAGCTAGGGATTCGCCCCACCGTCTGGGGTCTTGTGCGCGCCGTTGGCCTTTGAGCACTGTCTTCTGGAATTCTGCTTCAGTCCTGACCCGGGCCCCAGGGCTCGGTTGGAGACGTGCTATTTCCCCCTTACTCCACTCTGGAGCCACCAGCCCTGACCTCACCTGGATGGGTAGCTGTTGCCCCCTCCCCTCACATTCTATGCCTCGGCTGAAGCCAGGTGCTTTCTGCTGGCCCGGCCCCGAGACTGCCGCCATTCTAATGGAGGAATGGCACCAAGGGAACGGCGTGGACGGAAGTCAGACATTAACATGTGACAGGGACACGGACATGCTCCCCGTGGGCCCGCGCCTCAGTTTCCCTATCCAGAAATGACAAGAGAAGTGCACTTGATCTTTGTGGATTCTTTCTTCTCTGATTTCAATGAGCCCTGCAGCTCATCCGGCCTTCAGGAGTTGGTCTACGGCACCTCTTTCTGTGTGGGTCTATTGTGTGGAGTCCCCAGGGGCCTGTGTGAGCCCATGGGAACTCCCCGGAGACACACCTCCTGCCAGCCCCTTTCGTTGCGGAGGAGAGAACCAGGCAGTGTTGCTGATCGCATGGATTCCCTTTATTGAGCTGAGCTAGCTACTGCAGTCAGATCAAGTCACATTTAAAAGCAGGCCATCCAGTTGCACGGAAACCGATTATATTCATTACAGAGCTTTAATCACTGTCCGGTGAACTGGCAAATCCAATCAAAGCATTAGTCTTTAATTAAAAAATTAAAAGGAAATATTCAGACAATAGCCAAGCAATCACATCACGATGCACAATTACCTAGAATTGCAATTAAAAAGTAGTTAACCGAAGGGGGAGAAAGAAAAACAAAAAACAAACAAAAAAAAAAAAGAAAGAAAGAAAGAAAGGAAAAAAGCAAAGAAAAAAAATCACACTAATCTTTAAAAAAAAAAACTATCAATACAATACAGGAAGGAACAAAGGACAAGAGCCTCAAAAAGCAGGTTTCTCTAACGCTAGAAATGTACTCTGCGACGAGAACTCTAAGAGCACGCTAGCTGTAGCAGGACAATAAAAAACACTGAGCATGGAATACTTTTAATCTCTGCCATTAATATTCATTTCCAGCTGCTTATAATAGCAGCGCCTCATGGCCAAATCATTAGAGTTTTACATCTGGGTTGCAAATGACACTTTGATTGGATGTAATGTTCAAATGGCCCTCCCCACGGCGTCTCCGGCAAGCCTTCTGCAGAGAGGTGTCCTGTCGCGAGGTCCCTCACTGCGCGTGCTGGCTCATCGTGTGGTTCTGCAGAGGCGAAGAAAGGAGACACGCATGAGGGCAAAAGAATGGCGAGCATGCCTGTCCCCTCCCACCCGGGGCATGGACGCCGAGAGCTGCAGAAAACGGCTCGATCATTACAAAACAAAACGCGAAAGCAAAGAGTGCTCGGGGGACGCAGCTGCCAAGGCGCCACGTCGATCCGAGCTTGGGGATCGGTTCCTGTTGCTGCCAGCCTGGGTTCCCCGTAAATTGTTATTTATCTGTTTATTTCTATTTATTTATTTATTTTAGATCGTTCGGGTCGTACCTGAGGGATGGGCTACGTGGAGGGAGACGGAACAGCCAGGGAGGTGGCAAGAGCGAGTACCACCTCTCTTTCCCTCCAATGGCGAGGAGGAAACTGCCGGCCTGCAGGCTGCCTCCCCACCCCACCCCCGCACCCCCTCTCCGTCCCTTGCTCACTGCTCTGAGCCTCGCAGGAGGAGACCGCAGATGTGCAGAGCAGCGCGGCTGCCCAGAGGCACCCGAGTGCGCGCAGACGCGCCAAGGCGGTGGGTGGGCGATGCCCGTAGCCCAGCCTGGGGACAGGTCACCCAGCAGGGAGGGTCCTGGGAAGCGCCTGGAACTGAGCTCCCAGGGCCCTGGCAGTGTGGTCACGTGAGAGGGAGGTGGTGCGCTCTGGCCGCTTGGGCCTGGGAAGCCAGGGCCCAGGTGGGACCTTGTAAGCCCTTCCCTCTCCACAGCCCACGCACATTTTTCCTCCTGCCAGCACCAGCGGGGCGGGCAGGGCGGGCAGTGTGGGTCTGTTTCCACCACAGCCAGCAGCCTGGGGATAGGGGTGGATTTTGGCTTCTGAAACCTGGTCTTTTTGTTTCTTTTCTGCCAGTGGTAGTACAAATTCAGACCATTATTGTCCCAGCTTCAGGCGGAGGTCCGCCTCAACACCTGGAGATGAAAAGCAACATCCTCTAGGGACGAAGCCGCGGTGCTGCGACCCATCCTCATTTAAGGGCTTTTTAGTATACCCCAGTCTCCTATCCTGGGAGCCCCACGAGGAGCCCCAGCTGGCTGAGAGCAACGGCCTGCATCTCTGTCACTAACCACCAGGGGGCAGGAGAGGCACCGCGACTTTCTCCCGGACTCCAGTTCTGGCTTCCAGAAGGACTAGAGGACCAGACTTTTTTTTTTTTTTTTTTTTTTTTTTTCCCCTAGACGTCTGAGAACTTGGTATGGATGGAGATGGGACCATAGCTACTCTCCAGGATAGGTCCTCTTGGTATGCGCGCAGGCCACATACCGACACAGATGCACCGCTTTCGATTCTCACTAGACATCATGAGGAAAGTGAGACTCAGGCAGAAAAAAATTCCAGGCCACTATCAACCTGCTAGCACCCAAGATGGGCTGATTCAGTACACCCAGTGGGTATATCAGTCCACCAACTACCCACCGCACTCTGCTTCAGAACCCTGCTCCAGGCTAATGCCAGAATGACCTTGCTCCTCAAATGGGACGTCCAAGGTCCAGAGCCTGAGGAGGGGTCCCAGGTGGTTTCCATGGGAACCCCATCCTCCAGCCACGTGGAACTGAAAGCACCTCACGTTCAGATCTGCCCTCCTTGTAACTCTGGACCTGTGCTTCGCTAACACTCCTCCAGTGCCCTCCTAACTAGGCGTCCCTCCGGTGCTTCGGACATTCATATTGCTCGCCGTGCCTGCATTTCCCGGGATAACACCTCCTGACCAGCACTCACATGAGCCTGCACACTTCTTGTACTCAGGCCTGGCTGCCTCTGCTGAGCAGAACAGTACCTGGCCCAGGGCTGCACACATGCTGGGCTTCCTGTGCCCAGTGGTGGGTGTGGTAGGCACAGCTGCCTGGGAACAAAACAGTTACACAGGCCTAAGGTGCTAACCCACGCCTGGGTGGAGAGGTGGTGCGAATACGCACTGGGGAGCATGCAGTGAGTTCTGGGTGTGAACCATCTCCAAAGACAGCAGGAAGCCAGGCAAGCCCCTGGCAGGCTGCTCACCTCGATTTTGGGAGGAGTGCCTGGGAACCTGGGAATAATGAGGCAGCGTCTTGTGAAAGGATGCCAGAACAAGGATGCCTTGGACCACTGGCTAGGAAACTCTAGATAAATCACACTTCTTGGCGCCTTCTTCCTTCAGGAGCAATAACAGCATGTGCTTTTTAGGTTAGACTTAGAAAGGAACTTCCTCCAAGAGAGCTCTAAGGCAGATGAGTAAAAATTATCTTCCTAAAGTTTTGCTCTGCCAACAACAGCCCAGGCTATCACAGCAGAAAGAAACATCACCCTCAGTGCTTCAAACATGACCAGCACCAGACAGAGAGCATTCAGCCTGTGTCATCAAGCACCTGCTAGGTGTTCTGCGCTGAGCTGGGCCTGTCCTGCAGGGAAGATTACAGCTGGACCCATCTCTACAGGGCTCAGATGCAGCCATGAGAAACAGAAGAATTAATGGTACCAACAGTAGCTGGGGGGTGGGGTGGGGGGTGGTCAAGGTCACAGCGTGTCCAAGCACACATTGTGTGTGTATGTATACATGTGTGTGCGTATGTGTGTGTGTGCACTTTCAGCAGGGCTGTTCACGGGGCTGGGTGCTCATCCAAGGAGGACTTCACCCAAAGGCAGTCTCTGAGGAGGCAGAGGAGTATCCAAGATCCATCGCTAAGGCTCCCCAAACACCGTGCCAGGCACATCTGCAGTAGCACTTTTCCAAAGCCTAACACTGCTTCAGGGCTTCTGATGGCTTCCCCCCACCCTCCTGCCTCTTTCAAGACCATTCTAGCTCCAGCATGTCTCTTCCTCTAGTTACGCTTATGTTATATTTAGTTTCTTCAGAGAAGGGGAAAAAAATCAGGTTTTAAAAGATGCCCTCCATCTTAGCAGTTGAGCACTTCCCAGAACCATAAAGGCTGGCAGTGGGCCGGCCAAAGGCTGAGAGGAACCTGGCCAGGACTCCTGGCACCCACAGGCCTCACTGCCTGCCAGGGAGACACAGGTGTGGGGCAGAGAAGCAGGTGAGGAAAATGAAGCGGAGGCATGGTGAAGGATCTCGGCTCCCCGCCATCCACTGGGGCAGCGCTCACGAGCACTCATGGATGAACGAGGATTCCGTGCTGCCCTGACTCAGGGCCTCTTCCTGAGGCACGCATGCTGTTGGTGTCTGGCTGAGCCCACCTTGAGGAAATCCCCTTTGTGCTAGTGGTTCTTTAACCCACAGAATCTTCTGTTGGGTGACAGCTGTTAACTACTTGCTGGACTTGTGTCGGGTATGTACTGGGCACAGGAGCAGTGGGCTGTATGTGGACCCTGGTGGAAGGACTGTCCTCAGACCCCAGAGCACATGGAATGGGTGGGCCAGCTAGAAGGTCACATAAGGTCTAACTGGGTACAGAGCTGGACCTCCACCTACTTCCACGGCCTAGATTTTTTTTTTTTCTCTCAAGACAAGAGTTTCTCTGTGTAGCCTTGGCTGCCCAGGACTTACTCTATAGACCAGGCTGGCCTTGAACTCACAGAGATCTGCCTGACTCTGCCTCCCGAGGAGCTGGGATCACAAGCGTGCATCATCTGGTCTGCAGTGTAGGTCACATCTTCTAGGTCTGGGTTTCAGGTTCTGTTCCTTGGCCTGTGCCTTGCTTGGTCTCTGCGACCTGCTCACCAGCATCATGATTGAGGAGACAAGTATTTCAGCTTGTTGGCAGGCTGGTAGCATAGAGACAGGGATCCTACTGTCCTGGAGGCATGAGTCTAAGCTTGAGGAAACATCTCAGCCTTGTAAATCACCTTGCCTGGCTCTTCCAAAATACCCCCATAGACCCTAGCCACCCTCCTAGGTGACCACAAACAGGAAAGCAGCTTTAGTGACCTGTTAGGTACCTTAGTGGCTAAAATGGGCTCCATCCTGTGTTCAGTGTTAGCTGTCACTTGCCAGCCATGGGACCTTGTAGCAAGTTCTTACCTCAAGGTCTGCGGGTTGCCTCTTTCTGAGATGCCACCAAGACTCAGGAAATGATGGTCCTCATGGGAGCTACCTACAGACAAGCGCCCCGGGCAGAGTGACTGCTTGTTCCCTGGTAGGACCCTCATAACCATTAACAGCTGGGGATACAAGGAAGTATCAGGGTCCCAGTGTCCCTGAAGTTGACTGCTTGCAGAAAATGTCTTGCACGGCTCTGCCCTCAGGACAGCAGGTCTCTCCCCCTTCATCAGATCTGGCTGGATATTTGTTTTTCTCTTCTAGTAGGGGGATGGGGTAACAAGGAGAGACCCAGGAGAGGCTATGATAGAGGGAGGTGTCTATACCAGGATCCATCCATCCATGTATCCATATATCCACACATCCATCCATCCATCCATGCATCCATTTCACAGACATTCACTGAGTCTGTGAGGTCCAGGGCTGTACACTGAGCATGCAGATAAAGACACCCTGACCCCTCACTTGTGGAAACACTGCCAGGGTAGGAAGTCTGGACTCAGACATCAAAGAGACTAAGAAAGCAGGGGGAAAAGCCTCATTCTTCGAGACCCGGCCCAGGCTTGTTGCAGACACACTTATTTGTTGCTCAGACACCCCCAACAGCTCACTCTCTTTGCCCACTTTGCACGAACCTCACCTATCATCATGGTCCTCACCTATGCTCCCCCTGTTCTATCTGTAGGGCCTTCCTCTTGAAGACGCTTCACCTTCCTCGGGCTCCTAGTCCCTCATCCTACCACCGTGCCAATCCCTAGCTGGCTGCAGCTATGAGAAACCCTTGTGACCCTGATTTTACAGACCAGGGACCAAGCCCTAGAATGGTCCTTAGCCTGAAAGTTTGTTTTCAGTGACAGACAGCTGCTTTAGCCTGGCTTGGCTGAGCAGGGCTGCCGAAGGGCTCCATTCATTGTGCCCATTTCACAGTCA
This sequence comes from Psammomys obesus, assembly GCF_907164565.1. Lineage (NCBI taxonomy): Eukaryota > Metazoa > Chordata > Mammalia > Rodentia > Muridae > Psammomys > Psammomys obesus. The sequence goes on from NW_026596034.1 coordinate 4,472,622, forward strand.
AAGAGGATGGCCTTGGGCAGTGGACAGGAGAGAAGGAGACAGGGTGGAGGCCAGCCTCAGCCAAGTCTCCAGTGGCAGGATTTCAGGGAAAGCAGCAGGGAGACACGATTTTCTGAGGGAGACTCACTCAGGAGAAGTCTTCCTGCTGGCCTTCAAGGACAGCTTGAGCTAGAGTTTATACTAGGTGTATGTGTGTGTGAGAGAGAGACAGACAGACAGGCATAGACAGAGGGACCGAGAATGAAGGAACACTTTGCGAAGCAGTATTAAACCACCCCAAGCATCTGTAGGTGCCAGTAACACTGATAAAGGCCGTGATTCACTGGCTGGCTCTCAGCAGGTTGGACACCATGCACTTTGGTAACACTCGCTCACCTGAGCCCTCGACAGCCTGGTAAAGTACCCGCTACTCTTATCCCTGCTGTGCAGGTGAAGAGTGACGTGCAGGGTGCTGTGGACCCTATGGCTGAGAGTGACGTGCAGGACAGACACCCACACAGGGTCTGTAACCCCCTCTGCCCGTGGCACTGCTCTGCCTTCGAAATGTGAAAAGTGCAGCATATGCTGGGGGAACAATGAATAATTCAGCTTGGCAGAAGCACGGGGTATGTGCTATGGAGACAAGCCTCCAAAGGAAGGCAGGGGCCTTATTGATGAGGCTCCGTGATGCCAGACGAGGCAGCTTGCCCTTAAATCTGGGCCACTGGGAGCTATCGAAGGTATTTGAGCTGTGGAAGTTACACGACGCGAGACAGAGGGAAAGCACACGGCTCCCCCGAAAGGTGTCTCAGCAGAGGCCCTCCATCTCCCTCCGCTCCTTCTCGGGGCCTCCCCAGCACACACCATCACTGTCTCTCCCTCTGTGGAGGGTGCAGACACACGCAGCTCGGCTCCCCTTTCTGCTGTGCATCACCTGGGCGGCCCCTCTCTGCTTGTGAGCACTTATTTTTAGCAGCTCTTGACAATCGTCCAAGGGTCTAAGACGAACAGATGGCCTGTCTTAAAGGCTCGTATGTTCGCTAGTTTGCACTTCTGACAAACGGTGGGCACACTCGAGAGCGCCCCATAAACAGTGCCGAATGAATACTCACAACACAATTTAGCTAATGCGTGTCATTAAAATTAGGAGTGAGTGATGGTTGGGGCTCCCTATAAATGCCTGTCAGAGATGTGCTGCTCCCTGGGGAGGGAAGCAGGCCTTGAAATACTTGTACCCTACTTCCCCCAGGTTCCCCCCCCCACCCTGTAACCCATTTAGCCCCAGGCCAGAGAGAAGTTTGCTCCTATGCAAGTGACATCTACCTTTTGCATCAGAGTGAGCCTGGTGACCCAATGGCCTGGGACAAAGTCCTAACTCAGGTGACCTATGAGGTAGAGGGAGAGTGGACACACGTGGGGTTCGCTCACCCCTGCTGTCCAGCCAGCAGCAAAGAGAGGCCTGGCGCCTGCCACCGCAGAGCGGCAGCAAGTGAGCTGCAGAACCACGCTTGGCATGGGGACCTGGAGTTAAGAGCCAGCGTGAGCAAGGTGTAGCCTTGGGGAATATCCAAGAGCAAGAACACAGTCAGGGGGGGGGACACCCAAGAAACACCTTGAGAACAGGAGGAACGCCTGTGACCCAGACTCCTTTGCTAGTTGTTTCTCCCAGAGGCTGGCCAAGCTTTAGTTTCTTTATAGCCCCTCCTCCAACCCCTCAACTGTCCCCAGGACACAAAAGACTAAAGCAGGTGGCCTGATGCACAGCCAGTGCTGTAGGGGACAACTGTCTTCCCTTACATGAAAAGATGGGAGAAAGTGTGAAAGTATAAAGTCCAAAGACTGCTGGTGTGGGCTCCATGCTCCACCCTAACACACAGACCAACATTACCTGCCAAGGGAAGCTCAGCCTCAGGGTGAGGCACCTCACAAGTGAATGGGCCCAGTTGGTCTGTGTGTTCAGTGTGGAGTAGCTTTATGGCTGCTGTCACAAGCAGAGGGAGGTGAAATACCCCTTAGGTCTATGTACAAATCTGCCCCTGTGAGGCAACAGGGTGCACCCTTGATCCAAACCCTGAGGAAACTTACCAACTGTCTCTCCAAAGATGGGCATTTGGGTAGCAGGTGGTCGCACACTCATTGCTGTGGAGACCCACCCCTCTTGGGCTGGCTACTGTACTGGTTCACTGTGAACACACCAGCCTGCTTAGACCCTAGTTGGCCACTCTCAAGTATGAATTGGGCCTTGGGTCCCTTCCCTCAAAGGGCCCAAACCAGATCCCTAAAATCTGATTCCACAGGGCAAGCACAGAGCAAGTCTGTCTATTACAAAGTCAGGCTAGGAAGAGTGCTATGCCATGAAGAGATGTGGGGACCAAGAACAAGCCAGGGGGCTGCTCAGACCAGACCTGCCACTGCCTGGCGTCAAAGCGTTCAACATGCCATGGGGCATACACGTACACGTGGCACGCAGGCACAACCAAAGCAGCCTAGAGGTAGCTGTGGGGACTAAACTCAGGAAATGCTTGTGTCAGTAAAGAAAGGAGACAGATCCTAGAAGAACTGCTCCAGCCATGTTGACTGGGCTCTGCAGGAGTCCTCCAACACAAGGCGGGTGGTGCTGAGGGCGAGCAGAGCACACACACCAGTGCAAAGAAGTGGGACCAGAGGTCTGTGTCAGCCTCAGGAGCTCAAGCTTGGCAGGAAAGATGCACAGCTCAGCTCCAAGGGAGGCCACCATGGGGACGCATGGGCTGGTAAGGCCACATCTGCAGGCTTTGTCCAAGAACTGGAAATGGGTTTTTGTTTTTTGCTTTTTAACTCTACCCTTCCACTGTGTTGACGGCAGCATGGCGCTATCAACCACATGTCTCTCTTGAGTCTGGCCTGAGGCTTCTGGAGTCTTCTAGCACATGAACTGGGCCAGGGCTCCAAAGGCAGATGGCCCCAGTGCTGTGCAGGGTATAGGACTTGGCCTGGCGAGGTTTTGAAGAAGAGGGTGGAGAGCAGGTTGAGAGGTAAGCTATAACCTGTAGGAGTTAGGGATGGTTTCAGCTCCTTGCTGCCCCTCCCTGGCATTGCCTTCCAGTACTGCTGAGAGGTCAGCTTGCAAGCTGGGCAGGGGAGAGAAGGCAGCTAACACAGGGGAAGCAGCAACCCCCCAGCCCAATCAAGAACGTGCTGGACAGTTGTCTCAAAAGTGGCTGGGATCCTTTCAGGACATTACACTAGGCAAAATAAGCTAGTCACAGAAAGATGCATGCTGCAGGAATCTTCTTGTCTGGGATCCTGAGTTAGCCCAGCTCGTAGAGCAGCACTTGGCTGCCAGGGCCTGGGAGGAGCAGAGTTTCAGGCCGGGGAGATGAAAGAATTCTGGGGCTGGAGGAAGTGAAGTGTGCACGGTGCTGTATGCATCTCAGAGCCACTGAGCTCTGACACCAGGATGGGGAAAACGGGGGCTTCATGTTACATGGATTTACCAAGCAGGTAGGATAAGTGAGAGACAGGTTGCATTCTACACCAAGGGCAGAGCGTTGGGGGAATTTCTGTGTGGCCATGTCACACACACACACACACACACACACACACACAGCCATACCCTGTGGCACCCTAGGCTGGGTGGAACTGGAGCTGCAGCATCCAAGGACACCACGCCACCTGCCAGCAGTTGCTGGCATTGCGTGTAAGGAATCTCCATGTCCGCGCTGCAGCAAGCCTTCCTCCACAATAGCAGAACTGACCTTGTCAGTGGTGCAGCTCTCTGAACCAGGCCAACACGGCCACAGAACCAGGCAAGAGCACAGAACCAAGGCCCCCTGACAGAAGCCCTTTTCCAGGGGACAAGGACCTGATGCCGAAGGAGGTGCCTGCATTTTCTCAGCACTGGAAAGGAAGCAAGGGACCAGCATACCTACCACCCACTGTAATCATGGGAACAACCTGGAGAGGAACGGCTGCTTCCTCTTGGCTTGTTTCCCACTCTTGGAAGGTTTTCACTACGTCCACACTGAATCATCCTACCTCACAAACCAAAAACCAGGACAACTAGCCAGGACTGGGATGTAAGACCTGAAAATTGGGGCTGCCCTGGAAAATCTAGGTCACACGGTCACTAATTATACTGAACACGTATGTTCAGGTCCCTGAACTGCACTGCCGCTTTTAGGTTTTGTAAATGATACATGAAAACTTTGATCCAGATCTCTGGCTACTTTCCTCCAAATTCCCACTAAACAGAAGACTTTCCTGCATCTTCAGATTTTCTTGACAATCATCCTTGCCAACAAAGAGCTGTAGCGGCAGATATTCTAAGGGTAGCTGCCCTTGGAAACGTCATACCCAGCACACGCAAATGGCTTCCAGGGACCACGCGGCTCTGCCCCTTGCCCACAGCCCCGCAGGCTGCAGGGGCAGGAGTCTTGAAGATGACCCTAATTTACTGTGATGAATTGTGGCATGCACCACTGATCCACACTGCAGCTGAGACCCATTACAGCTAATGATCACCACAGTCCTCATGAAACACGTAGGTGTGTACCCTTGCCAGTCCCGAAGGAGTCACATACCACAAATCGAAGGGCACAGGGTGACACCCCCCCACTTCTGGGATGTTGTTTTTATAGACTGCAGCTCAACCAGAAACCAAGCCGTGGCCACAGCATTTCCACCCACACCCCTGCTCTACCAACACCAAGTGGCTCTGCCCTATGCTGCCTTCCACCATAGCGGGATCGACTGGTTACACGAGGCAAACCTACAGTCATCTGCAGTCCTGGTCTATTACATCCCATTCAGTGAACCGAAAGAGTGTGTGTGCATGCGTGCAGGCAGTTTTAAAGTAGAGTGTGAAATCAAGAGCATGTGAGCCATGGAGGGTGCGTGGAGAGATGGCTCAGCGGCTGAGAGAGTTTGCTGCCCTTGCGGAAGACCCAGGTACAGTTCCCAGTTCCACATGGCGGCTCACAACCATCTGTAAACAGTTCTGAGGGATCTGACGCCCTCTCTGGCCTCCACTGAAGGCAGAACTCATGGAGAGAAAATATTCATACACATAAAATAGAAATCTTTTTTTTTTTTTCTTTTAACAGCATAAGAGGAAGACACTTGAAAAGCTATAGACATGGGTCCTGGAGAAATGGCTCCGAGGTAAAGAGAACTTATTGCTTATGCAGAGGACCCAGGTTCAGTCCCAGCATCCATGCTGGGCAGGTCATAACAACCTATAACTTCTGCTGACCCCTCTGGCCTTGGGTGCCTGTATGTGTGCATATACCCATACTGAGACACAGACATACAGCACATAATTATAATATAAAAGCTAATGTACATTTCTCAATACCTACAGGTGGGTAGATGTGTGTGTGTGTAGCTGCCTGAGAGACATCTAGTGGATAGTTGTGGCTGGGAGGATAGATTGTGTCTGTCTGAATGGAAGGAGTAAACGAGTGTCTGGATGAATGAATGGGTTGGGGTGGTTGGACTGGCCAAAACAAACAAACAAAAATACAGTGGGCTTTGTTGTTCAAACCTGGCTTTGGCTACTTACTACCTCTTTGACCCTACGCTCTAGGAAGACTTCATTACTTTTAAGTCCCGGCTTTTGCATCTGAAAAGTGGGCTAACTCTCTTGTCAACCCCAGTCTTGTTGTGAGGTTTAAAGTGGGCGGGGAAGGGTGAAACAGCACCCAGAATGTCCTGTGTCAGATGGAGCAGCTGACTGCTGCCATGGAGAACTACAACACTGGCAAAACAGAATATGGATATAAATAAATAATCAAAGAACCAAGAAACAGCTGTGTGGTGTGGTAAAAATAAATTAATTAATTAAAAAAAAAAGTCTCAGTGGTGGCCAGTTCTGCAGCCCCAGAGAGCAGATCAACCTCTGAGCGTCTTGGTTTCCTTATCTTGACAGAGTCGTTGAGAAGATTAGGCATTTAGTGCTTAGAAGTGTTGAGGACCATGTCTGGCACTAAATAACACTGGGATGATAATTATGGGGAACCTTCCCATTTGCAAAAGACAAAAACCATTATTTAGCTCCGACAACCTCCAGGACAGGAGGTTTACCTTCTGTGCTTTTTGGACACTTCTGTGTGTGTCCCCTTGCTCCTGTGTGAGTGGAGAGTGGAAGGGTTTTTTCTGGATAAGGCATGCTCCCCTGTCCCACGCCCTGCCCCCTGAGTTTAGCCTCCCTCCACCACTGTCCCTCCCAATGCCATGATTTGTTCTGAGACTAGGATGACCCACGATTTATTACAACAGACACAAAATACGATCAGCTCTACATCCTTGGACATGTCCGTGTAATGGCTATCACACCTGAGCCCCTGCTGTGTGCTCCTCACGCCTCAGTGGCCAGTTTCTGTCATCTCCATTTCTCTGATGGCAACACTGAGGCTTTCCCTCAATCTTTCAGCAAAGTAGTTACCCAGCTGGCCGAGGCAGCACTTGTTTCTGGCTGTACCCTTCTCCTGTTTGTCCCCTGGTGCCACCTAAAGGCCACACCAAAACGAAACTGTCACCCAGAGAAGGCCTGGACCAACCGTGGCCAGTCTGCTTGATTCTATGTAAACTTCAGTGGCAGAGTGAGTGCAGCCGGCTCACTATTGACACAGCAAAATTAATTTCTTGGGCCCCCCGTCCCCGCCCTCTGCTCCTTCGAGTGTTCACTGGGCTGCTGACTGCTGCTACTGAAATGCCAACTTGCATTTCTCATCATTAATTTCTTTCTAAATGTCATTAGTAATTGTTCCTGCTGCAGCAAAGATTACAATCCAAGCTCCCAACAAGAGCACTCTGGTCTCCTCTCTCTGCTGGTGGGGGCCAGGACAACTGCCACACCAGGGCCCAGGACCCTAGGGGGAAGCAGCCAGCCGCATGCACTCCCAGGAAGAGGTGGTTTGAGCAAGAGTGGCCCACGTGCACAGAAGCCTATCCAGGGCACTAGAGCAACAACACTGGCTGCAACAACACCACAAGCCGGGCTGCCTGGGTTCTCTCCCCACCACTGGGTTTCTCTGCCCACCCACGTCTCAGCCTTCACCTGGAAAAGGTGTAGCTGACTGTACAGGCTGCACCGGGACTGTGCTGAGGGAGACAATGAAGGCTGAGCTTGGCTCGGGGTGTTTCTGCTATCCTCACGTCTCGCCTCGTGCCACCAGGACTGCAAGCAAGCTCAGCTCTGACACAAGCTGTGTGACCTGACGTCAACTCACTTATGTCCCTGAATCTAACCCATCAAAAGTATCTGAATCTGAGCCCCAGCACTCAGGAAGCTGAGGCAGGAGGATTAAGCATTTGAAGTGCACCTTGGATACACAGTAACCATCTATCTCAACAGAGTCAAAGTGACATGTAGATGTCCTCTGAGAGCTGGGTTCAGTGGCCTGTTGTGCTGTTCCTTCTAAGAGGGGTCATATTCCCCAGGGCCTCGAAATCACGCCCTGACCATGTCCTTACTGAACATTAAAGACCCTGTCTCTGTCCAAGTGGGGCAGAGCTTTGTAGTGTGCAGCCCTTTCTGAGCACTGAAGCGACATGTCACCCACTGTCACTGGTATTGTCACTGTTACTAAGAAACTGAAGGCATTTAGTCCTGCATGAAATGGCGCCGGTGAGGGGCTAGGCTCAAAAGCACACACAATGGTCCCAGGCTCGAGGCTCCTGGCAGTTCCCCATGCCCATCTGTCATGATGGCATGGTGCCCCAGAAAGTTGGTTGGCCCCAGCCCCAGGGCATGAATGGGAGGCTCCAACAGGCAGCCTGAGACCCACTCTGAATGCCATCTTTGCTCAAAGCTGGGCCTCCGGGGCTCAACCTCCACACCCACAGTCTTAGGGTGAACTCTCTGACAAGGAGACCCAGAGAGCAGGCCTGGGAAGGGCTGGCCCTGGCAGGGGCTAGCCTTTAGGTTCCCAGCCAGTACGCACTCTACTGCACTAGATTATGGACACAGCCCATGTCATGGGTCCCTAAAGGTGGGACTGGTGCTCACTTTGGGCTCCTCTGAATACGGACCTTAACATTTCTGCACATAGTCCCTTGGTACATAAAGCTGACCTCAGGAGCAATGGCAATGGTGGTCAGTAATGGGGACATACCACACTGTGGATCGAGCAGGCTTGTACCCTTAGACATCAGACACTGACTGATCTCAGCAAATGGTAACCTATAGTGGGCAGAGACAGGATCCAGGCCCGAGGTGTCCTGTGGGGCTCAGCTCTACAGCTGCCCTGTGGGCTTCAGTTGCTAGAGTGTTGATTGATTAATTGGTCAACCTATTTTGGATTTTTGGAGGTCTTTTAATCAGAATGCTTGATACAAGAAGTGTTTCACACTTTGTTTTTGTTTGTTTCTTTGTTTAATTTGGAATATTTGGAATATTTGTGTATAATGTCTACCTTATAGGTGGGAGTCAATTCGTAGTTTGTGTACATGCCGAAGAAAATTTTGTCGAACATTTAAAATAACTTTCTGCCTAAAACATGGTATCACGGTGTGGAATTTTACACTTGTGACATCGTGCTGTCTCACAAAAGAAAAACCTAAAAATTTTAGAGTTCTTCAGATTTCCTCCTTTTAGGGTAGAGCTGTGCAGTTTTGCCTGAGACTGAGGCATCGGTGAACTGGTATGATCATCCCGCACTCCACAGCCTGAAAGAAAGGCCTGATCCTACCGGTGCTTGGTCCCCGCCATGAAGCAGGTGCACAGTGCTAGGCCTGGGTGTGTCTCCACTGTCTGTACACACCCGGCACACAGGAGGTGCTCAGCACTGAGGTCACACTGAGAACAGGAACCCTGGGCACCATGGTGGGGATGAGGATGACAGGGGTAACCCTGGTGCTAGGGCTCCTTGGGCAGCACAACCTTCAGACACACCCAATTCAGGGAAGAAACTGCAATCCCCAAGGCACTGTGGTCACCCAGCTGCCTGGCGGCAGGGCTGGGATTCACAGGCTGGGCTGCGAGGATGGGCAGATCTGGGCTATGCTGGCTCTTACTGCCCCGGTGGGAACACAGTGGCCTAGGTGGAAAGTCACTGATACTAATCTCAAGAGTCCTGGCGTTTGAAAGCCTCTGCCTGTGAGAACGACAACCCCAGGCAGCAGGAACAGTTCTTGTCAGAGGAGGCAGCTGTGCCCAGCGGGGTGGAATGTTTATGAAGCTTCAGAGTAGGGTGGCTCTGAAAGCCTGGCAGCAGCTTGGCCCTCAGAACCCAGGGCTCCTGGCCTCATGAGTGACCAATTCCCGGTGTTAGCAACAGATTCAAACTCCCAGGAGCCACTGGGGTATCCCCCATCCCAGGCCCACCTAAGACCAACCTCTGCTCTCCCTCCAATGGTGAGGTGCCAAGAGCCAGGCCATCTTTAAAGGAGAGTAGAGGAAGATATGCTATTCGCAGAAAGCACAGCTAAAGAGTCAAATGCTAAGCATATGCCTACAGCACTTTTACTTTTTAATTATTATTAGTTATAATTATCTGGCTGGATCTGACAGCAGCAGCACAAAGAAGCAAGGAAACCAGCTCCTCGATTACCCATCTTATCAAGACCAGGGGTTCTGACAGTGGGATGAGCACCTGCAGATTGTATCCCCCCCATTTTTTTTTTTGTTCTTTTCCTGCTTGTGTTCTTTTTCTACTTTCCAAGTGTTCAAAACATAGAGTTCAGTATATGGAAGAAAGGGACAGATGAAAACATGATGGAGGAGTGTGCAGGTGGATGGTAGGTGAGCGAGTCCTGTGGGTGGATGGATGGACAGAAGGATCTGTGGATGGATGGGTGAGGAGTAGGTGGATAAGGAGTGGATAGACAGGCTAATGGATAGATAGGTGGGTAGATGGACTGGTGGATGGACAATGGGTGAATCAATGAGTATGGGTGGACAGGATGAGTTGATGGATGAGTTGATGAGTTGATGTAGGAGAGATGGGTAGGGAGATGGATAGACGCATGGAAGGACAGTTGGATGGATGGATAGATGAGTGGATCTGTGGGTAAATGAGTGAGTAGGTTGGTATGTAGTGGGTATATAAGTGTGTGGGAAGGAGGAAAGGAGAAGTAGATGGCTGGATCTCTGGATGAATGAATGGAAAGGTAAGTATGTGGTGGGTGAATAAGTGGATGGATAGGTAGATGATGGGTGACATAGGTAGGAAGATGACCATGTGGTATGTGGATAAGATGGGAGGAGGAATGGGTGGATTAATAGGTAGATAGCTGGTAAATCTACTGGTGGAAGGACAGAGAGTGGGAGTAGAGTAGGAAGATGGCTAGAAAGTGGGTTGATGGACAGGTGAGTGGAAGTGGGTGGCAGAAATCTTCATCCTCCAAAATCTCACATTTGCATGGGAAATCAGGAATACACGGGTCATTTCTAACTCATATTGGTAAAGGGATCCAAAGCTAAACCAAGGACTGGGAAAGCCAGAGGGAGGTTGAGGGCGAGCATCCCAGAGATGCGGCCACTTGAGCAAGGTTAAAGCAGAAGAAAGGAAGGGTGTGCCAGCAGGAAGATGGGCAGTTGCCCCTCACTGGCCTTCTCTACTTCAGGTCCAGAATGAAATGCTAAACATTTCTTAATTGCCCAAGCCAGTTCAGCATTAACCTTTCCTGCACAATCTCTCTCTCTCTCTCTCTCTCACACACACACACACACACACACCTCTGCACTACCTCTGTCACAATGCAATTCATGAATCCACTGGTTCACTGTATTGCCCATGGATTATCTATGAGAATGAGGTTCCTGCCTTGCCCCAGCTCCATCTGACGCCCCTGAAATGTCACCAGGTTGTGAGTGTGTGGTAAGTGAATAATGAAAATGGGGGAAAGGGCCTGGGCAAAAAGCATCCCAGCAAAACTCAGACCACATCCCTGGTTCACAGACACCTCCCCCTGGCTGGGCACCAGGATCCAGCCTCGCAGGGCCGGGCTCTCGCCATCACAGTGCTCCGGGTTGCTTGTTAGAGCACCAGCTCTGCTTTTAATCAATTGTAATCATTTAGCTGGAAGCGGCATGATTAGGCACACACAAGCAAACAGCGTGAGCTAATCCTTTAAACAGGCCCGCTCGGCGCTGTGCTGGCCGCTTGGCCGCCGCGGGCCAGCTCGGAATCAGTTCCTGCAGTGGTTCCCCCTTCGCCCCCCACTTTATCACTGAGGGCCTCGAGAGTCCAGGACATAGAGCAGGCCCACAGTTCCCCCTGCCCAGCCCACCAAGGAATAGTGTGTGTGCCTGTGTAAACACATGTGCTCCAGTGTACATGAATGCAGATGTTATGAACTTGCGAGTGGCCCAGGCAGGCTGTCTCCACAAGCTCAGAAACGCCAGAGTGTTACTTCGGTAGAAAAAGACAGTTACAGTTCTGTGGCTCCACCCCTACTGTGACAGTACCACATGAGTCCCTGGACAGCACATAAGCTGGAAAAGCAGCAGCGGGAAGCAGGAGGTCTCCGGCACTGGCCTCAGCCATGGCCAGAGCTATCTCCCCTCTTCTCCCTGGCTAGCCCAGCCTTAACAGAACCCGCCCCCTGGCTCCTCTGCAGGCCTTCCGCCTGTCTCCCGGCAGGGCAGCCCCACCAACAGCTTTTCCACCTGGCTCACCCAGGAGCACTTTTCTTTTTCATCCCCTGTTACTGCCACTCGTGCTACCTGCTTGGCCCAACTACTAAAATAGTTTCTGGGTCCCCTGACAACAAGGCTTTTTATAGTTCGGCACTGCAGGCCTCATTTAAATCTATTAGCTCATATAAATGGCAATTTATTTAAACTTCGGAGGGTTTCTGTTTGCCTCAGTGCCAAAGACAATTTAGTTTTGCATGGGGGGGCTCTGCCACTTAATTGTGACCTCAGACAAACCCCCAAACCTTTCAGAGCCTCAGTTTCCATTTCTGTACACTGAGATAAAGCCACTGTCTCAAGGCTGTGTAGAGACAAACTGTGCCAACTGTTTGGTTGGGCTTTGGCAGAAATGAAGCAAGGGGATGCCACCACTCCTGTTCACCTCTTCAGGGACGTGCCCACGATCAGAGCCCAGCCCTGGAGGTAGCAGAGCACTGGCCTAGGTATCTCCGGGTGAGGAGCAGAGGCAGAGAAGCCCTGAAGAGGGAGGACACACCATCCGTGCTCTGGTGGACACAGAGGTGCCCAAGGGGATGCAGAGACAGCTGGCTGGGAGGGCAGATCGGCTACCCTTCCTTTACGTTGACTTACTCTGGCAAGGGGCCGACAGGGCCTCAGGCCTTCAGCTGCTGAGGCCTACGGCTGAAAAACACAAGACCAACAGCCCAGGCATTTTCCAAGTTCTTATTCCATCCTGCCCTCTCGAACCAGGGAAAAGGCCAGGGTCCCAAGAAACATAGGCAGAGGGGCCTGGGGCCCTGTCCCTCCCATCTCATCTCAATGGTTTTCTCCAAGCCCCAACATGGCCCTCTGGTGCCCACAGCATCTAGGTCAGCATGGTTACCTCAGGCTTTCCTGCTTGGCATGGGAAATCCTTCCAGGTTATTTCAGCACCCACAGACAAGTGTCACCCATCCACAAGGAGGGGACGGAAGCTTCCACTGCAGGGACACTGCCAGCACAGCTGCTGTGGTTACCATAGAGGCCATGTGGGGGTCTCAGCTCCCCTATCCCTGGACGAATGCCCTCTGGCTGACCTTACCACTCTTATGAGGCACTCAGGAGAAACTCAGCCTTGCTTTCTTCAAACAAGCAGGACAATCCAGACCAGCGTCAGTTAATGGCAATGAAATCATGGAGCCTGAAAACCCTCCTCAGACTCAGAAAATTGCTATTCAAGTTACTTAACAAAAGCCATTATTTGCATAGATTTAGTGTTGTTACACTTCCCATTTAAATGGTCTGTAATTAAAATAATTAATTGCAGGAAATAGTGACTTGTTAAGGCTATAATTTAGTGAGGCTCTTGTACTTGAGGATCCCATTCAAAGGTTATGGGGTGACCAGGGAACTAGTGGCTTCTAGGGACCTGTTTTTCTTTCGGGTAGTGCTGGAGATGGGCCCCAGGGCCTGCACATGCTATGAAGTACTCTTCCAATGAGCTACTGCCTCAGCCTTTAAACTCTTTAAGACAGAGTCTAAGTTGCCCAGGCTGGCCTCGAACTTTTGATCTTTTTGCCTCAGCCTCCTAAGTAGCCAGGATTACAGGCTTGGTTATTCATGGGTTGGTCCATAGCCCAATGTTAGGCAGAGATAAAATGGGGCATGGTATCTTTTCCCAGTTTCCCAATACCCACGCATTCAGGAAGCCAAACCAGTCCCCATAACGACACCCACGTGGCAGAGAAACAAGAATGGGGTCTCTTTTTTCAGAGAGTAACTTATTATTTTTGTTTATTATGTATCTTTCCCTCTCCATCCCTGTGTGTATGTTAGAGAGAGACAGAGAGAGGAAGAGAGGGACAGACAGACAAGAGACAGAGACAGAGACACACACAGAGAGAGTGTGTGTGCATGCAAGTCATGGTGCATCTGTAAAGGTCAGAGGACAAACCTGGCCGTTTGTCCTCACCTTCCACATTGAGTCAGGGTCTCTTTGTTGTGTGTTGCTGCATGTACCAGGCTAGCTCTCCTGTGAATTTCTGGGAACCCTCCCATCTCTACCTCTGAACTCGTGATAGAAGCAGCAGGATTACAGCTATGTGCTATGGCACGGCGCTTTGCAAGAATTTTGGGAATTGTAACTCAGAGCTCCACGCATATGCGGCAAGTACTTTACCCACTGAACCATGTCTCCCAAGCCCTCAGGGAGAAATCTTAAAGCTTACAAGAAGAGACCATCCTATTCTACTCATGGTGTCTGGGACAATGGAAGAGGACAAAGCCAGGAAAAAGAAAGGCAAATTGTAAGGAAACCGAGTGGTTTACGCACACTAAGGTGTTTTTAAGCAGCCGGTCCTGTCGGGTTACAAAAAGCTTCATCCCTCAGGGGATCCTGACCTACTCTGATTGACAGATGGGCCACACAAGTAAGGCAGGTAGATTAGGACTGGCTGTGAAAACTATTTGGGAGAAAGAACATGTGCCACCAGGCAGGCAAGGCAGCTTCCAAGACAACCCAGTGTGGGTTGGTTGCTAGCTCTGGTCCTGGATACTGGTTCCTCAAAGTCCTCAATACAGAGACTCAGAGTACGGACCTACTAGGACAGCAAGAAGGACTTGAGCCCCCACTGATGATGGTCTCCACTGATGCTCTGTTGAACTGAATGCCTAATTCAGCCCGCAGTGGGGAAGGAACAAAGGCCATGTGAACCATTTAAGAATGTTTGGGGGCTCAGAGGTTTCCAAAAAGAAAAGAAACCAGCAGTCTCCAAGGCCTGGTCACTCAAGCCAGAGGTGAGCTCAACCATGACCCAGTCAGCAGATGGCAACCCCCCTCTGCACCCTTCCTGGGCCTATTCTCAGCAGCTATGAAGATGGGGTGAGCTGAAGCTTCGGGATGAAGGCCCAGCCTGCCCCGCACCAGGAATCGCCACAGCCAGGAAAATGATGGGTAACTGTCAGCCTCAGGCTCTGGGTGGGTGGACGGTCGCTGGATGTGGGCTCGGCACGGCACACGTCTCGTGAGACGGGTGCACTCGGTGAGGTGTTTCTGTAGGGATCTTGTCACATGCCAGCTCCTGGCTGCTTCCTGGCAGACAGTGGGGATGCGATCAGCAACCTCGGCCTCCCAACCTGCACACAGTGACACTCCATCCCAACCCTAGGTGGTGTGGAGTGATGGCATGTGGCTTTCTCTGAGGACCCTGTGTGGGAGAAGCTGACCCCGAATCTCTGCCCAGTGAAAGCTGGAAGAGCTGGTGCACGCATCAGCTGCCTCCTTCCCTCCTCCTACCTGCCTGGTGACCATGGAAACATAGACGGCCATGTGGACCCTCTGTGGGCACAGGCCACCTGAATATCATGAACTCTGCCTAGATCTGCCGTGACAAAGAAGCCTTTGTTCCAGGCTACAGCAATCTCAAGGATGCTGCTGCTACAGCCTGACCTCCCCACTGCTGCTGGTAACAGTGTCTCCCCAGCGGACAGCGCTTCTGAGAATCTATGAGGCATGCACGGGTCCAGTGGGCGGGAGTACTGTCTCTGGGACTGCAGTGCTCAGCTATAAGTGTGCGCCATCCCTCTGTGTATACACCGCCAGTGTAAATGATGGTGCATGGGTGGGAGGAACTGTCCCTTACACAGTGATGCTTTTGTAAGGTGTGACTTTTGTGTGAGCATGAAGGGTGTTTTCTGGTAGGCACGTGAACTCTTCCATGTAAATAAGAATTTCTCGGGAAAACCAGTGGTACAGAAAGCTCTGGATCCAGATCCAAATCATCAGAAAATCAGCTTCATGAGACACAAAGGCAGGGCTGCAGGTGTCTGTCCAGTGGTACCCTGCATGAAGATCCCTTGTCTATGGCAGACTCTGGAGGATCCGGGAAACTGGTGGAGACCACTGTGGCCACGTGAGGGCCACCCTGGCCTCAGTACTTACTGTGTTTCCTCTGAGCCAACAGATACCCACTACTTCTTATACTCCAGTTGTCTGGGAAGAGTTGAATTCAGGCTGCCTGGGCCACCAGCCACAAAGCCAAACCTGGGCAAATATCATCAGATGATCCGAGTGGAGGGCAGAAGGAAGGGACCCGCTAGACGCATGATGGGTATGAGCTGGAGTCCTGCTCACAGGCTCAGCCTCCTGCTGTAGGCTCTCAAGAATGCACAGGCTGGACACACTACGCTGGCCAGCCAAGAGAACTGCTGCTGGGGGCACAGGGGCTGGCACACTCACCTGCAACTCTGTCTGGAAGAAAAACTTCTGCGGGCACTGCGAGCAGTCGTAGATTTTGTCCTCCTGCCCATGCACGGCGAAGATGTGCTGCTGCAGCTTGTTGGCCTGGACAAAGACTGTACATACAGACATGGCAGTCAGAGGCCAGCCTCAGTCTCGCCACCTCTCCCAAGCAGGGAGCACCGTCATGGGGGTAGCTGGCCAAGGACTACTGCTGGGAGCATTAGCCACTATCAGAGAACTCTGAACTAGATAAACTACACTGTGTCCCTCAGTAACTGTGCCACCTTGGGAAAGACAGTTAAGCTCTCCGGGCTTTGTGTCTTCCTTTAAACACTGGAGGCCGTTGTCGTAAAAGCCTCGCTGGATGTCTAGGAGGGCCATATGGATAGTTATGGGTGAGGTGTTTAAAAAATGAAAGAGCGCATAGCTAAGATGGTGAATGCACCCTCCATAAAGCAAATGCCTTCCTTCACACTGCAAGGCAGCCGCTGCTTTTTACCACTGCCATAGAAGGAAATCAAGGCTCTGGTAATGTTAAAATGACTTGCCCAAGGTCCCACTGCAAGTGGGCTGCAAAGTTAAGACTGGAATTAGGTCAGTGTAGCACAGTGCCTGGTACCAAGCAGCTAGTCAACCACATGAATCACTGCTCCTGTTGTCAGGGTTACTGCCTGCATCCTTGCATGTGATGCTAACAGATGGGCAGGGGATCCTGAGCTGGGGGAGGGAGGAAAGGACCAGGGTGTTTCGGGGCGGCTGGGCCCCCAGAGACATGTGCATACACATGCATGTCATGAACAGGTCATACATAGCACTGGCTTCCCTTCCCAGTGGCAGCAGTCCCCATGGCAGCCCAGACCTGGGCACACCCAGGAGGTGACCCAAAGCAGCTGTGTGTCTGGGAGGTAAGCACTTCAGAGATAGCCTCCTGCCAGGCACCCTCCCTGGGGTGGGCTTCCCGCAGAGGTAGACAGCAGATGTCGAGGAGGCCGGGAGAGCCCGGCTCCCTGTGCACACCGGCTGCCATCTGGGCAGCAGGAGGGGGCCAGCAAAGCCCCCGAGATATGCCTCAGGCCGGGACAGCCGCTCACTTGCTGGGGCTGGCAGCCAGCCTGGGGGCTGGGGACTTGGCCAACAAAGCTGCCCTCAAGCTGCTTGGCTGAAACCTGACTGGGACAGGGGGCTCAAAGGCTGAAAGTGTGTAGGGTGAGGAGAGTACACAGAGCAGCCCCACTAATGCTGGATGGAACTCATGGCTGCATGGAGCATGGAGGAAACCAGGAAGGGCTGACTGCAGCAGAGAAGCTGAGCTTGGAGTGAACAATTGCCCAGCCGCAAAAGAAGGAGGGACAGGAAAGGTGTCCAAGAGGAAGGGACAGGCAGGCTCTGTATGCAGGGAGACAGGGCTTCAAAGGGAGGGTGGCTGAGAGGCTGGGCTCCAGCCATGATACAGGGCAGACTCCTCCCCCCTCCCATGCATTTTTGCCATGCCCACGTGGGGTACCATACCTGTGAAGCATACGGGGCACTTGAAAGTACCGCCCATGCCCTCGAAGCTGTGCTCAATCAGGTGGCAGAGGAGCTTGGCTGGGGAGTCGAACATCTGGTTGCACAGCTTACACTCATGGTTAATGCCTTCTTCTGCAAGAGAAAATGACAACGTTGGTGACGCTTGAGCAACTAGAGCTAAGACCCCCTGTTCAGTCCCTGGACACCACACCACACCCTACCAGCCCCAGGATACCACCCCGCACCAGCCCGAGGACACTACACCAGCGGCAGGTCAGCCTCACTATGCATCTCTGATCACTGGAGTTGAAGCTGGTATAGGGACCACAGACACAAGTTCTCTCTCTGCTCTGGATGGCCCAGCCTTGACTCTTGCAGCCAGGGCTTAGGTCTAGATGGAGGTCTCTGAAATGTTGATCATGATTTCTCCTGGTCACAAGCCATGTTCAACAGCCTGAGTTGTGAGACCCTGTGGAAAGGGGGCCATACCGGGTACTAGATGGCTAAAGCGCATAACCAGATCGTTAAAAGTAGAATTGCATATCCATAGAGAGTGTGATAAATGCCAGGAACTGGCTAGAAAGAGCTAGACATTCTTTGGAGAATGACACAGATGGTTTTCCCTCAGTCCAGTGGGGATGGGGGTGAGGGTGGCAGAGAGCATCAGCTGGTGATTTGGTTGTTCTAGAATGGAGTGGCCAGAGAGGAACAGAGTGGGAAAGATGGATGAGGGAGCTTGATGAGACCCTAGAAAAAGCTGCAAGAAGCAACCTCTCACCTGTGGGTCAGAAGGATGGGCAGCCATCTGATCTGCCTCCTACCCCAGAACAAATGCTCCCACCTGTGAACTTCAACAACACTGAAGCCTTCACTCAGTGGTGCCAAGGACCAGAGCATGACTGCCCACTTGCTGGATTTGAACTTAGTTCCAACAGCCTTGACCAGAATCAAGATCTGGGTTCAAACGTTGCCTTTCCCCTAACAACCTCACAAGGCAGGCATGTATAAAGACAGCCTGAGTCTGTGCTCAACTGTGACAGGTGGAGCAGTCCTTTCGGTCAGTGAAGGTGTGGGCACTCCCCTGCTTGGAGTAGGCGCTCGCTTTCAGAAGCATTCGGTATCATCCTTTCTCTTATAGTCAAGGTGTGAATTAATGAGTTAATTCACATAAAGCAGAACACAGCACACAGCAAGTGCTCAATTAGTGTTTACTGCTAGGCATGGCTGTTTTGGCAAAAATGCAATCTGGGACAGCCAAGGACACAGCCCTCCCTTGGCTCCCCAGGGAAGTGGGCTCACCAAAGGTGCCAGGTGCTCTGATTTGCCCTCAAAGGCAGGAATTAGGTAGCAGAGGGGCTCTGCTGGTGGCAAGCCACAGACACAGATGGGCTGAGCCTCCTGGCGAGTCCCTGGGTCCCCGGGCCCTGGCAGGAATGCTGGGACAGCAGGCTCTCATTCCCCCTGGCCCCAGCTCATCCCCCATACCCTGGGCACCCCACTGCTGAACTGCACAGGTGGGCCTGCCCCACATAGCCCAGTGGCTGGAATCTGCCGGGTTTTTGTCATGTCCCCAGAGCTCCAGCAACTAGGCCACGTGCGCCTGGCAGAAATGCGCACAGATCTTCCCTTTACAGAAGTGGAAAAGAGACTCATTGACAAGTTTGGGGACATGGGGTAGGCTCAGCATGCTTGCCCCAGAGGCCCTACGCACCTCCTCCACTCCCCATGGGAGATCCTCGTTGTAATTAGAGATGACTTCCAGTGTGGGGGCTGCCTCTAAAGACCCCCTGCACTCCTGCACCCCTCCCCACTACACCAACAATGCCTCCCAAAGCCTGGTGTATGGGATGAACGAGTGCATGCAAGGCTAGGTGGGGACCACCCATCTGTGTGGCTTTCCTAAGGCAATGTGGACACGGCCGAGGCAGGGGCAACAGTGACAGCTGTGAGAGGTTTCCACAGAGGTTTACGACAGCGTTCGCAGAAGCAGTACTGCTGACTAGGAAATGGGATTTCCAGGAAGAAGAAACGGGTTCAGAGAATGAGGTCACTTGCTAAGATTGGGGTGTTGCTCTGTGCAAGATACAAAGCCCATCACATGTGTGTGGCCCGCTCCCACCCCCACCTCACCCACAAGCAGCAGCCTCTCGCTGCTCCATAAATCCAAGACTTTTCAGTTCCAGCCACGGCTGTGGGCAAGGATGCCGCCCTGCTGCCTTGAAGCTCCCGAAGCACAGGCCACCTATGGCTGGGCTTCGGAAGCAGGAGAGGGGAGGTGCCCAGCTGGGTCTCTGGCCCGGTTTGGCTAGAGCAAGCTCTGCGGCGGGGATGACGGATGGCTGACTTCTCTGACTCCAAACAGAGCCTTTCACCACTTGGCTGTGAACGGGGCTGGCGCTGCCTGATATACAAACACTGAGAGGACAAAGAAGGCTCCTGCAACTTATAAATCAGAGAAATCATGTCTGACAGTCACTTTCCGTTTCCTGAGCGCCGAGCAATTCATCAGCTGCTCCCCTCTGATTCACAGAGGCAGCTCCGCCCAGCACCCGAGTTCATAAATATGTGCACAGTCAGGCGGCCCTGAGACGCCGGCCGCTTGCAGGGCCTAAACGGCTGACAAATCACAGCCCAAACCTGTGTCAAAGTGAGGTTCCCGGCTAATTAGATCAAAAGCCCAGCAGACAGACAACTGCCTATCTGGGACCCTTTCCTCTGTCTTCCCCAAGTGCTTAAAAGAGTCAGACCTTGGGAAGGGGGGGAGCATATAACACATGCAGAAAGTCCGAGTGTGAGGGGACAACAAAGGGCCTGGGGTTCTGGCAGACCCACGGATGCCTTTCACTAGCTTGGTCTTTGATTCGCCAGTCTTCACAGATCGGGCTCCTCCCTGTGTCAGGGTGGGCTGTGCTCCCTGGGGTGCCCCGTCAGGTGCACCTCTGCCTAGAAAGGCAGCCCGGAAAAGGGGGAGGGCCAGGAGGCGGTGAGGGACTGTCCTAGTTAGTGTGACAAACGCTGCTGGTGGCGTGCACGGTGCGTTTGACCCGCCGCCAGCAAGCGCAGCACACCTTGCCGCCATCACTCTCACCCCCAGGCTCCAACAGCCTCTCCTTGTCCCAAGACAGCGGCATCCTCTGAGAATCACTTTTCTGAATTATATAAGATTGCGCAGCGCTCACTCGCCACACCTCGGAGCAGAATGACAAAGCTGTCTGGGAGCTCCCGGGCCTCTCCGCCCCAGTGTGGGAGCTGGGGGACTTTGTGAGTTAAGGCTCAGGATCGCTTCCATCCTTCTATTCTTTTTTTTTTTTTATAGCGCATGACAGGCATCCATAAGAGAGACCTGCACACCTCAAGCGAGTTGCGCAGCCCTGCTCGTTTGTAAAGTGAAATGCAGATCTCGCCCTGAAATTCAGATCTGCCTCCTGCTCCCTGTGAGTCATGCTGGCACAGGGAAATCTTATTGATTTAGTAAGATTTTTTTTTTTAAGTGAAATAAAGCTGGGCATGGTGGTTACACACGTGAATCCCAGCTCTCAGGAGGACTGCTATGGGGTCAAGGCCACCCTGGGCTACATACTCAGTTCAAGGTTAGCAAGTGCTACACAGCAAGAGCCCACCTCTAAGATGGACAGGCAGACAGACAAACAAATAAACAAATAAATAAATAATAAATGGTCACGATGTGCCGGGCAAGCAAGCCAGCAAGCAGGAAGCTTCCAGAGCCCCTGTTTTTTTTTTTTTTTTTTTTTTTTCTCTTTTTTTCCCTCCTCTGCTCAGGAATAATAAGTGTTAATTTTACACTTCATTTCTCAAAAAAATAATAGGATGTGCTTCTGCTTAAAACCAAGTCAGCTCACTGGAACCTTTCAGGCTGAAACTGTGTCACCCAAAAGAGGAGCTGAGGGCTTTGTGGAAGAGCATCGTGCAGAGATGATAGCTCCCTGTAATGTCCTCGGTACAGACTTTTGTCTCCAAAAGCATTTGATCCCTGGCAGACACATACTTATTTCCATATAGGTCTTGGGGGAAGCTAGGAGGAACGAGAGCTGATTATCAGAACCCTGAAGGTGAGACTCCAGTGGGCCTCGCTGATGTCAAAGGCAGGCCAAGCACACGCTCAGAGGCCATAATTTGCTGCCTGGGAGGGAGAAGCAGCAGGCTGTGGAGGGAGTGGACAGGGCATTGTTCTTGGACTCCACCGAGCTGAGCAGACCGCTCCAGACATATTGCCTGATCTGAATCTGTTGGCAGAGACTCCATCGGGAAAGCTACTCTGTTACCCTTAATGTGTGTCCCTCTCTAGCAAGGGGACTGACTGGTAAGTGCTACCTTGTGGTGACAGGAGGCACAACTAGTCACTTATATTCAGGAAGTGATACGAGAGCTCATGCAAGTCAGAACAGAAACGCTTGGGTTAGAGCTCCACATTATTCGCTGTGCACATTTGGGTGACTCACTTCACCTCTCTGTACTTAAGTTTCTTCTAGAAATTGCAAAGAATAATCATAAGGTTTTCGCAAGGCAGGCAAGCAGACTAGCTCTGCCACAGGACTTCTGCCCTCATTGAAGCTCTTCCCAAATGTCCTTAACCTCCCCGTCTTTTACACTCAGGTAGACCGACTTGAAGAGGTCTCAAGGGTTACCTCTCACTAAGTCAGGGCATTTTGATCCCTTCTAACACCTTTCCTGCCTTTATAATCCCTGGGAGTGCTCACTACCACCCCAAGGCTGGCTGGCTGGGTCACAGGTAGAGGGCGGTGCCTGGCAGCTTGTGGCTAACACAAGTCAGCAAGGAGCAATGCTCACAATGCCTAGAACATCAGAGAAGGTTCTGGGAAATGCTGTCACATGTCTGTGGGCACTCCCAACCACACTAATTGATCTCTCTCTCTCTCTCTCTCTCTCTCCCCCTCTCTCTTTCTTTCCATTTTTGATACAGGGTTTCTCTGTGTAGCCCTGGCTTTCCTGGAACTCGCTTTGTATGCAAGGCTGGCCTCGAACTCAAAGAGATCCACTTGCCTATGCCTCCTGAGTGCTGGAATTACAGGCGAGCACCACCATCATCCAGCACTGATCTCTCTGGAACCTCTCAGAAGAACAACTGTTTCTTGGCTCCCAAAACTGACCCAAGAGGAGGGGGGATGGGAGAGAGGTGGTCCCCTCTGAGGGCTACAAAGGACATACAACCTTCCTTCTCTTGAAGTCCATGCTCGCCTTAGAAAGCATAAGATGAAGACATCAAATTCGAGGACCAGAGCCAGCAAGACACCCTGTGTTCCTTATCATTTTTTTATGGCAAGCTGACAGTGACACTCAAACTCCTGGACAAGCAAAGGCCTAAGGCCAAACACTTGCCCTAGGACAAACACTTGTGCCTAGGACAGTCAAGAGTTTGTCCTGCCACCGAGATAAGCACATAGATGTCCAAGCGTGACCATGGCTCACTGAAATAAGCCACATCCTCAGAACTCTAACTGGGGGAGGGTGCCAGGCAAAAAGGGCCCATTTCAGATGAGCTCAGCAAAGCCTTGCCTGTCACCCTGGATGCCAGGTCTTTGAGGACACTTACAAGGAGGGTGGAGTGGTGCAGGCAGAAGGGAGAAGACAGAGCCACCAGTTTCCACATTTGAGGAAGTTGGGCCTCTTGCTAGCATTAACTCATGGTCAGCAAGAGGCCTGGGAATTTTTCTGAGTGAGGGAAGGACCATGACAACAGGGATGGTGCCAGCCTGTGGCATCATCCTTGGGACAGCATTGCTACAAGTGGAAGGACCACATGGGAATGCGATCCCAAAGCCATCGCCTACCAAAGAGCCCCATGGGCTTACCCCTCAGCGTGAGGCAGGAGCCCAGGGCCTGGGCCTGAGCCTGAGCCTGCAGGCTACCCCAAACAGCTGGTCAAGAGAAGGCCCTGGAGTCCACAGCCCAGACCCAGACACATTCCCAAACCTCCACCCACAGAGATAAAGGAGGAAAGGGTGCTTCAGTCCTGAAAGCAAAGGTGGAGGCAGGAGGTGTGTGTTGTGGGGAGACCTAGGAGAGGACACCTTCCCCAACACCTTGAGACAAACAACAGCATGTAGACCAGAACAGGAAATAGGGAGAACCAGCCAGGAACAGAGATCCCAGGGCAGAAGACAAATGTGGTTGCGAACACCGCCCTGGGGGTGAGGTCTAGAGGGTTTCAGGAGGAGGGTCTTCATGGGATGCAGAAGAACTGCATGGGCACAGAGAGGTGAACTGGACCCTGGCAGGCCCTAGAACTCGCATCCCCACGTCATTTGTCCCTGACCAACAAACATGGGTTGTAGAATCTCAAGCTCAGCTTCAGCCCTGAAGAGATGTTATTTTCAAAGCATCCTGGTGTTTGGGGCTTGTACTAAAATGTGAAAGCTGCTGATATAGCCCAGGTCTGACCAGAGTACATACAGGGCATAGTTCTCTAAAAGGCAGGAAGTTATCTAAAGTTGCATTTTGCCCACACTAGCTAATATGGGAAATCATTTCCTGCAGGGAGAGATACTGGAAAGCCCACGAACAGGTGACCACTGCTCCTCCCAGCCTCCATCATCACCAGTGCCCTGTACCAATGTTTGGTGCTATGTGTGCCCCTTGACACTCCACACCAGGCAGGAAGGTTCAGTGGCTACTTGAAGGCACCACTGCCACCTCCACCTTGGGTTCACAGTTCCCTAATTAATCCTGGAGGATGGGCTATACCCCTCATCTGCCCCAGGGGCACTTTCCCAGGCCTGTCTGGTCAGGAGGGACCTATCATCACACAGTCCCCGGATGTTTCAGAAGGGCCTATAAATGAGCTCTGGCAGCCTGAACCAGGGGCCCCACAGGGACCCAGAGCCTCTTCAAAACAGAGCCCTGACAATTAGGCAGTCTGAGTTTTGAAAGGCCTGGGATTGATGGCGTGGACAGTAAAAATATTACCTGGGGAGCTGGGTGT
Source organism: Psammomys obesus (assembly GCF_907164565.1). Lineage (NCBI taxonomy): Eukaryota > Metazoa > Chordata > Mammalia > Rodentia > Muridae > Psammomys > Psammomys obesus. The sequence continues at coordinate 4,496,871 of NW_026596034.1, forward strand.
AGTCCTTGGAGGGTTGCCTGAGGTCAGTTGCTATGGCAACGGAGAATGAGCTCAACCTTGTAACTGACCCTTATCTTTTTTTGATCTGTGGGCCACTTGGGGCCAAGGCTTGAAATCAACTGGAAAATAATCCGGTCACATATCAGAAGGAAAACTATTTATACTTATTTACCCAGCTACCTACTCACACACACCCTGTCCCCTTAGATAGGGAGGCCGAGGCCATAAGGAGGCGATGACGCTGCACCAGTACACATGGAGGCTATGTGGTGCTAAGGAGGAAGCCTGACTCTCAGCCAAATGTCCCCATTGTCATGGACAAGCCTGTGCACATGGGAGAAACTGTCACCCTCTCCCCATAGTCCCTTGCTTTCTCTTAGACCACTCTGGGCTTTCCTGCCTCCGGACGTCTAGCCAAGTCCTCTAAGCAGGTGGGCTCTGCAGGTCCCCCTGCTGTCTGCTGTGTAAGAGACTGTGTAAGCCTGGAATGATCCCCCTCCCAGCTCTCCCCTGTACCAAGGTTTGCTCTAGGCTGTGAGGCTCAGAGGTGCCAGGCAGATGTGAATGCTTCTCCATAACGGGAGGCCAGCACGGGGGGTTGGGTTGGTGGAGGACTAAATTGGCTGGCTTGGCTACGCACACTCCATCTGGGGTTCCAAGGTAAGATCATTCATATGGCCAATCCCCCCTCCAGGATGTGACTTTCCTAAATTACCAGTGCTTTCCTTTCACCTCCTCCAAAACTAAATCCAAAGACAGAGTGCTCCCAAGAACCATGTCAGGGGTCATATCTCAGCCAGAGGTCGGCAGAGCTAGAGGGGTCCCAGGTAGGCACCACTTTAGAGTAACTCCCTCAGCCAGGGGGGCAGCCCGCCGCCTCACCTGACATGTGCCTCTTTAGAGGAGTAAAGGAAAGGGTCCGAGGCTCAAAGGCAGTCCTGGCTCTACCTCAGCCAGTGGGGTATAGCAAAGCAAGGACTTTCTGAACAAGAAATATAAAATAGTCTGCTTCCCATGGCTGCATGAGAGTGAGAGGCGACGGAGCGCTGGCAATGCTGCGCCATACTCAGAAACTGGTACCCACTGTGCACACACCGGGGGAGGATACCAGAATAACAAGAACCTGGGTCACCCCCACCCCCCGCGAATACCTGGCCCTGGAGCTCATGTGCTTTCCTGCCACTACCACCCAAGACATGCTTAAGTTGCTCTTATACTGCAGCAGGCAGACCAGCCTCTGTCATTCCTTTAAGGGGTTCACGTCAGCTTTGTTGCTCCCCTCCATCCACCCCCATACCGCTCTGCCACACTGTTGGGTACTCCAAGCTAGCAGGCTCCATGAGATTCCGATGTCCTCGGGTCCCACTCTGCAATAAGAGATGTACTCCAATACCTTACCACCTCTGACTGTTTAAAAATTAGTTAATTTATTTTTATCTTATGTACATTGGTATTCTGCCTGCATATATATCTGTGAGAATGTCAGACCTCCTGGAACTGAAATTACAGACAGTTGTGAGCTGCCATGTGGGTGCTGGGAACTGAACCCAGGTCCTCTGGAAGAATGGTCAGTGTTCACCTCTGGGTCATCTCTCCAGCCCCCACATCTGACTTCCAGGGATCAAGCTCAAGTCATCAGGCTTATGCAGTCACCTGCTGAGCTATCTCCCTATTACCTTTTTCTCTCTCAAAACCCAGTGAAACTTTTTCCTATGGAAGTCAAAGTAGTATGAAAGGGAGAGCATGGCTCAGGTCCAAGTGTCCCTCCTGTGTCTTGGTCCTAGCCTACAGCTCTGAGCAAGTGAAAGCAGCTCCCTGGCTTGAAACGCCTCAAAGCCTTGGTCAAAGGCTGGAGTGGCTCGGATGGGGTACAGCTGGGAAGTCTTGCAGCACCCCAGCTGGGAGCAATGATAGAAACACAAACCTCTAGCTCTCTGCATAAATTCTGGGACCAAGGGACAGAAGGTGACTACCTCCAGTGCCTTCTGGGTGAGAAAAGGAAGACTAGATGAGCCTTCATCATCAGTCCTCAGATAGGAGAAGCTGATATCTTCAACAGCAACAATTGGGTTGGAGTGCCACACTAGTAAGACTTCTTGGAGGCTGGCTTGCAGGTCACTGGCAGACCCCTTGCCTAGGACATACAAGACCTTACGTTCAATGCCCAGCACCACAAGAAAACTAAATTAAAAAGAAAACGTCTCTGCCTCCAAACTTCTGAAACTTGCAACTTTGGAGGATTTGAAATAGATTCAAAAGGAGCTGGTCCCCAGCCCTCCTCACACCCACACGCCTCTCTCTGCCACACTGAGGACTGATACTCCAGAAGCAAAGATTTCCCATCCCCTGCCTAGGCTTCCTGGGTACAAGTAACTTAGCCTCCTTAGCACAGTGCTGATCTTAGATTAGTTCTCCGCAGCAAGGCAACTGCCTAGGACCCCATCTTGTTAATAATCCTCAGATTAATGGCTTCTAATAATATACAATTAACGTGACAGGCAGGCTACAAAGCCCTCATTGTCACCGACCCTGCCGGGGACACACAAATTACCCCTGCTTCAAGGGTTTTCTCTACTGCCAGCACCTCTTTTTGTCCCTACCAAAAAAAAATCATTACTTGAAATGAGCGACAGCATAGCATCAAAAAATCCAGGCTGTGGCTCACATACATACAGAGACACAACACGTGGTGGCACTTAAAGGGGCCTCACTTTCACACGGTGTCCCCAAGGCCAGAGGTAGAACAGTCCTCCCACTCAGGAGGACCTACAGTGGGAAGTCCTGGTGCTCGGACAGCTTGGGACCTAGAGTTCACTGCTTCTTTGAGTTCTCTTTGGCCCTTAACTGGACATTAGGCATCCCAACCCTAAGTAGAAAAAAATAAGACAAAACAAAAAAACAGAGGACAAAAAGTGATGATGGTTAATTTCTCTTGAAAATTCTTTTGCTTTCTTCTCCTCCTTCTGCTCTTCCTCTTTCTCCTTGTTTTAAAATAAAATAGGCATTTTCCAGATCTATACTGTCAGGGTATGGCATGGTGAGGAATGGCAGGAACTACAACAGCACCAGTTTCATCAGGGTTCGTTTGCTGAGCCAAACTGAGGTACATGTGCTTCAAAGCATGCTGTAGCTGCTTACATGGGAACAACTCTGACCTTCAACTTACACTCTCCCTTCATAATCACATGGCCACTGCTCGGGACCGGTAAGAGTCTGGTGAGTGTGGGAACATTTAAGAAGAATGTAGTTTCTCTGAGGGGTGGGACCCATAGCCTGTAACATTAGATAGACATTATGTGATGCATACAAAAGATATAGTTGTTCTAGAAGCCCATGAGCAACTCTACCATGGAGCCTGTCTGTTGTGTCCTGGCTGTAACACCCTCCATTGGCTCAAGCTCATACTAGCACTTGATTTGTTCACCTCTCAACCTGGGAGATCTCAGCAGGAAAGTCAGGAAACAGAAGATACTGGCTGCAGGTCAAAGTCAAAAGAGATGGGACAATCTGGGGTGTGCCTTTTAAGCTGGCTAAAGAAATGCACGCTGACTTGAAGGCTCTGAACAGCGTCCTAGTGTGGCTTGTGCAACCTCTGCCTCAAAGAACCAGGTTTCTTGCTGGGACCTGAGTCCAGTGAGAAGAAAAGCCATGGTAGAAATCCGAAGGAAACATGGAATGAATTAACAAGCACAGTCACATGAATGACACTTCCTTCAAGCAGGCCTATGAGTCCAAGGTGGTTAGGGGTTCTGGCTCTTCTGCCTTCAGTTTAGTGGAGAAGCCTCACAGACTGCAAAGCACAGTGTCCCAAGGTATGCAGGCCTCTAAGTGTTTCTTAGGTCCATCCTTGATCGCCACCTCTCATTTATGTGTCACCATCTCCAGGGCAAACCCAGCATCGTCACCTGGACTTCTCCCCTCAGTGTGCACAGGACAGAGGTAAGACAGAGTCATATCTGCTCAAGCTCACATCAGCACTTGATTTGTTCAGATATGGAGATGGGAGGTCCTAGATACTTCCTCGGGATGCTCTGTGGCAGAACCCAGAGTCTAGACACGGGCTTTACCATCCCTGGACGAGTTTAGAGCCCCGCAGCTCTGCTGCTGCCCACGGCTGTGCTGCCTTCTGCCCTGCAGGTGTTGTAGGCTCAGGTCAGTGATGATCCCACTTGCCAGGACGAGGCAGTTTGGAGCAATAGCTCTGAGAGTTCCCACCCCAGAAAGGCGGGGGACAGGTGGCCAGCAGAGTGTGCAGCAAGAAAGAAGCAGACTGCCTGCTGAGCAGCTGGACACCAGGGTGGAAAGCATGCAGGTAGCCTCACTTCCCAGAGTTGCTCCACAGGCTGGATAAGATACGAACAACATGAGGTCGCACACTGAGGTAGGGCACATACCCTGTTCTCCACTTCTGCATATCTCTAGCTTTCGGGGTGTCTATTTCTTTTCAGAAAGGGCATTTTTTTTATATTCCTTTAATAAATAGCAATCCAACTCTGTATCTCGATTCTCCACACACAGACACACACAGACACAGACACACACACACACACACACACACACACACACACAATCTGTGCAGTAAATGCTGACCAACCTGGAGTTACTGTCCTTTGTCCATCATAAAGTTACACCTTCTACCAGAAGGCCCAGGCCCCACCTACCCAGCAGCCACCCACCGGGCCTGTGTTCCTTACCCCTGATACAGGAGGCCCTCAATCAGGCAGTTCTCTCTTTTTGTTATATATATATCCCCCCACCCCCCGAGCTGAGGACCAAACCCAGGGCCTTGTAGCAAGCGCTCTACCACTGAGCTAAATCCCCAATCCCAGGCAGTTCTCTCTTAACACTGTACCTCTGCCCTCCTAACCACAGACGTCTAAGAGACATCTACTGTACAGTGAGCTAGCTGACCTGTTACAACAAATGGAAGCATTCTCTTTGTTTATGTCTACTTAACTTTCTGTCACTTGGAACCCAAACAACCCTAGCTAATAAATTCAAGTTTTTATAAGCCCAGGTAGACACACAGGTGTTCGCTAAAGGCCAGGTTGGGTTGATAAGCTGCTGGGTCATGTTTACTGCATCTCATGGCTCTGGTGATGATTAGCCCAACAGCATACGGGCTACTGTGGTATCCCACACCATCCCATATGCTACCTGACATGCCTAGGTGCCATCTTTGCTGTATGGCTCCCTGGGCACCACACATAATGAATGGCAAGGCTGGGTCTCTGCATTAGTCATGCCCAGCCAGTGTGCTGCTCTTAGCTAGTCCTGCCTGTCTTCTGCATACTTGCTACATTCAGCGGATACTTTCCAGGCAAGCCCAGCATTCACAGCTCAAGTGCCAACTGCCACCCACCAGCTGAAGGCTCTAGGCTGGTGGCAGCACCCAGAGACCAGAGACTCCTTACCTTACAGGACTAGTGTGCTGTTGTCATCAACATTATCACACTGGGGCTATGGCTGACTTGCAGGCCACATAGGGTGACAGAAGTGAAAGGGATCCTACTTACTTACTATATCAATTGTGCTAAGAAAGAAAAGTCTGAAAGGCCAAGCCAAGAAACATATGCAAAAACCCTTGAGAAAAAAAAAATCCCAAATCAGGACTCTTGGAGATGTGAAGGCCTAGGCTAGCCCAGCAATGCCTACACCAGTCCCTTGGTCCTTCCTGTATGCTACAGTCAGACTTAAAACACAGGGCTGGGACACCTTGGCCACTCTGAGGACAGGTGGTATCATAAGGAACGAGAGTCTTGGTGTTGCCAAAGGCTTGCACTGGAAAGATGGTACCTCCCTTCCCACTACACACACACACCTTGATGACGAGGCCAGCTGATGGTTCAACTGTGCAGAGCCATCTTGAGCTCCTTCTCTACAGGTAAATACAGCTCCCCCATCCCATATGGTAACCTCAGGTTGCTGGGGAAAGAAGACACCAGAAACAGGCTTCTCTGCCTTTACTGCAAGTTTTAACTGCTCTGATCATACAAGGCACGGGCCTTAGAGAAGCCTTGGAACTCCTCCAACCAGGTCCCGGCAAAACACACTGAATACTAATTCCAAGTGCAGTTGTGCATGCTTCTCCAGGACAGTATTTAGTACCTGTCCATGGCCCTGCCCACTGGGACAAGCACTGCCTCTAAACAGCAGGGTCTCCAGCAGTGGAGGCAAAAGTGCAGTCAGTACAGTACTATTTGGGTTGTGGGGTGGTAGGAGGAAGCAGCGAGGGTCACGAAAACCAAGGGATTACCTTCAAACAGTAGGAAACTTAGCATTGCTTGGCTGCACTGTCTAGTTTTTCTGTAATGAGAACAAATAGCTTTTGTAATAAAATAGAATTAAAGCCTTTTAATTTAAAAAATTGAGCTCAGGCCAGGCATAGCAGCACATGCCTTTAATCACAGCACTTGGAAGGCACAGGCAGGTAATCTCTGTCAGTTCAAATCCAGCCTGGTCTGGACTACATAGTAAGTTCCAGGACAGCCAGAGCAATATACTGAGATCCTGCCTTGAAAACATACAAAAAACTGGACCCAGTGAATAATGACTGAGACAGTTGTGGTGCTGACAGTGTGCCCGCTTTGTAACTAGAGGTGACTGGAGCATAGATCTTCTGGCCCCACTCAACCTCTGCCCTGTAGACTCCTGAATAAGACAGGCTGGTCAAAGCATGGAGAGTAAGTGTCCATGGAACATTCAGCCATAAAGGAGACACCCCTTCTCTCCAAGAAGAATGTCACAGAAGAGGAAGAGTCAGAAAGATTTTAAGAACCAGAGGTCAGGAAGGACCTGGGAGAAACACTGTCTTTGGGACATGACAGGACCACTGCACTCATGGTCCTTCTGCATAAGGGTCAAGCCAGCCAACATCCCAGCTGGGGGGCTAGGGGTTCACGAGCCCCCTTCTACCAGCCAAGGGGTATCGACAGTTAATGGCTGCTAGAGGGAGGTGAGCCTATTTTCATTAAGCGGATGACACCAGGTAAGTCAAACAAAATTCTCAAAGAATTAATAAAATTACTATATCAAAGAAGAGACCTGTGGTTCCTTTCCTCACTTGGGCAGTTCTTGAGTTCTGGTCTCCACCTATGGTGGGACAGAGTGCTCCCTATTGGCCTTGACTGTGTTCCCTCACCTGTCAGGAGGGTAGGTCACTCAACAAATGCAGGCTTTTCCACTGTGATGAGAAAAGTCCCCTTTCTGGCTGGGGAGGGGAGCACCACCCCATGTAGAATGAGGAAAATCATGACTGATGTCCCTGCTGAGTGATGGCATGCCTTCCTACAGCTTGGCAGACACCTGCTGGGTATGTGGCGAACCATAGGTCCTCAGCATGGCAACGACGTGGTCTCACCATGACGCATCCATAAGTCACCACGGGTTCTCTGCATTCTCACGTTAGGGATCAACTCGTAAGGCTGGGGGTGGGTGCTGAAGGCTCATGTCCTGGACAGCCAAATGTAACTAATCTGACTCCTGACCACAAAGCTGGAGGCCAGGAGGAAGGGAGAGAGCGCACGCCAGTTCTGATGGGGGAGCCCTCATGGGTGAGGAGCTGGCATGGGACAGACCCCATGACCTGCTCAGATGTTCTTAGCAGCAGAGGCCTCTGGCTGGGTCCAGGCGGGACCCCTGGGGGCAGGCAGCCGCTCCAAGTGCCGAGGGCCAGATGCAGCCTGACCAGATCTGCGTTCTCCATGAGATTGAAGATGACAAGTTTGGAGGCAGGAGAAGCTGGGTCACAAGGAACTTGGCAGTGAGACCTGGAAGAGGACCAGCTGGACTCAGAGGGCCCTGTGTTCCCACATTTGGAGAACCCAGTGAGGATCCTCTTCATCCCTGAAAGTCTTTAAGTAGTTACTGAATATTCCAATCTGGGGCCCATGCCCTCTTGTCGCCTACCCGTCCCTCTGGCGCCCAAAGACAGGGCAGGAAGTGATAGAAAGATCCAATGTTTGTTCGTTGAATGCTAATTTGACAGAGGAGTGGGCATGGGGGAGTGTTTATAATCAGCACTCCAACAAGCCACAAACGACGCCAGTATTTTATAAGCTTGTTAGAAACAAATCACCCCCTCAGCTGATATTTACTTACTGATGAATCACAAAAGGGCTCAATACACAAAGAGTAAATCCGAAAAGAATGTCTTTCTTGGTTCCATCTTCAGCAAAGTGCTGGGAGCCTGCCTGGCCCAGCCTCAGCCCTCTCCTCCCTTCCCTAGCAGCCTCCCCAGGGTGGCATGTTGCTGGCACCAGCCCTCTGTGCTCCCCCCTTCCACTGGCCTCCGTCCTTCTGCCGCCCCCGGAGTCCTCTGCAGGAGCGGATCCAATCCTGCTAATTTGCATGATGATGAAGCCTCCAGTGCGGGCTGGGTCTTAAGAGGGTTGGGAAGAAATATGCCCTGTCCTTTGGAGAGGAGCACAGAAGGCTCTGCTGCCCAGGAGGATTGGGGTTCCTGGCAGGTGGGTGGGAGTGACCAGGATGGGCAGTGCCCGCCAAGGACAACTCAGCTCTACTAACCTATAAGTTTATGTCCAGCTGGCCCAGCCGAAGAAAGACTGCCCAGGGCTTAACGCAGCGGGAAGTGAGGTACAGAGTGCCAGCTCCAGACTCGGGCTAGACAGGCCCAGGTCAGAGTGACCGGCACTCACAGCTAGCTGACCTTGAGCAATCATAGACCTCTCTACATCTCGGATCTGGGAAGCAGAGGGCCACAAGCTGGCTGGGAGGACCAGGAGAGACAGCTTATAAGCCTTGAGGAGAACCACCTATCATACTGCTGCATTCATATCTATTATGTGAGAGCTGCCATTAGTCTTATTCTTGAAGTTACCAGGTCCATAAATCTGTCTGCCCCACAGTCATCCCTTCCTGCCTCCAGCTAGCCAGCCCCCAGCTCTGAACCATCTATCCATTGACTTAACAAGGGCAAGTATACTGGACACTAGGCAGTCCAGGAGACAGGGATGAATCAGACACATGGCCCATCTTTAAAGTAATTCCAGTAACAAAAGGCCTCTCAAAGGTGAGGACAGTGCCACCCTGGAGTCAGCAGGAGGCAGAGGCATGCAGTGTGGGCTGTGGCAACGGGTGTCAGGTCTGCTGGCCAGACATGTTCAGTTCTGAGGCCTTAGCGTGCTGTACTCTTAGGGCGTGAGCTTTTGATGGTGCCTGCACTCTTGCCTAAGCAGGACGGGGAGTGACAGGCACACACATAAGCATAAAGCAGGCAGAAAGGAGCAAGGGCTGCAGCAACTGCAAGAGGAAGAAATGCCCTAATCTGTGCATTGCGTTAATAGGTGCTCAGAACACGGAGCCAGTGAGTGAGTGAATGAATGAACGAACGAACGAATGAGTGAGGGAGGGCCTGTCTCAGAGCATGTGGGGGTGCAGAAGTGAAGATGGGGTTCCCAAGCAGGGTACTCTTTATGCTGGCGCTGGGGGAGGCTGGCAAGTGCTGGCATGCAGGGGGTCAGGGGTGGGCCTGCACCTGGCCAGGCTCACAGCCAGGGGAGTTCTTCCACTCTGCAGATACTACTGAGTGCGGGCGCAGCGCTGGGGTTGGCAACAAGCAGAGATGGGGTGCAGTGCTCTGACCTCACAGCTCCCCTTCTTCTCTACAGATCTGCAGGGAAGCAGGGTCCAGGTGAGTCAACTGCTCACCACGGCAGGCCCTTGAGCAGCTGGGTTATGCCACAGCACAGACAGGGACACGGATAAACAAGTTAAGTGCCAGGCTTTGTCTATAGTCCTAGGAACTCAATTCTGAACTTCTGTGCTACTGGGTACAAACCAAAGGGCTCAGGATGGTCTTCAGGCGCCTCTAAAACAGGTCACCCTATGTCTCTTGCAACCCCCTAAGCCCACTGGGAGGAGAACAATTCTTAGTCCTATTTTGTAAAGATTTATTTGTTTTAATTTCATGTGCATGAGTGCTTCTACCGCATATATGTATGTGTATCATGTATGTGTCTGGTGCCCAAGGAAGCCAGAAGAGGGTATGAGACGCCCTCCCTGCGACTGGAGTGACTCACATGGTTGTGAGCTGCCATTTGGGTGCTGGGAACTAAACCTGGGTCCTTTGCAAGAGCTCTTCACCACTGAGTCAGCCCAGTCCTCTGTCTACAGATGTGACACCTACCTTCTAAGCACTAGCACAGGGACAGTGTAAGTGACAACTCAGAAATCAACTCTTTTTTTTTGGGGGGGGGTTGGAGACAGGGTCTCTCTTTGCAGCCTTGGCTGTCCTGGACTTGCTTTGTAGACAAGGCTGGCCTTGAACTCACAGAGAGCAACCTGTCTCTGCCTCCCTGAGTGCTGGGATTGTAGGTATGTACCACCTTGACCGGCTGCCTCTTCTTTTTTTTTTTTTTTTCTTTTCATTCACTAATTAATTATCTTTACATCCTGACCAGAGCTTCCCCTCCATCCTCTCCTCCAAGTCCCTCAGTCTCCCCTCTCTTCCCCCATTGCCCCTTCCTTTCTCCTCAGGGAAGGGGAGATCTCAGGGATCAGCTCTTGACCAGGGCTTTCTCTGCTCCAAGGTATAGGGCAAGACAATGACAGCCACAGAAAAGAAAGGGCAGGCTGAGGGCACCCCAGCACATGCCAGCCGGTGCAACCTGGACCCTGGCCACCACAGGCCCTTGCCATCTTGTCCACCTCCATGCTGAGGACCTATGGTTCACCATGTGCCCAGCAGGTGCTCTACTCACCCAGTGCCTAAGGCTGAGCAAGAAGAGCAGCCACAACAGAGCAATGGATGATAGCTCAGCTGTATCGAGCCTCTGAAATTATTTTCCATGGTGATTTTGAAGTTTGGGTGCAAAATTACTTTACATGGCTCATGGGAGTGAATGGGTTTGTATGTGCAAGAGGGACTAGAACCCAAAGTTAGTGACTCTTCGGGACCCTTCAGTGTCTACCAGGTGCCAACCAAGACTACTGGACACTGGATGATCTTGATGCTGGACATACTTCTCCCAGAAGCTCCGAGTGTAGTGTTCCTGCACAATACACGGTGCAGCCTAAACCTCGAGCAGCAGAGCTGGAGCTCTGAACCCCCCGGCAGACTCTGATCGCTCTCACTAAGAATTTCCACCATCAGTACACATCCATCTTTAATTCCAGCACTGCCAGCCTGGTCTACCTAGAAATTGTTCCAGGACAGTCAGGGCATAAAGATCAGACAGACAGACATAAAGATCCTGTCTCAAAAAAAAAAAAAAAAGTCCATTAGTAGCCAAAAGATAAGAACAATTCATTTCCCACTGAAAACAGGTGAAAACAGGGCAAAGCGTTAGAAGCAGCAGGATTACGAGGAGACTTGCCAGGAGGCTTCGTCCAGTCCACTGACAGACAGCAGTTGTGCGGCGTGGCCAACAGACAAGCTCTCCCCCCAGCGCTGCACAGACCAGCCCCACAATCTAGAGCTTCTGACTCAATAAACAAGGGCAACACTTTTTAAGAACACATATCCCTTCCCTTCTGGCTACTCTCTACTTCATTTTAAGCTATTTCAATATTCACTTAAATCGTTATTTCCTCTGTTTTCCAAGAATAGCTCTCCACTCAACAACTGCTCTGTGATTAAAACAAACAAACAAACAAACAAACAAAAAACCCAAAAAGTGTTCTGTGAGAGCTTCGTTGCTACAGCAATTCCCTTTGAGCCCACAGTACTCGTCTGTGAAAGGTGATAGTGGGGCGACATCACTCCTGGCTACTAGGGCACAAGGTCCCAGGACATTAAATGCTAGTCTCCATGTCCTACCCATGAAGGACTTTACCACATCATTTGCAGAAGATTAAGGAATAAACATATGGGATTTCACTACAAAGTTCAAGGTTTATACTCAAAAGGACAAGACAGGGGAATGAGCTGCTCACACAGAAAATGTGTCTCTAGAAGCTTTACTGTCATGTGCAGGCACAGAAGTGATGCCCCAGCTCATAGGCTCAGCAGAGAGCTCAGCTGCTCTGCTCCTGGAGTGCTGTCTGCAATCCTCTCCAGTCTCTATAGTCCTACACTTGAAGTGCCCACCCTGGCTGAGAAGAGTCCACTCTTAATGCAGAGCAAGATGGAAGACAGAGCTTGGCAGGTGTGACTGGAAAACACACATGCTGGTTTTTTGCATTCTGGGTAACCTTAGGAAAGTTGCCTAACCTCTGCTCTGCCAATAACGAGGATGGAGGAGGGGTGCAGATCAACTGCATTACGTTTGAGCTAATCACAGGAGACATATATTAGTCAGGATAGGCTCAGATGTGTTTGGGTAACAAATGGCCCCAGCTTTCAAGGGTTGTAGACAACAAGGTTTATTTCTCATTGTCCTTCACATACAGTGCAGGGGCTCTCTCCTCAGGCATTGCTTGGGCACCTGAGCTGGTGACAGTTAATGTGTCCCAGGGCATGAGGGTATTCCAGAGCACCCCACCCGGGAGGATAAGTGCTCTCTTCTGAAGATGACCTAGGCTACTTCCACAAACAGAATCCGCTACAAGAGGTACCCAATGCAAAGGCACCAGGATGTGCAACACAGGCTCAGGCCAAAAGAAGACACCAAGGACTTCCAGTTACCAAGAAGAACGTTGCTTGCCAGAGGACTCTGTCACTCTCAAAGCCAAAGTCAGGCAAACACAAGGCAGAAATGGAGACCTGGTTGACAAGCCTCACCAAGAATGATCCAGCAGGCCAAGGTCCAGGCTTTGAAGGGGCAGGGAGATTGAGCCATACTCTCCACTTCTCAGGGTCAGCTCCAGAGTGGTAAGGGGGCCCAAGCAGGGTCCCTGCAGCTCCCAGGCCTTCTCCTGAATGCAGAAGGTGAGCCCTCGCTCCAAGCCTGTGCAGGCCACCAGCTCTCCAAAGAGCTCACCAGGTAAATGCCATCCGCCGTCCTGGGGCTTCGCACAGAAGCCGCTCTCTCGCCGATAATGGCTTTAGGAGGCTATGCAGCCGCACGCCTGGCATCTGAAGCATCGTCTGAGGCCAGGTGTTGCATCTCTAATTAGGATGGGGATTTTTTTTCACCCCACACAGAATTTACATAATTGGGAAGGAGGTTACTATGAGGACCATCCCCACCAATTGTGCATTTTCCATGCCCTCCTTCCACTTTCTCTTGCACACTTCAAATTTAAGGCAGAAATGAATCGATTTGAATTTTTTGAAATTAATTATCATCATTGCCACAGAAAATGTATCTGCTGCCATCTTTGGGGAATTGCGAGAGGAGGAGGCGGTCCTGACTGGAGAGGAGTGCCTGGAGTGCCACATGCCACCCACTGCTCTCTCAAGCAGCCCCCTCCACCGGCGACCAGCCTCACCCAGCCTCACCCGGCGCTCCTTACAGCACCGACCCCATCATCCTGTGCATTCTTCAGAATTTTTTGAGCACCAAAATTAATGCTTTAAAATGTCACTTGCTGCAGTAAAATTTATCAACATTATTATATACCACGGAAACTGCCATCCCAGACAAATGCACGACATTAAACTTGGTCTAGAGCTCCCCAGAGGGAACGTTTGCTGCAATTTGTATAACAGTTTATATATTTATGCTATTTAATGGTACAAAGCAATAATTATGACTTCATTCACTGATAAGCAGCGGCATTACATAAATCTGATGCGGATTTAGAACATGCCAGCTCTGACGCTGGTGGACCAGTTGTAAATTATGTTGCCGTTAAAAAAAAAAAATCCAAGCAAATATGAAGGAGCAGCAGGAAACTAATAATGCATCTCCAGCTGCTGCAGTTAACCTGCAAATGTGGCCATCTGCACCTCGGGAGGGGGGGAAGGGGAGTGGAGGCAGGGCGGAGCAGCGGCGCCTTCCCAAGCACAAAGCCGGCCCTGATGGCCAACCAAGGACCTTGCTTCCTGCCAGCCTGCAACTGCCCCAACTCAGGACTTCCTGGCCTCCTCTCACTCCCCTGGTGCTCTTCAGTACTCAGCTGAAGGAAGGCAGGTGGCCAATCTCCTCTCTTCTCTCCTCCCTCCTCCTGTCTTCAGAGCTCCCAACTCTGCAGGGCCTGCTCCGCCAAGCAGCTTTCTTCACAATCATTTCTAGTTTTATTTTTTCCCCCTCATTTCTGGGTTTTCTTTTTTAACACTTCACAAACTTATCCTGCAAGATTTGTAGGTTATTTAAAATATATATATATATAATATATAACATATATATTATATATGATATAAATATATATTAAATATATATATATATATTTTTAGTAGCCAAGGTAGTGAAGGGAAGCACAGCAGTGTTTATGAGATGAGGCCGACTTCACCCAAGCCAGGGGCCTGATGGCTTCCCTCTTCAGCAAGCAGAAGAGAGTTATGGTCCCTATTGCCCAGAAGCTAGAGGTCTTGGCTATGGCCTCGACCCTGTCTCGAGGGCATGGAAAAACAGCCAGGTTCCCCAGATGGGTCTCAGACTCAGAAGTGAGGTTCAAGGGACCTTGCATTCTCTCCTTCCATCTAAAGACTGGTTGTTAGAAGGCACTCACCTGATCCTTCGTGGGGAGAATTGTAGTGATGACATCAGCAATGTTTTCCTGCATCATGCACCACATCCCACCAATCTTCTGTGCTCAGTGCGGATGTGAAGCCAGGTGCTCAGGGAAGGAAACTGAGCCCCCAGAGAAATTATACAAGCTGTGCATGTCCACTCAACTAAGAGACCACATTTGAGCCATGAAGTTCAGAAGAGTGCCCAGGGGCCTCCGGACTTGTATATCTCAAACTGCAGTAGGCAGCACAAAACACCCATGACCTAGTCCCTCACTAGGACTCACAGGCATGAGGCCAAACACTGGCTATACGAAACTACAGCCACACTTAAAGAGGGTGGTGACTACACCCTGCTCCTGGAGGTAGAACACAGGACCTGTCCCCAGAGCCACCTGTAGACATGCTGTGGCATTCCTTTTTTCTTTCTGTCACACTGTTCCACAGAACCCCTCGAGTTCATTTGCCCCTTGATCATTTTGCTGTTGGGGTAGACTGTGTTGGTTTCATGATCTGCTAATGGGTCTCCTTCCTTGATTTCCAGGAGGAAACCAGGACTCAGGTCTCCCATGGGCCCAAAACTCAAGCCCAGACCTCCAGGCTTCTTCCCACCAACGCCTGGCTTCATGTCCTCCCCAAGCCCTTCTTGAGCCTTCTCAGGGCCACTTCTGAGCCCCCTGGGTCCCTGGACACAGTGTGATACGAATGGAGGCACTGAGTGAGGATAAAGGAGGAGCGAGGGGCAGGGCTTTCAAGGTGGGTCCCACAGAAGATTCTGAGTGTCTGGTGGAGGAAACAGCCTGTCTCTGTGGCTTCTCCTCAAGGTGGGGAGGGTTCCCTTGCCTGGTCCCGGGATCCACTGAGCATGAGCTCACCTTCAAGAGCCAACAGGGACCCATTGTGCCTGGCACATAGGGAGGGGCCAGCATGACTGAGATCAGACCTAAGAGCTATGGGGAGGAACGTCACAAGCTCTCCCAGAGAAGCACTGCCCCCACCACCACATCCCCAGCTGCAGGACTCTCGTGCCATTTCTAGGTCTTCTCAAACTGGGACATGGGGTGAGAGACACAGCTCCACCAGCCGCCTCCCGTCTGCAACTTCCTATGGTTTTAACAAAATGATCTTACAATTCTGAAAAAGCAGCCCATTCTGAGTGGGCATGGTGGTCCATGTCTATAAACATAGCGCTTTGGAGGAAGAGGCAGAAGGATTAGGAGTCCAAGGCCAGCCTTTGCTACAGAACAAATCTGATGCCAACTGGGATTATATGAGACCTGGTTCAAGAAAAGAAAGGAAGGAAAGAAGGGAGGGAGGAAGGAAGGGAGGGAGAGAGGAAGAAAAAGGAAGGAAGGAAATATCATTTTCTTAATGACAGGCTTTTCCAAGGCAAAATGTCGGGCCTCCACCTATCACTCTTCCAAGCTGGCTATGGGTGCTTCACAACTCCAGCGACACTCTTGGCTTGTATATGTTAGCACTTGTGAGAACATGACCTTTTATTTTGATGGGTTAGAAAAAGTGCTCCTCAGTTGGAACCTATTCAATGACCCACTCTGTAGGTTCAGGGACTATCTCCTTAGCAAAGCCCAAGGAACATGGATCAGCTCTGTGCACTCCAAACCCCACAAGGTGAATGCAAACTGGAACTCAGAGCAAGGATGGCTAGGAAGAGCTGAGTCACTGAAAGGACCACACAGGCAGAGCTGAAGATGGGGGTCAGGCCAAGATGCCAGGAAGGCAAAGGTACAGCCCCTTGAGTGGGCTGCTGAGAACAAAAGGGGATGTGAAGAAGTTATCTCAACTTGATACATATTTGGGGAAGAGAGAATTTTAGTTGAGAATATGCCTCCATAAGATTGGCCTCTAAGCAAGTCTAGAGGGCATTTTCTTGATCAAGAATTGATCTGGGAGGGACCAAGTCAGTGTGGGCAATGCCAGCTCTGGGTAGGTGGGTGGTCACGAGTGGTATAAGAAGAAAACAGGCTGAGGAAGCCGTGGAAAGCGAGCCAACGAGCGGTGTTCCTCCATGGCCTCTGCTTCACTTCCTGCCTTGAGTTCCTGCCAGACTTCCTCCTCGAGGGAGTGGGACTTGAGAACTGTAAGCTGAAATAAACCCTTCCTCCTCCTTTTGGTCGTGTATTTCATCACAGCACTAGAATTCTAAGTAAGAATGTATCCAAATTAGGTAGAAATCAAGACACGGAGACAGGTGGGGCAGCCGTACAGCCTCCAAATGGGACTGAGACAGGACAGTGGCCCTCAGCCTAAGCTGTAGCCTTTGCTGGGAGCCACGCTATATGTGTGTGCACCCAGGAGCTTCAGAACTAGTTCTCAACATTTTAAAAGGCATGAGATTTTACATTAAATTCGAGTCTTCACAAACTTGTGATGCTTCAAAATGCAGTCAGGCTCCTGAAACGGGAAGAGGGGCACAGGTACGTGCTGGCCTCTGTGACACAGCTGTCCTGCAACAGGCTGTCTCTCACACATGCTAACAGCCCTGCAGCTGCACACAGAAGAGCAAAGGACAACATGGCTCCAGTACCCCCGTCATGAACAGGCCAGGCTTCTGCCCCTCTCTGGGTTGTAGCAAAGCTAGAACGAAGGCTAGAAATCAACTCTCATGCTTGACGCCTCCCCTGCACATCACCTCTGGCTCTTTTGCATGGGGGTGGCCTGGTGAGAAGCTAGCACGGCAGGGACAGGAAAGCAGTGGCACGGCCGCGGCCGCCACCCCCAACAGCCCAGGCACCATCCCTGAGGCTGTACTGACGCCACTCCTCAGAAGCTTGATATGAATATTGTGTCAGAGACCGGGATATATTAAGAATGACAATGCGTTATTATTGCAGCAGGCAAATCTCACGAGTCCAAGAGATAGAATTTCAAAATCCTCAGCCAAAAATCAATAGTAATGCCCAGGCATTTATAAAAGAAGCACGTCAGTCCGCATTGGAGGGGACATGCTTTCGGTTTCCGCAAAACCAAAGGGACGGGTGCAAGTGTGTCATTCAAACTGGCAGAGAAAGGGCAGCAGAGAGGGCCTGCAAGCCACGAGACCAGGCCGGGCCTCACCGGCAGGCAGCAAGGCCGGGAGTGTTGCCTGCCCTGATGGCTGCAGGAGAGCCCACTTGCCAGAGAGCTCTGCCCAGGAAGCAAGCTCATCCAGGAAGCCAGAAAACAGGTGTGGGTCCCGGAACAGCACTGGGGCTGTTCTTAGCTGCAAACGGGGTAAAGGAAAGCAGCCTGACTGACGTATCTCCTGAGACTGTTGTGAGGATCAAAACTCTGGTCTTTTTTACAAAAATCAAACGTGCCATAGGAGGCCTGAAGACCTGGAAAAAAACACGGGCTCTGAAGGAAGACAGAGCTCGGTCCATACCCAGCAGTACCGCTGAGAGCAGCAACAGCAGCCACCCCTCACCTTCCTGGGGATCACGGGGCCTGAGGGAGCATCTTCTGTGTCTGGCACAGTGACACCTCCCAGTAATTACAGAATTTTCAATATTGCCACCATTATCAAAAACACAAATAAATGTAAGATCTCCCACCTCTATTTTTTTTAGAGACAGGGCCTTTCTATGGAGCCCAGGCTGACCTTGAACTCTTGATCCTTCTAGCTCTGCCTCCTGAGTGCTGGATTATTTACCATGGCTGTCTCTATGCATTTCTTAACCAAATTAGCTGACAGTTGGAGTCTCTTCATGGAATGTTGTCTTTCTCTGATATAGGACTTCCAGTTTACAAAATTCCTGTTTTTCTTGAGTTAAGCTTGTAGAGGAAGTAAGGGAAAGTCTCCCCATTTCATAGGAAATGGAAGCTGCCAGACTGATGTGAATGAGACAAAGACACACATCAAACAGTCACGGCAAGAAAAGAAGCAGGGCATCAGTGCCACCCTGCCCTGAACTCAGGGGAACCCCAAACCTCCAGACTGCCCCGTCCTTCGCTGAATATGTGCTCTCTGCCCCCCCCCCCCCCCGGCAAACAATGATCTCTTTTTATTTATACAGCATTCTGCCTGCGTGTGTGCCTGTGCACCAGAAGAGAGCATCATACCTCACTTATGGATGGTTGTGAGCCACCATGTGGTTGCTAGGAATTGAACTCAGGACCTTTGAAAGAACAGCCAGTGTTCTTAACCTCTGAACCATCTCTCCAGTCCTAAACTTTATTTAAAAAAAAAAAAAAGATTTATTTATTTTATGTATATGAGTGCTCTGTTTTCATGCACACCAGAAGAGGGAATCAGATTCCATTATAGATGGTTGTGAGCCACCATGTGGTTGCTAAGAATTGAACTCAGGGACCTCTGGAAGAAAAGCCAGTGCTCTTAATTGCAGAGCCTTCTCTCCAGCCCCAATGATCTCATTTTAACACTGGAAGGAATGAGGATAGGATGACCATGCCAGGAAAACCTCAGAGAGCTTCTTTCTATTGGCTCCCGACTTTCCAGACCCCAAGCCTGAAGCCATACCTACTTCTGAGTGGAACCTCACTTCCCTCTCTCCCCACCTGGACCATCAGGTGGTAGTGCAGGGCACGGCAGCAGGAGACAGAGGCGTTGAGCCTGAGTCTGTTACTGCCACATGTGCCACAGCGGAGGCAGCACCACCGCCACAGGCGCCTCCAGTGAGTCCCCTGTGTGCTCTAGATCCCACTGGATGACTGGGACACAGCACCCAAGGTACAGTTACCGCTCAGCTATCTGGAATGCTTCAAGTACTAATAGTAAGGAGGAAGGAGGTGGAGGGCACCTGAGGGGTCTCCAGATTCGCCACTCAGACCAAGCTGGTTCAAGCCCAACCCCACTCTTTAAAGCAGTGCAAGCGCTCTGTCTGTTTGTTTTTTAACATGTGTCTGAACATAAGGATGCATGTCTGTCAGCACAGGTGTGTGAGTGAATCTCCTTCAATTGCTCTCCACCTTATTTACTCAGGTGGGGTCTCTGGACCGAACCAAGAATTTGCTAAGCTATCCAGCTTGAATGGTTTACCTTTTAGACCTTTGGGAATACAGGAGAACCCCCATACTCACTCAGCACTTACCTGGATGCTAGGGAAGTCCCACACTCTGGACTTCCCACTACATGGCAGGTGCTTTAACTACTGCGCCATCTCCCATACCCCTGTTTTGGTTTTTGAGCCCTAAAACCCAGAATCTGCTCCTCCTGCATCTGGTGAGATTCCAGGGCTATGCCACTCACTGTACTCAGCTCAGACATGCCAATGTATGAACCACTGTGGCCATAGCAAGCGGTCATTCCCTTCCTGGCTATAGGCTGTGTGAGGCCAGGTGTGCTCACCTAGTCAGAGTGCTTGTGGTAAGCTTTCTGGTGATCTGAAGTGCTTTATGTGACATGAAGTGACATCACTGGAAACTCGGAAGTTTACTTCAACTTTATCCCTCTCAGTAAACACTGTCAGGACTGAGTTTATTTCTCTGCAGAAAACATTTGGCATGAGATCTTTTTCAGTATTTAAAATTATGTGTGTGTGTGCATGCGCACGAGCCATGGCAACATGTATGGTGGTCAGAGGACAACTTGTGGGAGTCAGTTATCATCTCCTACCATGTAGGTCCCGAGGATCAGACCCAGGTCATGAGTCTTCCTTGCTGCGCCATCTTGCTGGCCATTCGGTGAGACAGATCTTAAGGACAGCAGTGCCTGGCGGGGAGCCTGCTGCACAGCGGTGCTCGGCACACAGAGGGTGAAGAGACATTTGCGAGAACAGTTCAGAGTGAATAAACTTGAGTCTAAGAGGCCTTTTTGAGAGTCCAGCGAGTGAAAATGTCACTTTGAAACAAAGGACTTTGTCACTGTGGAACTTTCCCAAGAACTATCATTTCCTATGGTATTCCGTAGGCTTACATAATAATTGGATGTTTATTATTAACAGGCCTTATAGCAAATATGCCTACATTAAAGATAGCATGGACAAATATGCACGACAGGACATTTCCTTAAAACGGCGATATAAACAAAAGATGCAAGCTATTTCTTCCGAGTCCTTAATGACTTACCGATAAGCGCCCCCCACCCCTACACCATCCAACCGCCACCGCCGACACCAGTTCAGGAGCAACCAGCATACCCACGGCTAGAGCCCTGGGCACTTCTGCTCAGGCTGTGAAGGAGGCACCAGGCAGAGAGCCTCTCAGCACACACACCGGAAAGCCGTTAGCTCTCACCGTGGACCTGACACAGCGCCAAGCACTTCGCTAGTAGCATCTCATTTAATTAATTAATCTTGACTTGTTTCTTGTCCTTTGCTCTTTTCCTCCACTTCATCAATGAAGAGGTTCGCACACAGGTTAAGTGGCTTTCCTAAGGATTTGAGTTTAAGAAATCGGACTGCAGAACCTCTGTTTTAGTCCCCGCACTATAATGACCTTTGGGGTATATAAATGAATGGATGGACAATGGAGGGATGGATAGATTGATAGAGAGATGGATGGGTATCTAGTGGGTGAGTGGAGGATGGCCAGACAGACAAACATATGGGTTAGTAGATGTGTTTATGGGTGAGGAAATGGCAGATAAACAGTTAGTGGATGAACGGCTGATGGATGAAGGGATTAGGCTAGGATGGGTAGGTGGGAGGATGGAGATGGAGAGGCAGATGAGTGGACGTTATATAATGTGTGGTAGACAGACGGGAGCGTGAGTGCTAACTGCATAGATGAAGGATGGGTGAGATGGAAGGAGGACACAGAGAGATGGGCAGAAGGACAGATCCAGGGAAGCAAGCAGTTCGTGCCAGGCCAGGTGTGCCTGTTGCGTCACTGGAACACACACAGGATGATGACCAAAGGCTGTGCCCATCAAAAGACCAGGACATGCAGTTTGGGAAGAGAACATTTACCTAGTGTGTGCTGGGACCTAGGTGCAATCCCTAGTACAGCAAAAATGAAAATCAACCAACCAAAACCCCAAGATAACCTGAGTCCCACAGAGGGTCTTCATCTCACTAAAGCTAGCAGAGGCTGTTGCCAAAGCCACTGGGCCACGGGTCGCAGAGAGCCACAGAGTCTAATTATGGTCAGGAGGATTTGAAGAACATGAAGAGCACTAGAAAGGTACCAGGTTCAGCCCTTGCCAATTGCTCACAACTTTTGCTCTCACAATGAAGATTAGCTTGGCTTTGCTTATAGTTCAGCAACTCTTGTCAGATTCTTCTACAAATGTGAGTGTGGGCATCCTGTCCCACCCACTCTGAGGTGTTCACATCCCCTCTGCCATAGAGGGTGCTCAACAAAAATTTGGCATAGATTCCAAGGTCCCAAACTGAGGCCTCCAAAGCCCTGATTCCCAGCTTGGCCACAAGGGAACCAGAGCTGAACCCACCAGCAGCAGAATGCATTGCCTGCAGTTTCTTCTTTGTCCACAAGAGGGCAGAGCGTCTTGACTATCTGAACAGATTCTTTTGTAAATGCCTGGTGTACTTACAGAACACTGTATAACTCAAAAATTATAATTAAAATGTCTTAGCGCCTGTATTTATAGTAACATTTAAACTACTGTGCTTTCTTGAAGTCAGTCATTTACTTGAGAACAGCACACTTTATGGTGAACAGATCTTTGAAACAGTTCCGCTGGGACCCAGCCCAGGCACATGTAACTCAATATATGTCAACAGCTGTAAAAATATTGGTGGGAGAAGGCAGGAAGAAAGCCATGAGCCCTGATCAACTGTGCTGTCTCTTGCATCTGACTGTTCTTTAGCTGCTCCCTCCTCTTCCAAATAATTGGACCATTTTGGTGCCCGCTGTCACACAAGGCAGGCCCTCTTTGAGGCTGGATGATCAAAAAGGTTATAAATGAAAATGATTTCGATGCTGGCAGCCTGGAGAGTGACCAGGGCATGCGTGGCAGCAGAAGGGGGTGTTCTAATCTTGCCCACTGCACACCGCCATCGGGAGAGCATTCCTAGGGCGCGAGCAGCTCCCTAGGGTGAGGCCACGGTAAATTCTGCCTAATCCCTTCTGCATACAAATGAGCACTTGGCGGGGAGACAGGGCCAGACTGCAGCCCGCCCCCCCCAACCCCATTCTCCTGGGTTGGCTGTCTTAGCTGAACAAACAACCCAGCCGCAAGAGTGAGGGTTGCAGGCTGAAGAAGGGAGGCACATCCAGAGTCTTGCTCGGACAAGCTTGCTGAAGCGTGGTCCCCACCTTCTGTCCTCATGGCCTGGAGGTGGCACACGGGGGCCTGAAGAGCAAAATGTGGTGTGGTAGGGGAGAAGAGAAGGCTAGCACAAGTGAGAACACGGACTACTCCCCAGACTCCAGGCAGCTGAGGAGCCAGAGGAGGTGACTTGACTGAGCAGTCGGGGCGGGAACCGCACAGGATGGTTCATTACCACCCACAGATCCACGCCCGTCCCGAATCACAGCTGTGATCACATCATATCCCCTACCCTGAACAGCAGAAAAGAGGCTGGACTACCACAGGCAGAGCAGTTAAGCGTGGGCCCCCGTGTCCCCAGCAGAGAGGTGGCTATGGAGGAGCCAAAGGCCAAATCAGGAAGCAGAACCAGGAAAAGGGATGAGCGTCTGGTCAAAGATGGGGCGTGGACAGCAGGGACTTCGGGCACCCTGTGTGGGACCGGGGCACTCGTGTCCGTTCTACCTACAGTGAGTTTGTCAAATCTTTGGGGCAAGTGTTTGCAACATGGCCAACTGGTGCACCTCATAAGAAAGGCCTTGTGCCCCTGCTCACAGTGCTGTACTTGGATGCAAATGCCCTTAAAACGCCTGTGTGTGTGTGTGTGTGTGTGTGTGTGTGTGTGTGTGTGTGTGTGTGGTGTTCACTCTGGTGGTATGGAGAAAGTTCCAAGGCACAGAAAGGTTAATTGCTTTGTGGCTGGACTGACAAGGGCCCCTGCCCTAGCGCCGGGTCACTTCCAAACTTGAAGGTGTTCCAAGACAAAAAGAGTGGATTTGAAATGGGTTGGGCCCTGCCCCACGAGAGGGTCCCGCCTTTGCTCAACAGTGAACCGCATGATAGGTCACACGATGTGTGTAGATGCATATTTGGCGTAGCTCCAGAGCCAGCACATGGTCACTTTTCCTCAGGATTCACACACACACACACACACACACACACACACACACACACACACACTCATGCGCGCGCACTTATCTCACCTACCTCACACATCTACATCTTCCAAGGAAAGCAACAGGAACTGCACATTCTAAGGACTCAATTAGGCTCAGTGTGGAGCTGACAACCTTTCAACTTCCAGAAGGCATTTTCACAACGCCTTCCAGCTAAGAAATTACTAGGTTCCTGTCCTTCCCCAAATAGTCTTGGCATCAAGAACCAAGGTGCATCTGGCAGTGTGAAGGAGATTCCACCTGAGGAAGTCCCCCGGTGACTGCGTGACCATGGGACATGTGGATCTCGGAGCAGTGGCAGTCCACGGTAGGGAAAAGTTCCCCCCTAAATCCAGGAGGGCCCAGGCTCAGGGTCCTGGCACAGGCTGACCCCCGAAGGGCTGGGCAGTCTGTCTGGGTAATTCTAGAGCTTCAACCACATCAGCTTTCCCTTAACCTCCACACAGCCTGCTCCTCAGCAACACTGGAAGGCAGAATGTACGCCTGGAATGGGGCTGCTTTCCATCTCACACGTAGAGAGACTGACTGATCTATGGCAGTGACCACACTATGTGAAGTTACCTGGGAAAACTAGGTGGGATGGGAAGGACCCCCAATTCCCTGACTGTCTTAGCTTCAGTTTGGGGACAGATGGCCCCTGCACCTCCTAATCCTCCAGGAAGCCCACTGAGCCCTTGCAGCAGCTTCCACCTGACCCCAAAGAAATGATTACAATCACTCCCTGGCTCCAAGCAGGCCCCTCCCTATCTTCCATCCAACTGGTCCTGAGAGCAGCAGGACAATGATGTTGCAAGGAAGTTCTTTACAGCTCCTGGCTCTGTGCATCTGAGCTGAGAGCAACTGCATCAGAACCTATGGGACACTGCTGGACAACGACAACGAAGTCCTGGAATCTCAGAGCCTCCCAGCTCACTGGCATCTTCAAACAAAGGTGAGAAAAGTGCAGCTCAGTAGTACATAGGCTTGCCTAGCACGCACAAAGCCCTGGGCCCCTCTCAGCATCACCCTCGAAAGAGTCTGCCCACCACCTCCATGTTAGTATTTTTGGTCTTCAGGGTAAAGGGTGTACCCAGAGGGCCACCATGCGGTCACAACAGCCCTGTGTGGGGGTGCCAAGCACAACATATGCTCTGTGTGGCTTTATTTGAACTTCTATCTCTGCTCTCTCACAAGCAGCAGGTTGGCGATTAGCAAAATAGCAATAGTGAAGAGATAGGTGACAATTGCCATAATTGTGGCAATGATGACAGCCATAGCCAGGAGCCAGCCTTGCTGCTTTCTGCTCACTGCCCCCAGAATCCCCACGTAAGCAGGAGCTTGAAACATTTTATGAAAACTTGGCCAATCATTTCCGTGAATCTTTGCTGCCTGGACAGATTAAACCCAGGCCCCAAGTGGCTCTCCCAGTTGACAATTTTTCTTTCAAAAAGGCAGAAGTTGCTGTGAGCCAAGTTCTTGCAGCCGAATTCCTGGACACAGTTTCCAACTATTCCAATCAGCCGGCTCTGCGGTGGGGCTGGGATTTCAAGCTCGCCACAGTATGAAGTCCAGTTTGGGCTATATTCCCTTCCCTCTCGCAGCGTGATGAAGGTTTCCCCGCAAAATCAAAAGGCTTACTGTCAAGTTTTCGATTGGTCTGGGCTTCGTGCTACCGTGTGTGTGGTGATGGAAGGAATATGAATGTGATGCCGGCTTCACCATGGGGCCTTGAGGCCTCGTCCGAGCCGTCCAGGGACCTTATGAAAGTGGAGCGGAACTCTTTTCATGTATATTCCAACTGCTGAAATTCCCCAGACGCGCCACAGTGAGCAAACGCAGTGGAGAAATGAACAATGGCTGGATAAAAACCGAGGCAGGTCCGCAGAGCACTCGGAAGGCAGACCCGCGTGGCTGCTCTGAGGGGAAGCCAGGCCCGAATCCTGCTCCCTTCCTTCACCTCTCCTGCCTCCTGGCCTCCTTCTTGCTCAGCACTTAATGAAAATAAAGTCACCACATTTCGGGGGGGGGGGGTTCAGGGTGCTCTTTACTTGAGTAAAATGGATGAGCAAATTCACCAAAGAAAGCTGACACTTGGGAAAAACACACATTTGACACTCAGGGCAAAGTGAGAGAAAGCACTTGTCATCTTCTTTCTCTTTCCTATACTCTAGATGTGTGTAGGTGTGTGCAGATGTGTGTGTCCACCTGTGTGTGTATATGAAATAGTGGTGTCCTGGAGCCAGCATCTCCTTACTCCATGTAGCCCAATGTGTGTTTATCCCTCCCTCCTGGCAGTAGCTTCGGACTTACGGTCTCCATTTCAAAGAATAAAGGGAAGTTGTGGGGGGAAACTGGAGCATTTACACCACTGAAACTGGCAAAAACTATAAATCAGAATTTACTTTCCTCAGACAAGTAGCTGTTAGACACTTACCGGCTTCATCACTGTATCACTGCCACCACACCACAGCACTGCGTGTGTGTGTGTGTGTGTGTGTGTGTGTGTGTGTGTTGTGTGCGCGCAGACATTCAGACACACACACACACACACACACACACACACACACACACACACGCACACTGACATCTGTATGTTCTCCCAAATCCATAGCTTCTCTTTAAACGGAAGTCAGGACTAGAGCCAAGGATCGCGGTGAATTGTATGCCTGTACCGTAAAAAGGAAGGTAAAGCAACTTGTTCCAAATACAAAGGCTAAATTGATCCCTCTTTTCAGTGCCTGCGTAGTAACTCTCTCCTGTTCCTGCAAACCTGCTGCACCCGCATTTTCCAGCAGCCCCAGAATTAAACACGACTCCAGTCTCTCACTTCAGGTACGTTAAGTATGGTATAAGGCACAAATGAATAGTTTTATTGATAATAAATTTTATAATCCATGTAGCACTTTGCTGAAAATGGATGCGTTCTGGATGCATTTGTTCCTTCTCCGAATTCGAAGACCGCAGGATCGCAGCCACCCTGCCCACAGTACCTTTGACAACTGTGGGCTATTTCCTGCTAGCCTGAGGTTCAGCTGACAGGTTACACGCGTGCCTCGCATTAGGAGGATAAATGACAGTAAAGAGTCCATCAGATTATTACTTCTTTCAGTTTCAGAGACTATCAACACTGGTCGGTGGCTTCTGTCTCCTGCAGACAGAGACACCCTGCCAGTTTGACGGTGTGTGAATGGGGGGGGGTATAACACGCTACTGGAGGTAATGTGTGCACGCAGGTGAAACACGGACCATAAGAAGCCATCTGGGAAGTGAGCTGTCTGTAGCTGTGAGGGGAGATGCATGGAAAATAGTAAAGAATGGTGGAGGGCTTTGAACTTGTTTGCAAAGGAAGATGGTTAAAAACAGGGGTTCCTCCACAGCTAGTCCTGATGGACCATCTAGAATTATGTGACCCTTAGACAAGCTAACTTTCTTAACCCATGTTTCCTCATCTGAGAAACAGGTAAAGTAACACCTGTCCCTGAGGGGATAGGAGGGTGGCAGATAATGTCTGTGCTATGGCTGTCATGGTGTCTGCTGTTATCACTCACTGGATACAGCTACTGAATGTTTTGAGATTCTACCACCGTGAAGTGGGGCCAGAAAAATATACACATCCAGCGAGAACCACCAAAGAAGCATAAAGTTTGAAACTGGCCCATGATTGGTTGTCATGGTAGCCTTGGGTGAGCTCACTGTCTTGGGAAACACTTAAAAGCTAGATTACGGGGGAGATTCATGAAGAAGTGCCATCCTCAGAGCAGATGGCTGAAGTTTCTGAGACTCTTGTCAAACTACTATTAAAGAGGAATTTGACCAAATTGCTGTGCTCATTATGTATTTACACAGCCTAAGTTGGTTATAAGCATCACATGTTTTCCCAGTTAATCTTCACAACACCCCTCTGAGAGGGCTGTCATCATTACACTTATTCTTGCTAATATGTTGCTATTGGAGGGGCCAGGGGTGGACCTGTGGCCTCATGCATGCTAGGTAAATGATCCACCACTGGACTGTTCCCCAGTCTCACCCGTATTTTATAGATAAGAACCACAGGGTACACAGAAGTTAAAGAGTCTTCTCAAAGTCAGGTGGAGTCTGGGCTCAAAAGTAGTCCATCTCCGGGAGGCAGGTCCCAGCAACCTGGCAACACTGCTCCCAGTTACGCCTGGCTGTGGCTAATGATGACTGCATCTCTGCCTTACCCCTGCCCCTCGGCTCCTGTCCTTATCTAGCATACTCCTGACCCCTCACAGGCTCAGTTTAGGATTCCCAAGAAACATCTGGAAGATGGTTAAACATCAGGAAGAAAGGAACAATCCATGTCTGCTCAGGAGCTGCCAATCACGCCACCAGTGGGCCAAGGTCATCCCCACCATTAGATGGGCAGAGGCCACAGCCAGCATCTTTGGAGTCTAGGATTCTTCTCATTTCCATGGAAAGTGTGGTCCAGAAGCTCCTGACCTAATACATGCTTCCTCACTTGCTGACAGCCTGCCCGCTATACTGTGACGAACAACAGTAGGCTCACTGTGAATGGACCACAGATACCACTGATGAGATGTGCCCATGGCTGTACTATTTATAATCATAATGGTAGTTTAGTGGGATTTCTTCTTCCTCTTCTTCTTTTTCCAACCTGGCGCTTCCACTGGGAAGCACTTTGCTTTATGCAAAAATCAGGACATATCCAAAAAAAGGAATTTCTCCCTCAGCACCCAGTTTTTCTAAGGGAAGTGCTGTAGATGGGCTCTCGAGTGGCGTCTCTGACAATGGAAAGTAGCCTTTCTCCAGCCTTGAGTTCTGCATGGTGAGAGCTAAGTCCTTGCCAGGAAATGACATCTCTTACTTTCAGAAGTGCAATCTAAAGAGCTCTACCCGCAGCCAGGAAGAGCCTGGCTCGGCAGACCACAACAGCAAATGTTCCTCGGCAAGGGGAAGCTGGTGCGACTGCCCCAAATCTGTGCCTGTCACATTAGCCAGGGGCGCCTGGACACACTGCAGTGTGTCAAGCTACTAGAGATCTTCAGAAATATGAGAAACACCTGATGTCCAACCCCAACAAGTCCCAGCTGGAGCAAGGCACAGGGTGAGGGTGCTGTGCCCAGCCAGGCCTCCACTGCAGCAACCACTCTGTTTCCTGGTCCCCAAAGTCCCAGTGAAGCAAAACATCCCTGGTCTAGGTGCTGGTAACCCCTTGGGTCTCCTCCCGCTCCTCAAATCCCCAGCGGTCCCCTGTCCTTTTCCTCCATCACCAGACCAACAGCGAGCTAACTTTTCTCAGAGTTCCATCCTGTTCTTGAGTTTCTGTCGGAAACTTGGCCTAGATGACAGCTGTGTGGGCCTCTCCCCAGCTCGACCCAGCAGGAGTTCTAATGCACTTCATTCTGGGGCTGGTTGCTGCTTTTAATCTATCAGCACGGCGCCGCAGCTGCTGTAAGCTAGCTGAAAATTGTCTGCATACGGGTGAACAATTGTAACCCTTTTCCGTGCAAGCACACACTTCAGCCCAACACCCTGCCCAGGACCTGCTTAGGAAGTGGGTAGGCAGGGTTTCCAAAGTACCAGGAGGCCCTCACCTGAAAAATCAGTAAACTCGAAAATTTGAGCCATCATTGACACAGAAATGCCACCCTCCTTACAATCAGTACGTTTTTGTCCCAACTGGAGATTTCAAAAGACTTCTTCCCACACCACAACGGGGCAGCAAGGACCCCTCCAACTAGGGCTATGACCCGGACTTGTTTCCCCTTCCCTTTAATTCTGCAGAAGAGAGGGCTTTTCCCCACAAGGAAATAGGCTCTCCCCACTTGTGGGTGCTAGCCCCAGTGCCACCACCACAACACAGGAGGGGCTGGCCTGAGGAAATGGCACCAAGTTCTCAGAACCACTAGTGCCATGCCCTTGCCCCATCCACTGAGCAGCAGCAGAATTAAATGGGCCCAGCAGGGCAGGTTTGGAGCTGAAGTCTTTGCCAAATATTAATAATTACCATTTTGACAAAATAGCCTGCACCCTTCAGGCACTGAACACAGTTTAGTAATCAATAGGGGATGCAAAGGAATAGAAGCAGGGACATAAACAGGAAAGCACATGAAGAGAAGCCAGAGGAGCAACAAGGTATACCGCCATCAAGAGATACTGTCCTTCCCTCCACCAGAACCCCCACCCACAGTCCGTCCTCCCAACCTTCCCTCCTCCCTCAACCTTCTCTTGATTCTCCCCAAACCTCCCTCCATCGTGTCTATCCTCGTTAGCATGAACTGTCAACTGACATAGCCTAGAATCATCAGAAAAGAAGACCAGTTGAGTAACTGTCTTTATCAGGTTGGTTTGTGGACATGTCCTTGAAGAACTGTCTTGACAAATTTATATAAGAGAGTCCAGCCCACTGTGGGCAATTCCACTCCCTAGGCAGCTGGTCCTGGGCTATACAAGGAAGCTAGATGAGCATGAGCCAGAGCGAGTAAGAAAGCAAGCCAGCAAGCAGAGTTCTCCCATGGTTCCTGTGTGTCTTGAGGTCCTGCCCTGACTTCCTCCAATGATTGATTATTACCTGGAGTATAAGCCAAATTAACTCAGTTCTCCCCTCAAGTTGCTTTTGGTTTTATCATAGCAACTAAAGAGTAAGCTAGAGTACCCTTACATTCTTCCCATTACCCCCTCAACCTTCCCCACCACCCTCATAGATCTCCAAGTGGGCTGAGATGGAAAGACCATGTTCCATGGCTGAGGTCAGTTCTGTGGCATCTTCATGTAGGTACTCAGAGGGCTAAACTATCCATCACCAGCAGGTCTCCATTATGAAGGGGACAAACTTGGCTCCACCACCTACTCACACAACATTCCCCCTCCATGCTCCTCTGCTGTCAGGGACTCTTCTACCCTCCCAGCAAGCCCATGAGCCTACCTGCCTGCTCACTCACATTACATTTCTGCTTCTAGAATGGCATTTATAAGACCCTGATTGCCCAGTAGGACCAGTTCCACATCCAATTCTTGGAGTGGATGGGTGCACGCTGTCAGACCCCAGCCCTAGGAGGGGAATAAAGGGCTGTTCCAGACTTTAGAGCCCACAGTTTTTTAAAAAAAGGCTTAAGGGGTACAGGGCTCCCCAAAACAGTCCACCTCAAAATCCAGTCTTCCTTCAGAATTGATATGGCAGCAGCTGTATCTCTTTCATTTGAGTAATTATCATATAATTAAGTGCATGAATTACAAGAGAGCCAAGGCATTAAATTAAAATATTTAATGCTTGTAAATCTGAAAATGATCACTGTGCTGATGCACAGCCAGTGAGAAAGGAAGCTAACGGCTCAGCGGCCAGTGCTGGGAGGCAGGAGGCGGCAGCAGCAGGAACTACAAGTGAGGGGCAATGTTCAGGGAAGTCAGCAGCTGGAGAGGCCCCGGCAGTGCACAAAACTTGGCTGGTTCCCTTCGAAGACGGAGGCCTCGGTTCTAAAGTCGAAGCCAAGTGTCCTCATGCCACTGGTGGCAACCATAGATGACAGAAACACCAATCTGGGGACCCTCACTGGGACAGAAAGGAATGGAGCCATGTTGTAGCACCCTTCATAACTCCATTTTACCCTTTTGACTCCCTGCAGGCTCAACAAACAAACAAACAAACAAACAAACAAACAAACAAAATGTCTCTCACCCAAAGCAAGCCTGCCACTGGTCTGTTTTGCTCTGTCCTGCGGGACTCAGGTCAGCCTCAGATCTGCCCCAGTGAACTCATAGGAGAAGGGGAGGCAGGAGAAGGGCCTGGCACCCACAGGAAGAGTACAAAGAATGGGCATCCACACCAGGAACAAGGACACGAGTGTCATGAGAGCTTAGGAAAACCCCTTGCTACCATATGCTGACTCCCAGGATGCATCATTTCTTGGTCTCTGCCATCCAGAGTTGTGGGGTGGCTAGCTACCGCTACATCACTTGACAGGGAGATCCAGGTAAGATGGGTATGCCAGGGAAAGATGGCCATGGAAGCTGACTTTAATTCCTGGCATCGTTCACCCTTCTTTTCCAGGAGAATGAACCTAAGGTTCATCTTGGCCAATGGGAACGGTCCATGTCCCTGGAATAAAAATGATTGGTCTGGAGACAAACATGTGACCAAGTATGACCAAATGGAGCCAATCTTAAAAGATTTCTGGTTTTACTGTCATTTAAAGGTTATTTTGTCCCTGGGGCTGTCAAAGCAGAAAGACATGAATACCTATAGGACCCCTTTTCCTAGGACCAGAGACAAGCTTGCCAATGCTAAAGAGGGAGGGAGGACAGGGCTGCCTACAGCCTTGACTGAGATTTAGGAAACCAGGGAGACAACCCTTTTTGTTTCTGGGGGTCAGTTTACAGCAATGTAGGCTCTTGCAATTCTGAAAAGGCTTGACATCTTCACTTCTTCCCAGGCAGACTTTGGCCCTTAATAGTCAATCTGTCTATCTGTTTCCTTTCAACTATTCTCCTAGCTAGTAGTATTTAGTACAGCACTGGTCTGAACAAAGGCACACACACATTAAAAAAAAAAAAGCCTGATGTTCCTTGCCTGGGCAAATGTTATAGATCTACCCAGAGCTGTAGCCTGCGCCCCTAGACAGCTCTCCTCCTTTCCCATCCATGTCCCCTGTAGCCTCTCCTAAGCTCAGCAAACCTGGGGTATTGCTGGCATGAAATATCTATTGTCCAAAAGCACAAGGGAGAGCCTTGGCAACAGGGGACGTCCTTCTGTCCCTCTTCTGTTCTATGCAGCTGGTCAGAGGGCATTTCTACCTCAGAGCCACTACCAGTCCCCATGGCCACTGTCTGCACACAGAGGAGTGAGGTGAGGCTCTTCCAGCCCCAGAGCATCCCCCCTCAGTGACCTGTGCCCCTCCAGGAAGCTCATCCAGCATCTGCTCCCTCCTAGTGGTTATCATATCATCTCTGGTGTCCACCGTCACCTTTACTTGGCTGGTGACAACAGCTTCCAAATCACTTTCCTCTCTCCCACAGAGCAACAGCAAGGTGACCTGAGCCTTTCAGAAATTCCCTGGAGAAGAGTTAGTGAGGGGCATACAGCTCCCCATGGAAGATACCCTACATACCCTCCAAGTTCATGACGGTTCCATTAGACTTGAGAAATACAGGTGGTCTTCCCAGAACAGATGCTTCATGAGAGGCAGGAGAAAGGCATGTTTTCCTGAAGAAGATGCAGCAGGAGGAAGAGTAGCTATGAGTACCACAGTCCTGAACACAAACTCTAGCCCTAGGACCTCCTCACTTCCCATCTGACAAGTTGGCTTTGAACTTCTGGTCCATACTTGCAATTGCAACATCAAGATAGAGAGCAAATGCTTGCATTCATGGAGCACTGACTGAACACTTGCCATAAGCCCTGTGACCTATTCCCCAGCAGAAACAGCAGTTTAGGCTGTCCCAGAGCTTGCTATGTAGACAAAGCTGGCCTTGAACTCACAGAGATGCTCCTGTCTCCACAACAAAAGTGCTAGGATTAAAGGGGTTCGCAGCCTCTCCCAGCTAGATGAGGCCTTTTTTCTTTTTCTTTCTTTCTTTCTTTCTTTCTTTCTTTCTTTCTTTCTTTCTTTCTTTCTTTCTTTCTTTCTCTTTTTTTTTTTAGGACTAGTCATGTTCTTTTTTTTTCTTTCTTTTTTTTTCATTCATTCTGGAACACTGATGCTCAAGACAGAAAGACAAGTAGGCTAAGTAGATCACTTAATTAAGAACAAGTAAATTTTATCTTAAAATACATGAAGAGAACATGAGGGTGGTGGCTTTGGTACACCATGGAAAGAACTATCTTTGGAATCATGGCCATAGAAGACAGGTACCATAGTAAAGGCATTTTCCCCACATTTTAAAAATTTTATTACAACTTATTACCAGATGAGGCCTTTTAACTCAGCCCAACTCAAAGGAGGCATGTCTACGTCTCTCACCAATGACACACACTGAAGACACAAACTTCTGCTTCAGAACCCACATGCACTGTAGGCCGTACATTGCACAATAGCTAATGTAAAGGTGACACAGACTTGCTTTCAGTTCACTGTGAGCATGAGCCTTGCAAACCTGAGGCAAACAGATGATGAGGTAAGCCGAGGGACACACAGTGTCCTTCAGAGGGATGTCCTATGCCAGGAAGAAACAGTTTCACGAGTGATGCTCAGAGGTACTGGACCTGGGCCACAGAGGGTGAATGGATCTCAGTAGAGCAGGAGGAGTGCAGGTATTGGAGTCCTAGACTGAGCAGTATTCGTGCAGAGCTAAAAGTGTGGAAGCAACAAAGAAACCATACAGGCTAGAAATGGGGTACCTCCACCCACAGGTAAACAGGAGCGAACACAGAGGGCATCGGATGGACTGGTAAAACTTTGAGATAGCTTCCTCAGACAAGGCAGCCACTGGGGTCCTCTGAGAAGAGGTATAACCCACAACTGCACTTGCACTTGGACTGAGAGAGTCTGTTGGAAGGGCCAGCAGGTCATCAGCCGCTACTAGGGCTCAGAGGAAGTGTGCTGAAGGTACGGACAGTTGCAGTGGCAGTGCGAAGGAGTGGAGATACAAAACTTCCCCATAATGCATGTTGGGGAAGGACACTGACAGTGAGAGGCATAGAGCAGGCTGTTCCAGGCACAGGCTCAACTGCCATGATCCTAGTACAACAACACTTTGGAGAATCTGCCAGCTTATATGGTCAGGCAGAGTGCATGTGGTCTCTTCATGAGCTAAAATTCAGAGAGACTTTGGTTTAGTTGCCTAGTTGATGAGTTGGTGTGTGGATGGCCACTTAATATGAAGATGGCTAGAAGAACAATTTAAAAGATCCTGAGTGATGGATGGGATGAATGGAATGCCAGGTGGAGGAGCGCAGTAGAGATGGGCATGGGACATGCTGGGTTGCATGGGACAATGGGATGCATGAATACTTCAGTGAGAAAGTGGACGGGTAGGGATTCCCAAAAAAGGTGACTAGAGGATGCTGGGAGTTTACATGTGTCTTACTTTATCATGTCCAGTTGAAACACCTCTCCCAGCCCTGCCCACAAGGTTCAGAAAAGAGTACAGTCTTGATTTCAATCATTTTATTAGACTGACTACTGACACCAGTTCTGACGTGACTTGCTACATGAGGGAGCTTAAACAAGCTCCTATCACCCACGGGTTCTTTCTTGACATCGGGTATAATGAAGAGCCAAGACCTGCCTAGCATCCTACTGTGGCATTCGACAGCCATCCCTACACTTTCCTATACCTCTCTAATCCAGTTAGACTCTCCTCCAAGGAAGCCTGGCAAGCTGAGCCCCACTTGCTTAGCGAATAATACTCAGGACAGTTGCTACTGATCTTGAGTGTACAATATTCCTTGCAGCCCTCACACTCGGCATCAGACTTGGGAGGCATGGGGTAGGGCTGAGGTTGGGACTCCGTAACAAGATTCTGGGGAAAGCTGACTCACTGGTCCTGGGCCCCCTCTTGGAGGGCCAGTGGCTGCAGGGTCTCATTGCTGCCCCCTGGAGTTTGTGTAGAAACCTAGAAACCGTAGAGGGTGGTTTCTCTATCCCTGTTCTTTGCAGTCATCCAAGGTGGTGGAGGACCTGATGAGAGGGATGGTCCTCTCCCTGCCCTTTCAAGGTCCTGCACCCACCCTCCCTCACCACGCTCCCTGCCTGCCTTCCTTCACTCCCAGAGCCTGTGAGGCCATCGTGCCTTCTGCCGCTTGCACAACGCCTGCCCCTGCCGCCCTCAGAACAGCTGTGGCTTAATTATCAAAATAACATTTTAATAGTTTCATAACTGAACTCCCTTCAATATACACCAGCGGAAGAGGAGGGAAGGAGTCCTTTTAGCACCTCTTCCCTCCCGACTTGCTAATCGGAGGCATTTAAGCTGCCATGAGGCCCAGATGCCTCGCTGGCCCATGAAGTCTGCCACACAGATGTGGCTTTCCCACTTGTCGTGAGAGCTTCAGTCCATGCCAACCAGAACCCAGAGCCATCACAGAATCCCTGTTCCAAAGCAGTGTGCTAAGAGAACCGAGGCTCCTCGCTGGGATCACCAGGGGGCTTGCTTGCTTTTAACACATTTTTTAAAAACACATTTTAAAAAAGTTGCTTTCACAAGCATTAACTTTGCTCCTCCCATCCCTTTGCTACTTCATGTAATAATTCTACAGGGTCCACATGCTGGTATTTAGCTCCTGGGTTGGCTCATTGAAGACCCTGCTTCTCAGATCAGTTCTTTATTCTCCTGGTAGCCCTGGGTCCCTAAAGTGAACCCTACTCACTCTACCCAGCCTGTGGCTACAGTCAGAGCCTGTGGACACAGGCCCAGCCCAGCTGTTTGCAGCTTAGCATCTTAGCCAGGAGAAAGCTGAAGCTGGAATAAGCTACACCAGGCAGTGGTAAGCTGGGATGGGCAGCAGTGGCCTGCACTCAGTGGCCTGCAGCATCAGGTTCTGGCTTAGCAGGGAAGGGCACACCTGGGAGTATATCTGCGTAGCAGATTCTTTTGCCACAGAGCCACATCTTGGGAAGACAGGGTTCATGGGACAAGGTCCCTGGTGAAGTTAGAACAGAGAGCGAGGGGAAAGGTGGCATTAGAGCCCAGCCTCCTCCAGCAGCCCTGGCTCTATCCCCAGGCAGAGTGCCAGACAGTGAGAAAGGAGATGAGGCATTGCAGAGGCCAGCACTCTATCCTGTCCTGGTATGTGTGCTTGCCATCTCAGCCATAGGAAAGATACTGCCTGTGCCTCCTGTAGGGAAGTGCTCTCCTCCTGTCCCCTACTGCTGCCATGGGGCTCCTGCTAGGCATGGAGGCAGGGACTGTGGGAGCACAGGATGTCTAGCATGTGATGCTTATCCAGAAGATGGAGACACATGCTGCTGTCTGAGGTTGCACATGGGTCCAGAGGGGTGACAGTGAGATAGAAGTACCACCAAGTGCAGAGGCTGGACTAGCTGGGCACTGCTGGCTAGCCTGAGCCCTGGGAGGCTTAACTTTAGCACAGTTGGACCTAACCTTACACCAGTACAGCAGGAGTCCACCATGCCACCTGAACACAAGCTCAGGACAGCTGCCTTTTAGACCTACAGACTCGAAGCCACCCAGTCCCTAGTCAATTCTTCACAAACTGGCTACCTGCCCTTCGGAAAATCAGGCTTGAAGAATCCTAAATACCATATGCTTTGCTGGCCACAGCCTGCTCACAAGTCAAGAATTCTTTTCAAATCTTGCTCCTGTCCTTCCAAGCTGTGTGACTCTCATCCAGTTAGCAAGGCTGGGACTTAGCCAACCAGCACCCTTCGCTGAGCCCAGTAATTTTCATTAGCAACCTGTGCCGACGAGCACTTGATGGATTCGCAGATCTGCCCAGAGCAGACATCACCTGTGTGGGGTCTCTACTTAAATATGTATGTGTGTACATTTGTTGTTGTTTATTTTTTCATAGTCATCTTTTGCCAGAAGCAGGGAACTGGTTCCAGGAATCCCAAAGACACCAAAACGTGAGGACACTAAAGTCCCTTACAAAAGGAGGTACAGTTTTGTACAGAACCCCCCCATATTATTACAGATGTCCTATATTATCACAGATGCACCCTTTCTAAACATTTTCCAGACACATATGAACTCACACATGTGAAAGGCTGGCTGTATATATTCTAGTCTTTATTAAGTACAAAGATTACAGTCCATGTATCTGTCTCTCTTGTCCCCCTCTCTCAATGGGGTCTTACAATGTATGTCTGGATGTCATGGAACTCACTGGGTAAACTCAGAGATCCACCTGCCTTTGTGTGTAGGTCTCCACTGGGATTAAGAGCGTGCACTACCACCCTACCTTGAATGTCTTCTAAATGTAGTCTAATATTCAACTAGGTGAGCATTTCCTAAGCATCTGTCAAGTCCAGAATGTTGCCAGGAGCAGGGCACAGATCATTGCTCTCAAGGCCTAGCTTAGGAGAGAAGCCAAATGCACTATAGACAGAAGAGCAGCCAGACCAGACCAGACCGGGTCAGGGCACCCGCAAAGGCTCCTCAGAAGGCACAGCAGCAGAGAATGGGCCAGTGAGGTGACAGGACCAAACCGTCTCGCACACTCCTCGGAACATACTACTCCACGGCCTACTACTACTCACAGGCACTGAATACAAGGCCCTTCAAGGCCACCACCAAGGAGAAGACAGACCTAGAAGTTACATGACTTCCTCATAGCCACCAGCCAACAAAGAGCATGCCTGGGGTTCATAGCAGGCAGAGAGGTCAAGGTCTGAAGTCCACCTGCAGCCAGGATCCCCTGAACGTGACTTAGCAGTGGCCTGGCCAAAGGGAGTATAGGGCACATGGAGAGAGTTGGAGCAGCTCTGTCCCTGCTGAGAGAAGTAGAGGAATAGGACCCAGACCAAGGCTCCTTCACAAGGGGAAGACCTCACTGCAGCATGGCCTCTCTAGTCCCTGTCGGCCAACACAGGCTGCCTAGCACTCATCCACAGTGCTTGGGACAGGAAGTTCTTTGGATTCAAATTCTGGAGCTTTTACATACATATCGTGAGAGAACTCGGTGGGACTCAAGTCTATGCATGACAGCGGCTCCATACAGTGTTCACACAGACCACAGAGCAGCTCCCATGGGACCCTTAGCTCACCTGCCTCTGACCATTACGCATCCCTGGGTTAGATGGGGATGTAGCATCACTTGTAGCATCACGTCATTGCTCAAAAGCTGGTCTGGAGGATTTGGAATGTTCAACCTGCCCTAGAGACCTGGCTCCCAGACACCCTGAATCAGTGCTAATTGGGACCCGCATGACCCGGCCACATGACAGGCCCATGTACCATGGGTGCTTGGCAAAGCTGAGGGGCAGGGCCTGTACTCGGAGGAGGAGCAGAAAGTAGAGGCACAGAATAACACGCCCCGAACTTTCTGGGCAGGTCCTGGGAATGCCATCGCCATGGCCTTTGAAGCCACACAAGTAACAATAGTGCCAACCAGCAATGTCACGGACAAGACAGAAATCTGAGCCTTTGTCTGCAGATGGCCACCTTCCCAGGAACCCCATCTGTAACAAGCTCCCTCTCCCTATCCAGAGACAGCCCTCTACCTTGACCAGACGGGTGAAACACAGCTTCCCCGTCCCCCTAGAGCAAGCAGGATAGGGCTTCTTCCATTAGCCGAGGGCCATCTTCATTTCCTTCACCTTCTCACACTGCACTTTCCAAAACAGGATATTAAGGGAAGAGAAACCGAGGGCTTTTGGGGCTTTGCAGCCTCCGCCCCAGGGAAAACCAGACACTCATCCCTGTCTGAAATTGCTTCACTCGGTGAGCCTGTGGGCCACGAGAGCCCTCCCTTCACAGCTGAGCAGAAAATAGAGTTTGTTTCTCCATTTCCCAGACCCCCCTCCCTGCCTCTTGCCCTCTCTCCCCCTGTTTAAGGGCTCCTCTGCCTGGTCCACAGCTGGGGGCTGGGGCCTGGTGACTTGACTTGCATGCTTCCTTGTACCAAGGCTTAGGGCAAGGCTCCCTCAGCCTGCAGCCCTGGGAGAGAGAAAAGAAGTTTGAAACTCTTCATATCTCCTCTCATGCTCCAGCCCCTGTCCATGAAGCCTTCATATAACCTTTTGTTCCCTGCAATATTCAGGTTTCCAGGTCACTCTCTGGCCTTGCCAGGAATTCAGTGTGCTCCTGGCTTGAGCGAAATGTGCTGGTGTTAAAATATTCATCCACTCTGGGTCGGGATGTGTTTCAGAGAAACACAAGCCTTGTTTGCCCCTCTGCCTCTGCTACTAGCCCGCCTAAGGGGGCTGTGCTCCACCTTGATTAGGGCAACCCGTGTTTAGATTTTAGAGTCCTTGATAGCTGTCTACAACACTGGGAGTGGGAGAGACACAAATGGGCTCAACTAGCTGTTGCCTCTCCGAGGGAAAGGAGAGAGATATTAGGAATTTTCTTGGAAGTTAATTCACTCAAAACTGGGCACTGGGAATATTCTGTCAAAGCAATTAGTCCCTCCCCCACCCTCTGCTGCCCACCCAGCATCAGCTGGAAGCCTACCGCTCTCCAGAGAAGCAGGTGAACACAGACCCCTGTGCAAGTGCCCGGGACAGGACCCCTCTTGGGCCAAGTGGGTCAGGCTGGCCCCAAGGATGCTTTGATTATCAGTCACATAGTTAGCTTTCCCTCTGCTCCCCATCCCCAGCACAAAACCTGCTTAGTGCCCACCCCGAGGAAAGAAAATCAGCTACCTCCTAGCCCTGGTCTGTAACTAAAGGCTTGAGCTAAATTATCCTGCCGGCCTCGGGGAGCTGGGGAGTAGGGGCTAGAGGAAGGGCTGGCAGTGGGTGTGTGGGGAAGGGGTAGGTCCAGGCATGTTGAGTCTGCTTTTTACCCTGTGCAGAGAGTACAGGGAGAGATTGAAGCGGGAGAGTAAGTACCGTAATTCATGGGGCCCTTGCTCCAGCCTTCCTGGGGGACCACCAGGAAAGTGTCATATAGTCTGCAGGGAAAGAAGACAGACATCCCAGTTGTCCAGTCCGTAGTGAGAGAAGACCTCTGATCATGAGCGGGAGGTGGGGGCAGGGCCAAGAAAGGCATGTGGGTGCATCCAGTGGCAAGGAGCCATTTAAGCTGACATTCTGCCTGGCTCGCTACTTCCCATGAGTTTGCCTGCATACTTCGGAGGTGACCTTGAATAGCCTTTGCACCCCCTGAGTGTCTACAAACCTGTCTCCACCAAGATGACACTGCTCCACTACTCTGCCCTCCATCACTGTGACCGCTCACCCTTGCTCACTCATGACCCACTGCTACCTATAGGAGTGTATCCTGGCGGCTCAAAGAGCATGAGAACCCTCAGCGCTCCTAACCAACTGAAGGACAATGTCACTTGGTCTCTGCCAACCTCTCTTATCATTGGAGCCACTGTGGTCATGCCCCGCCCCATCCCCTGGCCCGGCATCCCAGGTCAATATTCCAGCTCTCCTCATGCTTTGCCTTCAAGACGTACAACCCCCGCTCCCACCTTTCTCCATCTCTGCACTAATTGTCTATCTCTCTATCATCAATTATTTATCTGCTTGTTTGCCATTCAGTCTGTTCATGCCTATATGGTAAGCCAGACAAAGGAGGAGGAACCAAACCTACTCATTCTCTAGAGTCCAGCAAAATACCTAACAGAACAGTGTTTGTTGAAAAATTTAACAAACTTCTGGTTAGCTCAAAGCAGAACCTTCCCATGGCCACCAGGTGAAGAAAGCAGGGCTCCAGGCACTTAAGACCCACAGAGGCAAACACTTCTCCAACCTGTAATGAATCTCAACCTTCCCGGCTCTTTCTTCATTCCTTTTTGTTATTATGTCTTTTTTTCCCCAGAGCTGAGGACTGAACCCAGGGCATTCAAGTGCTCTACCACTGAGCTACATCCCCAACCCCCTTTCTTAATTCCTAATCACAACTGGAGTTGGATACTTAAGAAGCCAGAGAAGTAGTTATTCAATGCCCCAGAAAGCCTCAGAGATCAGCATCTAAGGGTAGAAAAGTTTCATTTTCATAAGGCCTAATAAAATCTTGCTTCCCTGAGCAGGCAGCAATGAACCCACTCAGAGAACAACAAGGCCATTCTATGGAAAGCAAGGAAGCGTGGGCTGTGACCAGAATATGGAGTTCCCAAAATCCATCAGAAACCGGATGAGGTGGCCTTGCCAGGACTGACAAACACATGGAGAAGGCCTCCAGGGTTCACAAGCCAAGCTAATTTTCAACCGTGTGACATTTATAATTATAAATGCCTCAGGAGATGAACAAGGCTCATGACCACGGTCCTTAGGAACTATGGACAAAAGTCACCTAATAAAGCAAGGAGGAGAAGTTGGCGGCCCCCAGCCCACACTGTGGGCTCCCCCATTGCTCTGCTGTGAACGGAGGAACAGTCCGAATGTCTTCAGTCTCCCTGTCTTCCATGGCTGATTAAGCAGTTGGGAGCAGAGTTTACTGTGAAGAAAGCAAACAATTATGTGCTATCTGAGGTAAACATTACCTTGGTGGTGGAAGCTGAGATGAGGCTCGTTGTCAGGGGGGATTATCATTATAATACTTAAAATAACATTTATAACACTTACTGAAATTACGCCAATGAAGTCTGCAGAGACACGGGAATGAAATCAGCTCGATGTGTTTTTATAAGAATACCAAAATCTCTGTCCCTGGGAGGAAAGTTAGAGGCATTAGCGCTTTTTGCCGGCCTCCATTAGCTGGTAAAATTTGAATACTGTTTCTGAGGTGAGCGCTAATCTTCTTTGAATCCTCCCAACACATTTTATCTGTAAAAAATTGTAGTTAAAAATTTAGTTTGATGGAATGATATTTAAGTGCTTTCTTCATCTTACTCTCTGAAAGCGCCCCAGAGAGTCTCCCTGTAATTTGTTCAAACGAAATAATATTTTCGTTTCCCCGCTTCTCTTTGTTGTCTTGGGTGATGAAAAGTAACATTTCTTTTCTTTCAATCCTATTAAGCAAGGCTCTCAGAGTGCCAGCCACTCA
This sequence comes from Psammomys obesus, assembly GCF_907164565.1. Taxonomy (NCBI): domain Eukaryota; kingdom Metazoa; phylum Chordata; class Mammalia; order Rodentia; family Muridae; genus Psammomys; species Psammomys obesus. The sequence continues at coordinate 4,539,028 of NW_026596034.1, forward strand.
ATCCAAACGCGATCTGGCAGACAGGCCCTCGGCTTAGAAAACGGGGCCTGCCAACCCCGCTTTCTGTCAGGAACTGACATGTCACCAGGCAGCGGTTCCAGGCAGCGGTTCCTAAGCAATAACGGGGGTAGCCAGCCAGCTGCGTGGGCCTTCCCTTTGCTCCAGCACTTGTCCTCTCCCCTCCTGCAGCTGACATGCTGGGAACCCGGGCCGCAGTATTCATGCCCTGTGTCTGCCCAGCCTCCCTGTTCACGATTCCCAGAGCACCCTGAGCTGAACCACACACTCCAGCTGCAGTGTTGTTCCCAGGGCAGGGAGCGCATGTCCCTTTCTTTGTGGGCACAAACCCATCCATCCTACACAACCTCTTCGATATCAGCCATCGCCGAAACAGCTTGAACTTCCAAACTCCTACTCACTCTTCAAAACCTCTGATCAAATGCTACTTTTGCTCTAAGGCTCTCCCCCAGAAACTTTTACCACAGCCGGAGGGGGTGACTGAACCAGTCATGATTGCAGCCATTAAATAAAGCTCTACAAAGCACACACAAACATCAGTAGAAGTAGCAGACAGCTTCTGGGAAAGGGAACATGGCGAGGCTTCCAGAGGAGTTACACAGCAGAACGTTTACACTCTTGTGCGTCTTTGAATCTTTCCTCTACAAATGTGCATTTCATTTTCAGTGAAAACAATAATAATAAATCCATACTAACGAGAAACTTCCAGGGGCCTTATCTCAGCAAAGCACCGTGGACAGAGAAGGGTATCTCCTCTTGCATAGCCTCATCATTTGCTGGCCTCAGGAACCCTGCTCCCTGTCCAGATGTGATGGCTCTCTTGGCCTGTCACACATACTGAAACCCTCTAAAACTGAGATCTTTTCTGTGTCTTGCTCAAAACTGGGCTCGGCCATCCTCTTTCTTTCCCTGTCTGTGGCAAACAGAGAAGAACCAAGAATGAGGAGAACTTGGGGGCTAGCTCTGGGCCCTAGTGACAGCAGAGCAAGTGGACTCTCTGATGTGATGGCCACAAGTGGCCAAGTTGACACGGTAGGTTACTGACTTCTATCCCCGGATGAAAGAGCAGAAGAGCCCTCTCTGCCTGGGAAAGTCTGCAGGACACTGGTCTTTGGGGTCCCTAGATAAAGCTGCCATGGGACATTAGGAAAGCATTTGTAATGGTGCTCACAGAACTAAGAGTGGGGACCACGGCTGAAATGGTAACTTCACTCCCTCTTTATGTCAAATGTCAGTGGAGTGAAAGTAATTTGAAAACAAACACATATGTAGTCACAGAAACAGAAGCTCCTGTCAATGTTATCCTAATGACATAATCTTCTTTTCAAATACATGCATCACCTACAAAATTATTTGCACATCACATGCCTTCTTTATGCTAAACAAATGTGCACATGTGTGCGCACACACACACACATGAACCATCAAGCTTAACTGACCAGGACCAAGAGACCTTGTGCTGAATGTCCAGTGATGGGAAGACACCAAGCACAGTGTGATGCCACCAACAAACACTCAGTGATGCTTGGTCACTTGAACAATACAAAGATCCCATTACCAAGCACAGCTATCCTGGAAATGTCAGCTCCATGGGGAAGTTGAGGATCTGAATGGATTCGCTGTGAATTCTTTACAGTGCAAACTGACAGGGAATGGTAAAGCCTTGGTGCTGAAGACAGGATGGCCACACAGCCAGCAGACATTAGGACCGCATGGTGCCAGGATAGCCTCTGATAACCACAGGAGCTGTCCCAATGGTTTAAAGTGTTCCTTCCTTAAATGTAGGTTCATTCAGCTGGGCATGGTGGCACATACCTGTAATCCCAGCACTCAGGGAATCAGAGGCAGACAGATCTCCGTGAGTTCGAGGCCATCCTGATCGACAAAGTGAGTCCAGGACAGCCAAGGCTACACACAGAGAAACCCTGTCTTGAAAATAAAAATGTGGGTTCATTCAAAGACACCAACACCTCAAACGCAGTGAAGACACGGAAGCACCTAAAGGTCTTCTTGGAAATGGGAGCTGAGATCAGAAACTCCATGAAAGTCACTTCTAGTGGCAACACAGAGCCTTACTCAGCAGCCCTGTGTCCCTTCTAAGTGAGCACGGGTACTTAGGACAGGGCCTGTGCAGCTCTCCTGGAAGAAGCCCCACTGGGGACCCTCCGCCACCTAAGCCTGCATTAATACTGTCTCTGTCGAGCCTGTAAGGGCATTGCTGAACCTAGGCTTTCAGGGACTTTCCCAGTAGCCCCACTCCATCCTCCCCAGCCACTAAGATGGAGCTGCAGGGATGCCTGCATGCATCTGCCAGCATGGCCCTGACACAGCAGCAGAGGACAGGGAGGTGTCTGGACAGTCCTTGAGGCAAATGGCCATAGTCCAGGTATCATCAGGGTTAAGTTTCTCCTGAACCTTGGCTTGCAGGTGGCATTGTGTCGTGTGTCACCCCAAGGCCTATCTTGTTATACTTACCACCATGATCTCTGTGTGTGCGAGGCTCTGAAACTGAATTATGGTACCAACTATGTCATCACCCCTATAGAGGCCCTTTCCCAGCATTCACACCCTAAGGTACTAGGGGTTGGTTCCCACTAAGAATTTGAGGGAGCCACAATTCAGTCCCGGCTAACAGCCCACTCTGTGGATCTCTGCTGTTCTAGAAGGGTACTTCATTCACCCCTTGGCTCCTGAGCCACAACCCCTCACTTCCTCTTGTATCTGAGCAAATCTTCCTCAGGCTTCTCTGAACATCATCAAGGCCTTCCCAAGCAAAGGGCTAAGAGGTGATCACTCGCAGAACTCCAGAGTCGATGGTAGTCGCAACCCATCATCATTATCCAAATAACCTTCATCAAAGGGGACTTGGTAAGCCCCCAAGAGACAACTGAGCACCCAAAGAAGACCCACGCATACGGTCACAAGTAGAGGGTGTCTGAAACATGACACAAGCAGCATAAGAGCAGAGGGATGTGCAGAAACTCTGCCTCCTGGCACCCCGTCACCCCAATGGTCACACAGTCTCCCCACCACTCCTAAATAGCAGTCATCATTCCAAGACCTCGGTGGGTGTGGGAACAGGGTTTTTTAGTCACAGCCATTTCTGAGTCTGTTCATGTGTGGGATGCAGCTTGCCTCAGCCAGAGAGGGCACGCTTTGCAATCTGAACGGGCAGACTTGTTAACTGGCTGTTGAGTCTAATGTTATACCACTATTCTGCCTCTCGTTAGCAACACAAATTACCAGCAATTAGCTGGCTGACTGTTCAGAGGCAGTTCAATTTCATGTATAAAGAGAACTATATAATGCTTAATGTATCTATCAAATGTAATAGCCCAAACAAAATTAATGATATGAACACAATGAGTGCTTATACGGGATAATTACAAGGTGTCGGTCACGAGAAGCATGCCACGGCGTCAGACACACAATGCCGGCAAACAGTCACCAAAGTTGTCAAGGCTGGCCCAGCTCTTAGGAGAGAGGGAAGTCACTGTGAGGCACGGTGGGGGCTCAGCCCCATCCAATGACGAGGTGGGAAAAGCAGGCCACTGTGGTGTTCCCAAAACACGAGGTGAGCTAAGGATCCACTGAGACCTAAGGATCAATTTTTCTCATCCGCAAAATGGGGAAATTAGCAACTGCCTACCAGAAGTCTAACATGCACCCGTATTCTCGTGACAAAGAGAGGCTTTGCTAGCTGTCCAGGCCTCGCCCTGAGGAAGGCAGCGATGCTGTTGATGTTATTATTATTACCTAGAAATTTCCAAGGTGTGGCCCAGCAGACCTCTTCCCTCCCTCGTCACTAACAGTATGGTGGCACGATACAAACGACACTTCGATTTAATTACCATCCTTTCTCCCCCTCCGGTAACTAAACATTTTCCTCTGCTCAGTATCCCTGGAATGACAGGGCCATTCCCAGTGTATTACTTGCATATCTATAATTAAATAATTAAGAATTGTTCAAGCCCTTCCAAACACAACAAAAGCCGATGATTATTTCAAACCCACTTTAGGAGAAGTCAAGCCCTGATCAGTTCCATCTTTTGCTAATAGTTATGCAAGGCTGCGCCGGCAGCATTCCCTCTTGCATGCCAGCACACCAATAAATTAAGATATTCCTGGCCGCATCTGCACGAGGGAAATTAGAGCATTACCTGGTCCCCGCCAGTGTGCCAGCTCCGAGCGGCAGGCGCAGCCCACGCTGGGCGACCAGCTGTCTGCGAATGTGGCGTGTGGATCGCAGCTCGGAGCCAGGGGATCTCTTAGGAGGCCTGCTCTAATATCAAAACTGCCGCACCGCAGGACTGTTCCCTTCACGGCACAATATTCAAACACTTCTGCCTCTCTTTCCAGATCCGAAACCACAGTGAACCTGGGCCTGGGACCATCCAACATCGCAGTCCCAGCCCCAAGAGCCCCATGTTGCCTGGAGTCCTGGATGGTGAGGTCAGCACCAAGGCACTTTGTTTTCTGAATCCCCAGCCCCAGTTTTGGAGAAGGGGTGACCTCATTTTAGGTGGGTGTAATGTCATCAGGCACAGTGTCTCAGTTTTGATGGGGCACAGTGGCCCTTGCAAAGGCTTCACAGCTAAACAGATTCCAAAAATGATTTTCATAAGCTTGAGCTCACACCTTAGAAGAGGGGGAGAGACGTTTTCCCATAAATGGATGGGCTTCCAACCCAAGTCCCAGTGTGCACACCACAAGGATCAATAGTCAGCTTCCCACGGTTCTTCAAGCCCCATCCTGCCACTCTCCTGGCAGGCTTGGAGACCCTGCTCTGGACCTTGTCCTCTAAACGAACGAAAGCAGACAAAAGAGCGTATTGTCCTGGCAGTCGGCAAGTGTACCGGACACAGCAGAGGAGAAGCACAGTACGGTCCAGCAATCATCAGGGATGGACCCGACGTGCTGAGGCAAGGAGTCTGTTTGTCACTGAGGTGTGGAGGGAGGCAGAAACACCCTAAAGCACATCCCGTAAGACAGCCAGTAGACAGTGCATAGACTACGCAGGTGCAATGGACAGAAAAGGTAGACTTCACTTCCGGCCATCGATCCGAAGGGAGTGGTCAGCAGTCTCAATGGTTATTGGCCTGGAAGACCCCAAATCCATCAGCTTCCAGTCGGAATCCCCCAGCAAGAACTCAAAAGAGCATTGTGCCCACTTTGACACCTTTAACGTAGCCACCTAAGTTATTTTCCTCAAAGCCTTCCAGTGAACTCCTCGTAGCCATTCATTTTGGATGCCCACCCTCTTCTAATCCTCCTGTGGCTGTCTGCAGCCTAACCTCACATATCTATCTTTGCTCATGAGATCAGGACAGCTACCCCTTCCTAGCACACTCACAACAATCTGAACACTTCCGTGTCTTCCCAGCCCCAGCCCCCACCCCGTCCTCTGATCGAGTCCTTCAGGGGTGGAGGCTATGTTTGTCTTATCCGGGGCATAACGCAGGCACAAAGATGGCAGAACTAGAAGACATGAGAGGAAGTAGATTCCAAGCTCATGGGGGAGGGTCTCAGACTTTGTACTCATTCCACATGGCCGAGGGCTGTCCCGCTGCCTTCAGGTGTAGAAACCAAAGGGCCAGTTATCAGAGGTTCCACCCTGGTGTCCAGTGGGGTAGACAGCTCTCTCCCTCCACACATCTGAGGCTGAGCACAGAGCTTCCACTGGGCCCCATGACGGTGCAAACTGGGTCTTCTCCCCAGCAAAGGTGGGGAGGGGCGGCGTGTGTGCTGCACCAAATTATGCTGTGTCTTCCTTGGCCTCACAACTATCTAAATGCCATCCATGGTGGTCTTAAGTGGTGTGCAAATTTTTCACAGCCTTCTGAGACCCTTCCTCACTTTCCACCCCCTCCACACAGCCTCTTCTGTGATAAAAACATAGTTTGATTATGAGCTACTTAAGATCAGAGATGTTTTCTCTCTGGCCTCTCCAACAGATTGACAGCTTCTAGAGGCAGAAACAAATCCTACACTTTTTCAATATCTTCCATGATCTAGAACCAAAAAAGCCTATTTCGCCACCACACTACCGCCATGCCACAAGTGGCAGAGACTGCCAAACAGGCACTTACCAGCTGTCTTGAGATAAATGATCTGCTCACAAACTGTTTCTGTCCATTTTATCTGACGTCTGCCCTCCCCTGGACATTAAGGCTCTATGAAACATAGCTTTCAGGAAGCCCCAGAGGGCTCTGCTGCCAGGGCCAATGAGCTTACACATCTCCTCTCTCTGAGATTCCTCAGCCCTCCTCTGCTGAAAGCTAAAGGGGTCTCAGAGCATCAAGAGAAACAAAACCAAGATGCAGAAAACCCCTTCTTCCCAATTCCTACAGCTCAAAAGCTACAAAGATTCCAAAGGGGAATCTTGGCTCTTGGCAACTCTGCCCATGCCGACTGCCCTTCTAACCAAACACTCAACAAAGACCCAAGACAAAAGGTGACTCTCTCTCAAGCCATCCATTTTCTGTTCCTCAAATTAGTTGATGAACCTTATTTCTTCTGTTTTTGCTGCTCACACTCTACTTGGGGCTAAGAAACCCAGCTCAAGACCTGATGTGGGTATCACTTTTCAAATGCCCAAATCCCTGTAAAGGTTTAGTGTCTAGCTGTGTGCATTTTGCTCAGTATTAACATGTTCAATGGAGTACTTTGATTTTTTTTTTTATCTAGACGCCAGAAGCTGGTGAATATATGCTTCATAGCTTCAGATAAACCTTTTGTTCTTCTGGGGCTGATCAGCTGGTGGAGCAGCGAGAGGGAGAAGGGGAGGGGAATTCACAGGGGCTCAGCGGTTTCAAAAAGTCAAATTACCTCTGAGCCATAGCAAGGCTGATAATTTAAATGAAAAAATATATATACAGGCCGCAGCACACAACACCGTCTCTGTTAGGACTTTTAATGAAGCCCCAGTTGTGATGACACCGAAGCCGGGAACGCTACGGTGGGATAATTACTTGGCTCCTACACAGCTGAGTTCCATAGATGCATTATTAACGGCACATTCCTCGCCATAACGAGAGCTGAACAGAGGTAGGCTCACAGACCTTGGCGTCCGCCATTAGCGGCCTGGCACAAACACAAATGAGTGTTTTCACAAAAGCATGCAAAGGTTGTGAAATTCCAATGAATCTATGCTAGGAGGCGGAGTCACGGGGGAAGGGGAAAAGGCCTGTGGGCTGTGTGTAGACACATATATGTGTGCGTGCAAGCGCACAGACACACACACGCCACTGTGTGGGCAGATGTGACCGGAGACGTCACCTTTCCTTCACAAAGTACTTGGAGTGAGGCAACCAGGGAAATTATGGACTCAGAACACATTGATTTTTCTGCAGCAGATCCAAGCAGCAGCCCCAGTGAAGAATTACCGAGGAAACAAAAATCATCCAATTCTCTTAGAACCTGGCTCTGTCGTGCCAGCAACCCTGAACTCACCTGGCTGGGGCATTGAGCTGCTGCCCAGCTGGACACCCATGTGGCACCATCAGGCAGCTCCCCATCTACGCCCAGATTCTCTTCCTGAGCTGGCACTCACATAGGCCACATTTTCAAACCATGCAGGCATTCCTCAGACTCCCAAGTGTTTAAGACATGCAGGTTCTCATTAGATTCCGAGGTCTTCTGGAAAGGGTGTAAATGCTGTTTGGCTATTCTTGCACCAAGCTAACAACTCCAGTCACAGCCAAGAACCCACACACACATACATCCTCGCAAAGGCCCTGCCGGATCCTATGAACACCCCGGACGTAGGCCCCAGAGCCCCAGTGGCTTAAAGAAGGCTGGTGGGATACTGTGCCCAGTCCTATGCTTCTCCTTGGTTTCCTCCAATTTGCTTCCCCCGAAAGCGTCTGTTTCAAGGTGACCCTGTTTCACGAGTTAGCCCCAGCGTCCCCCGCCTGCTCACAGAACCAGGGGCCTCCCAGTAATTAACACCCGCACTTGATGAGGTCCAGCTGGCAGACTGAAGCTGTGCCAGCATCCTCCACTCCAGCCCCGGCGTCTCCAGCCAGCCCTGGGAGGCCTCCCCCACCCCCACCGTTCTGGCTACTCTGTCCCCAGAGAAAAAGGCAGAAAGTCACCCATCATGGACACTTCACACAGAGTCCTTTGTCAGAGTAAATCACTAACTGCTCCAATTGGAAGTATAAAAGGTGGTACCTTTTATAATGGAGTGCCAAGTGGCCAAAGATGATGGCAGGAAGGGTTTGTGCCGACCCAGAAAATAGGCCATCACCTACTGTTTGAGGATGCAGCACCATCGTGCTTGAACCACATGTGGTGTGCTCTGAGCTGTATCACAGGGAAGCAAATAAGACATGGCTGCTTTTGCTACTGAAATCAGTATGGTCAAGAAGGCTTTCGAGTCACTGCATCATGGTGGCACTTTCTTGCTTTGCTTGGGACTCAAGAAGGCCACATGCTTACAGCAATAGAGATTTGCTGCACACAGTAGCATGTCAACAGTTATTAATCACTTATCCATATGTGTGCTTTTCTGCATACATACCAAGCATCAATACAAAATTGTCTTAAAGTATGTTTACATGTGTGCAGAGACCTTGAGTCTGGAAAGGCAAACACCAAATTGTTAACAACAGCTTTCGGGAAGGTAAGATTAAGATGAGTTCTGTATCTTCTTTCTGTGTATGAGCATCTTGTCTTCCGTGAGGAAAACGTGTTACTTGAGTTCAAACAAACAGACAAACAAACAAACAGCTTCTTTAAAGAGTGATGGGTAATTTGCCTTTAGTTATAAAGAACATAGCAATTAGCAAAGTTAGCAATAATCCCGCTGTCATTAGTCGATCAGCAAATACAACACCAAAACGCAGTTTGGATCTGTTCCCGCCCCCTAGAAAAACTCAGGCAGAATCGTCCACAGAAATCACTCGTGGGAGTGAATTGAGTGAGCTGCTTCCCCCCAAGTGTGACCTGTGAGCAGTGTGAATACAAACTAACAAAGGCTCAGGACTGGAGAGACTGGAGCACAGACGGACAAAGGCAGAGAAGTAGGAAGCAGGATGTGCAGTCAGTGAAGGTGTATGCCTTGCCAGAACCCAGCCTCCTGGGGAGATCTTAACCCTGCCCTAACTCACTTTAGCTGACTTTCTTAGAGGCCCCTCTAGCCCTTTAATTTCTCAGCTCCTGGTCCCACCAATGTGTAGGAAAAAGGGGGGGAGTAGGAGGCAGTGAGCAAGGAACCAGAGTGACAGCAGGTGTGGCTGGGGTCAAAAAGGCAGAATAGCAACCCGAGCCCCTCTCCAAACAAATTCAGATTCTTTCTGTACCTGGATAACATGGATTGAGGGGCGGTTGTGTAGGAGAGTGAGGAGAGACCCCTGGTGGTGAATGCCACCCCAGCTCATTCTGGCAAGCAGAACAAGAGCTCTCAGTTCTTAGAGGGCTGTTCCGGGAGCTTTTCTCTGAAGGCCTCACCCCTGCCCACTGGTCCTTTCAGAAGTCTGGAGAACTTCTGTGGAGATTTCTGGTGGGATAGTAGCACCTCCCTCAGGATGCTCCCAGGCTCAACGAAGAAGCTTTGCTGCATCCAAGCCAGGCTTTTCCAGATGCCGAGAGGAAGGTGAGGGCCATGTCAGGGACAGGGGAAGGAGAGACCCTCAAGATTCCAGAAACCAGAGTCATGCCTGGGGATATTCAGCGCTGTGTACATGCTGAATGAGGAGAACCACTCTCTTCAGAAATGAGTAGACACTACTTAGCTAAACGCACAGGGAATGTGCTTCCACCAGAGGGGAAAGTGAAGACTTGGCTGAAAGCTCTGAGAAAGCTCTGAGAATAGCACTCCCTACCTGTGAGATGCTTGCTCTTCAGGTCCCTCAGGTGTGCCTAGAGGCAACCCGTTCCCTGTGCAGTAGGAAATGCTGCCCTTAATTGCTGATGTGGGGTACACAAAAATGTGCCCCTTGAGAGCCCCTTCTCAGCATGGACAAGAATCAAGAGTAGCAAGTTTCGCTCCTCTAGGTTGTATCCGGAGGCTCTTAGCCCCAGTCTAGTGTGCCCTTTCTTTATTAAAGCAACCCGAATTACCCTTCATTGCCTCCCACCCACACCCTGACCCCTTTCTACCTCTTCTTTTTTCATTCTGGAAAAGGGAACTACTACCAGTAGCCTCTTTCCTGGAAATTACTGCCCAACCCTACACCAGTAAGGGGCTAGCTCATCCTCTTTTCTCAGTAGTGCACGCACACACACTACAGGGCAGGGGCAGGGAGGTTCATCAACATACAGTCACAGAAATACACAAAACGTACAAAGAAGCCAACAAAGGGATGCAAATACACAGCACTAAAGAAACACTCAAAGAAGCTGGGCACGGTGGCACACACCTGTAATCCTGGCACTTGAGGCAGAGGCAGGCAGATCTTGGTGAGTTGGCGGCTAGCCTGGTCTACAAAGCAAGTCCAGAACAGCCAAGGCTACACTGAGAAACCCTGTCTCAAACACACACACAAACATACACACACACACACACAAAACAACAAATACCACAAGAAACACTTGAAGACAAACACAAAATGAAGAGCCAAAATCAAATGTATTGACCTCACAATCACCCAGGCACCTAAACACATCTGAACACAGAATTCACCCACAAACTAACAAACAATGTGGAGACTCAGATTCCCCACTACATCAAATAGCAACAGGAGCTAAAGAAGCTCCCGAAAGGCTTAAAGACCCCTGTAAACCCTTAGAAACAGACGCAGAGGGCAGCCAGTGCAGATGCCTGGAAGGGGAAAGAGGTGGAAAGAGGCTGGTCACTACAAAGCAAGCCCTGAGTTAAAAGCAGCTCACTGAAGGCAGAAGGGCCCAATCCAGCCCTTTAAGGACCTTCAACAGCCTCTTTCTCATTTTGTTCCGTATACTCTCACTCCGGCCCCAAACCCCAGTGTTCTTTAACCCTCTCCAGGTAATCCTGATGGGAAATAGCCAACAGCTGGAGGGCAGGGCATGGATGGGGAAGAGAAAAGAGATCTTTCCTCTATCTACCAGGACTGTTTTTCCCCTGAATGACGACTGTACAAAGGACAGACTCAAGAAGTTACTCGGCATCCCCCTTCCAAATAAGAGACCTGCAATGAGAGACCCTTATTGGGATACTATCCAAGACATATTTCAAGACAGACTGAGCATTAAGGTCAACTCTTTATAGATGTCCCCAGAACTCAAGCAGCCTGGATCAGGCCCTGAGGAAGCCTGAACTTAATTCTCAAACCTTCCATTGCCAGGCTCTCCAAGCCTCAGATGGCTGGACCAGGCCTGACTCAGGTAAATGAGCCTCCGATATGCACCTCCCCACAGAAGGGTACCCAAGTAAGAATTTAGATGGTAAAGTAGTCAACAACAGACAGGCCATGCCCATTAATGTCTAACAAAGACCCATGTCCCCACTCCTCAGTCTATAACCTAGGAAACAAACTCAAAACAAAACCTGAACAAAGTTCCTCAAACCCTGAGCGAATCCTACGAAACAGCACCCAACTTTTAGACCACATTCATTTCCCGGAAGAAGAAAAAAAAAAGAAGGGAAAAAAGAAACATCAATTGTCTTTTTAAACCTCTATAGTATTTTGTCAATATTTTTTTATTACAGCGGAGAATGTATAAATATTTTATTATAAACCAAAGGCCTAAAATAAACAGTTTAGTAAATAGTTATTACATTACAAGGAAAAACATCTGTGGAAACGGCTTTCTGTGTAATTATTCTTGCTATTTTACATTAGCGCTCAACGTGAATTTCTTTGGCACTAATGTTTCACTTGTTCTAAATCTTCCTCCTTGTTGCTATTATTAAAATCTTAAAAAGGTGCCAAATCTTAAATGAAGAAAAAAAATGATTCGCTAGAAATTATTCATACCACAGTGAGCCGCTACTAAACCTGGCAGGGGTGCAGTATTTTCGGTGAAATTAACATAAAATATACAACTGCAAATTATCCAGGAAATAGCTATGTTCTTTACGGCATGCTTTTACATTCAGGAAAAAAAAAAAAAAGCAAAAGGAAAAAGAAAAAACGTTCTCCTCCATCTCGCAACAAAGCCACAAAAAGCTCCATTCTGGCAAGGTTTAAAGAAAAAGTAATAGATCTGTCAGCAAAGCTCGGGCTCCAGAAAAGGGCTAACGCTCACGGGCAGGTCAGCTGTAGGTAAGCACCAGTGTCACCCTGGATGGTCAGGGCAGAAGAGGCAGAAATACAGCCTCTTCTCTCCATTCCACAGAATGGATTTCCTCTCCAAGGCCTCAGCCCTTCCTCCTAAACAAGAAAAACTGTAACACCATGTAAAATGCAAATGCCCCTGTAAATATTTTATAAAATTGTTGCATACATCCCAAAAGCTATAGGTCTTAATTGAGAGCAGGCGATTTTTCTAGTCAATATATGGAAATGGAAAATGCTAATTTGTGTTTTTCTACTTATGAAAGACCCTGGAGAACAGCAAGCCACAAATGCACTCACTTTAATATTATAAATATAATTTGGCTCCCTCTTTACCATCCCCACAGCCATGGCTTTTATCTCCCTGTGGCTGCAGGGGGAGAGGGAGAATCGCTTTCACAGCATTCGCCAGGGAAGGCGGCCTCGAATGATGGCAGGGGGGACATCAGCACAAGGCTGCGTGCTTTCACCCCCACCCTCCCGAGACCGGCAAGCAGGGGTAGAGCACGACTGGGCCACATGCCAGAAAGCTCTGTCCCGCCTGATATGTGGCCTGCCCATGGGACAGAGGCCCGAGCGGTGGCCAAGTTGCGCCGTGTGGATCCCTTGCCCCGTGGGGCCTGCCTAAAAACCATCTCTTGAAACTGGGTTGGTCTACACCGAACACATCTCCACTTCAAAGTTTGATGGCTCAGAGGTTCCAGAGGTTCAATTCCCAGCATCCACATGGCAGCTCACAACTGTCTGTAACTTCAGGATCTGACACCCTCACACAGACATATGTGCAGGCTAAACACCAATGCACATAAAACAAAAATAAATAATTTTTAAAAAGAGAATCTTAAAAAAAATCTCATTGGGTTGATTTTCTGGAACAAATATCGTATTTTTAGATGTACTGAACTAAATAAAGGTATATTCTTTTATCTGTTTCATCTTTGCTCTTAATGTGGTTGGCAGAAGATTTCAAATGAGACATGTGGTTCTCGTTGTACATCTCTTTGGAAAGCCTGCTGGGTAGGGTACACAGATGTGCTGTGGGAGCACGTGCAAGCTGCGTGCTTGGACACAGAAGAACCCCAACTATGAGACTCTGTGTTCTTGGTGTTTAGGATTCTGAAAATTCTCAAATCCTTGAGTCTATGGTTCTAAGAAAGTTCCACAAAGGGGTCCCATAGCTGGCCTCTAATCCAATGCTAAGTTCTTGCCTATTCCTCAACCAAAACCAAAACGGCCCAAAAGACTTGGTGATCACAGCTACCTTCTCCCATCCCAGCCCCTCATATAGTTCAGATCATCCTTTCATACTTTTGTCATCACAGGAGCTCCTAGCGCTACAGAAATTTGTGCTCAGGGTAGTCCAGAGAGCCCTGGACTTTGAAGCATCCATACTCTAACCCACATTTTGCAGATGTACAAACACGGCCTCAAAGAGTTCACTCAACTTTCATAAGGCCACTCAGCAAATGGGTGGGTCATTGCGAAGGCTCTTCCCGGTACAAGGCCTTAGCAACTCAACAATGTGGAACCCAGGTAGCCTCTATAACATAATTCATAACAGATCCAAATAGGCACAACCCAACCCAAACCCAGTGAAATACCACATTGAACAGACTCATACAGAACAACTTCATTCCAGCCACCTCCATGGCTGTCATGAATGAACACTGACCTAGGAAGGCCAGACAAAACAGGAACAACCTAAGCCAAAATCAGTGAAATAACACTTTTGAGCACAGTCATAGAAAAGCAAAATATACAACAATGAAAAAAGGAATAGAACACCAATTTCATGCCATCTCCCTGCCTGGCTGTCTTGACTGAATGCTGACACGAAAGTCACAGTCAGCCAGTTACACTGTGAGCCAGGCAGATAGCCTGAAATAGGTGAACTCAGCCACAGTGCCAGACTTGGAATGGCAGCTGCCCCGTGTGGGCGCATGCTGGACAGAGGCTTGAGGGAAAGACAAGCTGGTGATGCGGCGCACCTGTGGACTCTTAACTCATGTAGCCCAGGCCTTGCTCAAAGGAAGACTCCCTAGTATGGTGGCAGCAATGACCCCATGGTGGGGCAGGCCCATACAGCCCTGACAAAAGACATCCCAAAAGCTAATCCAGCAGAAACCAAGTGTCTAGAAACCTCTCTGCATCAGAGACAAAATTTTGAGCAACTTTTTGGTCTCTGTGTTCCAATAAGTGCCAACAGAGGATCCCTAACTGTGGAGACCAGGTTCAGTGGGGTGCCATGAGTTGGCCCCCCTCTTGTGGGGAGCAAGGAGGTAGCTGGTGACGTTTATTACCCGCCTGCAGCGAGACTGACCGCAGGCCTCCTCTGCCTACACTGAGCCATTAGCTGGTAATGGCCCCAGAGGCTCCCGGCCAGACCCGGGCTGCGCACACTTGCAACACCAGTGACACTAATGACCGCCACATTGTGCAGATAAATCATCATTGCTCAGAAGGGGCCCCGGCTGGCTGGCGGCCTCTAAGCTTCATTTCACGAATTTCCCTAATACCTAATATCAGATGCCTTGTGAGGGGTTCTTGGGCAGACACATCATCTGCAAATTTCTCTAATGCAATGTTGTAAAGAAGGGGCAAAAGGGCGGACGTCAGCCCACGTTGTACCACAGAGGTCCACTGTCAGGGGGGCCTACGGCCTGGAGCAGAATCCTTATCTGGGAGTCCTCGGGAGTCCATTTAACACACTAAAAATGGTGATCCAGGGACCACTGGCAGTCCAAATCAGAATTCCACATGCCAAGAGGTTCCATGCTTCACAGAGCAGCATGGCATGGTGATCAAGGCCACAGATGACCACAACCTAGGCTCCAGCCCAGCACTGACACCTGCTGGCTGTATGGCTTCCAGCAGGTTCCTCTACCTCTGTGTTTCTTATGAACAAAATGGGGAGACAGGGATGAGAATCCAGTGTTCAGCACCTGATACACAGGTGCTACCTACAGCTAAGGTTACCACGGCCCTGACCTGATTAAGATTAAAAGGACAAACCACAATGGCCACTGTAAGATGTTTGCTCCCTGCAGATTAGGACTTGGACTGTGGGGTTAGGAAACACTCAGGGTCAAAAGGCTCGTGGGAATGAGCGCCCCACCATGGCCACAGGACAGGGATGAGGAGTTGTGAAAGCTCCAGACTTACCCCTAAGACCTGCTGACAGAAGTTAACCTCAGCCTTAGGATCAGGAAGTGACACTAGTGTCCCAGGGGCATCTGGAGAGCAGCCTCAGCCTGCCCTCCTGGAGGTAGCCTGGGCAAACACACAGATTCCTCAGGGCCAATAGGCCCTGGCCCTCCTCTCCTTTGCTGCCTGGCACTCAGCCCTTCACTGGGTGATCAGTTCTTAGTCTACCTCTTGGCCCTGCTAGAGAGTCCTCTCCCGAGTTCTAATCAACTTAGTTATTATATATAGTGCTACTCAATTATTGTTGATGCAGAAATGAATTTTACTCTTTTCCTTTCCTTCCTTTCTATCTTTCATTTTTTGGGACTTTGTTTTTGTTTTTGTAATCCTAGCTGGCTGTCCTGGAACTCAAGTTGTTAAAAACAGCCTGGCCTGGAACTCAGAGATCCAACTAACTTTGCCTCCCGAGTGCGGGGGTTGAAGGTGTGTGCCACCAGCACCTGGCATTTATTTACTTCTCACACTTACCTATCTATTTAACTTGCATAAGTGCTTTGCCTAGACAGTATATCCATATGCCGTGTGTCTCTGGTGCATGAGGAAGCCAGAAAAGGGCATCAGATCCCCTGGGACTAGAGTTACAGACAGTTGTGAGCCAACCTAATGGTTCTGGGAATTAAACCCAGGTCCTCTGGAAGATCAATCAGTGCTCTTAACTTCTGAGCCACCTCTCCAACCCTTAGCAGAACTGAATTTCTAGCCCAACATGTTATTCCACCCTCAACAGTCTCAGCTTCCTGGTCTTGGACCAGAGATACTGCATTCTGACCCTCGCTCTGCTTAGGCTCGAAATGACCAAAGGAGAGACCAGAGTCCAGATCACTGATGCCTCTGCCAGGAAGCTCTCCATGACCACTCTAGGACACCTCCTTCTCAGCTGCCAGGTTCTCTTACAAAACACTCTCCCAGCCTCACAAGTTCAATGACCAGCTCTTAGTGCCACCATAGCCCCTACTGTAGGCCAAGCCTCACAAAGCCTCCTCATATCCAGGCTGGTATGGGACAGAGGTCACAAGGGCTGTCCAGTGCTGCTGCCGATCAAAAGGCAGGCCTGCATACGGAGGCGCAGTGATCACCTGCATCGGTTGGATGGAGCGATCCGGTGGGAACAGGTACACACAACCCCTCTCAAGTGGGAATCTGCCTGACAAGAGCTTGGCGCTGCCGGGAGACTGGAGCTGCAGGAGTGAGGCCTACAGGCCAGGTGTGGACTGATTTTCTTCTCCTGGGCTGTGCGTCTCCAGCATCCGGGAATCACTCCTTGCTTGATTCAAAACCAGGTCAGAGAAAAGTGGCTCTCGTTTCCGGAAGGGGTGAGCAGGCCTCCCGGGGAAGAGTTCTGCAAAAGTCTCCAAACCGAACTTGAGAGACGAGTGGGAACCAAGCCTCATTCCCTTGGCGGCCCCACAGCTGCCAAAATTACTGACAAACTGACCTACAAAGAGTTTCTATTTTGTGAGCAAACCCCAAAGGTTAGCAGCAGAGCCGCGGGCAGGCGAGACACGCCACAGAGCGGAAGCTTCTCCAACAGCCCGGCACTGTGCCCGGGCACTCCGGCTTCCCAAAGTGCCAACAAGGGGAAAGATTCCACAGCCATAAAAGGCAGGGTCCCAGAGCATGGCCAAGGGGCAATTCTATTCCTAATATCTAGACCACTGCTGCTATCAGGGGCTGACTAGAAGAACTCAGCCTGCTCACCTACACTGTGAAGATTCAAGTAATTGTGCATCAATTAAACGCCACCTTTGTGGACGTGCCTCAGAAGTGACACATTTCTTCAGAAAGTTAGATATGAGCCTCATGGTTTAAAAGACCACAATCTTAAACCGTGCCAGGGCCCCAAGCCATTGCCCCCACTCCATGTTTGAGGGTGCTCCAGCCATAACCAGTGTACGACGCTAGAAGGGTTTCGTCCTTGAACTGTTTATATGAGAGTGTCACAATGTCCCAGCCATCCTCCATCCTCAGCCTGCAAGGTGCCCCTTTATGACTGGCAGGAGCAGAGGCAGGGCTAGAGACAGGCACGTGCACAGAGTTATCCAACCCTCTCCAGCATGGTCCTTTATGCCAGGTGGCAGCAAGACCAGTGGAGAGGGATGAAGCAGAACGGATTTTCTCAGAAGTGGAGGATCTGCATCCAGATTTTGGTGATGGGAAAACAAAAGGCAGGTCGGAGTTGACACAGTTAGCTCCTTGCGACTCCCCCCGCCCTCTGCCCTCTTACCTCCCACTCGGATCTTGAAGAGCACCAAAACCCACTACCTCCCCATCAAGCTGCTGGGCCAGCTGGGGAAGTGTCCACTCCAGGCACAGGAGCCTGGGGTCTCAAGAGCCTCTGCAGACCACCCACCAGGACAGGCTGACACACATGTGTTCCAGGCCTCTTAATGATGGGAGGTGCAGAGCAAGGGGTTCCAGGGCAAAGCTTCCCGGCCTTGACCATGGAATTTACAGAACACTCATTGTAGAGCAGAGCTCCCCAGCCACACATCCCCGCTCTCCCAGGACACCTCTCATCCAGCGGCCCAAGGGCACCTGCATGAAGTATGGCTGTGAGACTAGGATTTGAGACATATCTGCTGGCCTCATTTCTGGAGTCTCTCAACAGCTCCAAGGTTCCCACCGAGCTCTCAGCCAGCAACAGCAGGTGCGGTGTGGCCCAGAATCCTGCTACAAATCCTGGAGGTGGAGCAGGGATGTTCTTCATTGCATAGAATCCCAGCCTCCTCCTCTGGAAACTGTCACTCAAAGACAACAATTTGAAACCTTTGCTGAATGAATAAGTGAGATCACATATGTGAAGTGACCACTCAAGGATATTCCCTGAAGGAGAGAGGAGGCAGAACTTGGGGACGTCAGGGATGGTCTGTATTCAGCCATCTCTGATCAGCTGTGTGACCTTGGGCAAGTGATTTTCCTGATCTGGTTCTGAGTTTCTTGGCTTTGGCTGGATATGAAGACCATCCAAACATTGTTCCTAACACAGAGAACACTTGGCCCTCCCCCCCCTCTGGAGACAGACCCAAGCTTACTCTGCCTGGAGCCACTCTTAACCGAAGAGGGGACACCTGTACCCCACATCAGGAAAACGAAATGGAATTTGCTATTAAATGGGGCCTATTAACCCGCCTGAGCCCAGGAAAAGCTATGAAGTGGGCAGGGAGCATTTTTTCATACCCTCACTTGCCGGTTAATTTCCATTTTAAAAAAATACAATTTCAAGGCCACGGCTATAGCTGACAGGGGGTGGATACTGAACCTAGGGTTGACTGACAAGTGTCAGTTTTCAGTCACTGCCTAGTAGTAGCCACCAGGCTGTAAAAGGAAGACAGCTGTGCTGTTGACAAAACTTCCCACATTGCCTGACGCAGAAAGCAGATTTCTCTAAGAGGGATTACGCCTGCATGAGATCCCCACACCTAGTATGGGGTACTCAAGGAGGCTGAGGGCAGTGAATGGAGCAGAGGGCTGGACCACAGCCATATGCATAGCTCCCACTGCATTCCCACTGGCTCTGAGAATGTTGGCAAGAACAACCGTACTACCAAAAGCCCTGTTCTCTAGGGCCAGGAGCAGGGCAGTGTCAATCCCATTTCCAAATGGGTTAACTCTTTAGCCATGTGGCTTGGACTGAGGGTTCAAGTATCAAGAGAGGGCCTGCAGGCAGTGGGGAAGTACGAAAGTGTTTTCATAATCATAACACAAGTCCTGGATCAAACACTGGGCCTGGAGCATTGTCTGGCACATGTGACCACAGGGACTTGGGACATACGAAAACCAAGAGGACATCCTAGTTATCTGTTTGCTTTCATAGAGCAAAGTCCTACTGTCCCAGAAACAGGTTTCCCAAGTCTCCAGGCAGAGATGGCACATGCCACCCAAAGGCCATCTGTCCCTGAGCAGTGATCTTTCCAATGGTGTCCTGTAGGGATGGAAGCCACTAACAGCCAAGAGAAGGAGGAGTCCATACAGAAGGAGAGGAAATGGCAAGCATCTGAAACCCAAATGACCGGCAGTGGCACACTAACCCTCTTTTTCTTGGTTAAACAGACAGTAAAGGCATTTGCTAAGACAGGCAAAGCCTTTCACACAGGCAACAGCTAATGATGTTTGTCCTTCAAAGAAGTACTCCTTACTAGAAAGCCCTTGTGCAAAGTTCACCCAAAGGGTTTTATGGTGGCCGCACTGTAAGGGGGATCTCTCTGCTCACTTCAGCCTGTAAGAGGTGATCAAGCCATATGACTCAGACATGTAAGATGTTAAATCAGGCTGAGCGGACAGAAAAACTCAACTTCTGTATAATTTGATAACTAATGTAGGGATGTCCAGTCTTGAACTAGATACTGAGGGCAGATTAGCCAACTGAAATGTCTTCTGAAAGCCAGTTTGTGCCAGTCTCTTGCATTTCTATCGGTCCCTCCAAAGCTTTAAAAGAACAGTGGGCAGAATCCTTTTCCTGGAAAAGATGGGCTGAGCAACAGGGCTGTTTTAGTCCAGTGAAAGTATGAACAAGACTGCTTCAGAACAGGTCTGTAATTAATTCACACATTCAGCTGTTAAGTCCAGAAATATGTTCATGTTGACAATTTGCATTCGATGCTTCAAAAACAATCTGTTGTGTTTTCATTTGCCTAGCAGCCTCGGAAGTGTCCTGACTCTGGTACCTACCCAAGCACTGCCTTTAGCTGCAAGTTTCTGGGGATGGGAGAAAAGGCTGAGAATGCTCAGCTGGGTAAATCGTGTTTGTGCAAGAACTGTTTCCCTGTGAAGGGACAAGACAACCAAGTAACCCATGAAGTTCTAAGTCCCATAACAGCTTGTAGCCTTAAGCTACAAGGGCTAGAAAGCTCTCTTGACCCTCTAGCTTCTACTTCAGTGATATCCTGATGCCTAGACCTCAAAACAGCCTTTGCTGGCCGTCATCTGGTCCAGCCCAGCAGCTGTCCACATGACAAGTCAGGGAGGCTCTGAGACCAGCCTGTCCAGTTCATCAGCTCCCAGAATAACATCAGAGTTGGCGAGGAGGAGAAAGACTACATGGGGAGCATGGACAAAGTCTCGTTCCCATCCACTGTACGCTAGGCACCACGGCTAGGCCTAATTTACAACACTGATGACCAGAGAGCAGAGGCCTGCAGAGCTGACCTTCCTCCATCTCTGCAGAGGAAGAGGGAGAGATCGAAAGTGATCCTGCCCCTCAGGGCCACTATTCTCCACAAATCCTTTGGCTCATGTTTCTGAGACATTGCTGACACTCTTGACAGCCTGCTTAGCTTCTAGATGGATGGAACATATCTGGCTAAGTATTGGACACTGTACAGGAAGGAAACAAGACTGTTTTGACGGGTGGCGAGAAGAGAATCTGCTAGAGACATCAGGACCCAAGTAAGGATACATGGCAAGGATCCTGATCTTCCTTTTTGCCTTATTCACCTCAGGCTTAGAGCTGAAGAGACTGACAACCCAAACACATCTACTAATTTTTAAAAATAATATTTTTACAAAAAAATATTGGGGTTCCTGCTGGCAATGTTTAATGAGGCACCAATACATCCTATGTCCCCCTATTATAGTGAGGTCAGGGAAGCCCAAGGAGGAAGCCAAGAACCTTTTCCCACTGGAAGCAACCAATCATAGCAAGGGCCTGCCATCCACTCTCCTAGCGACAGTGAAAGCCAACCAGGGATTAAAGATGATGCAGCCTTGCCACCAGAACTACCTAGCTGGGAGACTGAAACTCTACCATGCCTGGCTGTAAAGATGGCGCCTGAACCTCTCCTTCCCTAGAGTGCGATACAAAAACTCGGGTGAGACAGAAGGTCTAAATAAGAGCCAGTGTTTCACCAAATAATCCAAAACATGATGATTTCAATAAAAAAAAAAAAAAAATTCACCCTCAGAGCTCAGAGGTAGGGTAACACATGCTTAGCATACACCAGGCCTTGTATTCAACACCCAGAGCCAAAAAAACCCAAAAACCCCAGCAAATAAATAAATAAATACATAGATGGATGGATGAAAAGCCAAGAAGATATCACATGGGATGAAAAACATTATCAGTGTATACTTTCATTGAAATGATAGTAATGGTAGAACTAATTGACCAAGAATTTAAAGAATCCACAATAAATATGCCAAGTAGTCAGCTATGAAAACATACTTGATTACACAGGCTGAGTAGGTCATGCTTAGGAATATATATGTATGCATATATACATATATGCATATAACAGCAATTAATAAAAAAGGCCATAATTTGAAGAAGATAAGAAGTAGTATATTGCAGGATTTGGAAGGAAGAAAGGGAAGAGAGAAATTATGAAATTATAATCTCAAAAATATTTTAACAAATATTTATGAATACCCTTAAAAACAGAAAGTCTCATCAGAGACATAGATAACAAAGAAGCACTAAGCAGGGCTGGGGGTGGCTCAGGGAGAAAGGGCTTGCAGCGTGAGGACCTGACCTGGGGTCCCTGGCAGCCACATAAAAAGGCAGATGTCTATAACGTCTATAACCCCAGTGCTCGAGGCAGGAGCTAGAAACAGAAGGATTTTCGCAGCTTCATAGCCAGTCAGTCTGGCCATTAGTGAGCTCCGATTCCACTGAAAGGCCCTGTCTCAAACATTAAAGTGCAGAGTGACAGGAGACACCTGACATCGACCTCTGGCCTCCACACACATGAACACACACACACACACACACACACACGCACGCACGCACATGTATACGTGTGTACACTATATACAGACACACAAATTAAATAAAAATAAAAAGAAGCACTTAATAGAAAGTTTAAAATAAAATAAAAGAAAGTCAGGTATGGTGGCACATGCCTTTAATCACAGCACTCGGGAGGCAGAGGCAGGTGGACTTTTGTGAGTTCGAGACCAGCCTGGTCTACAAAGCAAGTCTAGGAGAGCTAGAGCTCTGTTACACAGATAAACCCTGTCTCAAAAAACCAAAAACAATTTAAAATACTAAAAAAACTAGATAAATAAATAAAGAAGGAGACAAAGGAAAGAATCCATGAAGCAGAATGACCAAAATGACCCAGTCTGAACTAACAGCAAGTGGGGAAAATGAACGGCAGAGATTGCTGGAATTATAATATTCATGTTGAAAGAGATAAGAAAATCAGAGTCACAAAAATGGACTTGATTTTTCAATTGAAAACTACTAAGTTTGATGGACCTTATATACCTATTCAAGAAGCTCACTGTGTTACTGACTCCTTTGTTGTATGTTTGTTTTGGGTTGTTTGTCATTTTTGTCCATTATGGGATTTTTTATATGAGAGCTCACTGTGTTGCCCTGTCTGGTCTGGAATTGACAGTGTAGACAGACAGTTGATCTCAACTGGTCACAGAGATCTTCCTGCCTCGGCCTCCTGTGTGGTGAGATTAGAAGCACAGGCCACTCTACCTGGCTGACAGTTACTTTTCTCATCACCAGGACAGAATACTGACAGAAGCAACTTAGGAGAAGAGGAACATAATTTGAGAGGGTGTAATCCTTTGTGATAAGAAGGCAGGTCCATGGCAGCAGAGAATGAGATGGTAGCCAGAGTACAGAGTCGAGTCTGGAACCAGGTCTGGGCTATGACCCATAATGCCCTTCTCCCAGTAACCCATTCCTCCAGCAAGGCTCCACTTCCTAGGAGTCCCAAAACCGCATCACCAACTGGGGACCAAGTGTTCAAACACATGAGCCTGTGCAGGACACTGCAGAGTCAAACCACAGCATGAGGTGAATCACTAAGGAATAAATCAAAGACCCGTCTAGCTGGAGAAAAATGGCACCTTGACGACAGCAGCTACAAAGCAGCTCAGAGAACTGCAGATTTCTCAGTGGAAACAACGGAAGTGACGAGGAATGACAAATGTCCCATATATTGAAAGAAAAGCAACTATCAACCTAGTACCCTCCACTGAGTCTCCTTCAATTACAAAGGGAGAGAATCCTCAGACAGAGGAAACTAAGAAAATGTGTGAGCAGGAGGCCTGTGTTTCGTTGAATTACTGAAGGAAGTTCTCTAAGCAGAAAGGATATGACCAAAGATAGGACATTACCAAGGGAGGAACGCCTAAAGAGGTAGCATGGCGTATAGTGACGTCCCTTTTCTTCTTGAGTCTTCTAAATTAGATTTGATACAAAACAAAAAGTTAACACTGATAGTAATTCTAAAAATATAGAGAATAAATAATTAAGGTGATAACAATAAAAAATGGGAGGGTAGGTAGTGTTTTCTGCATTTCTACATTTCAATTGAACTGGTAAAATCATACAAATGATATCTATAAACACTAATACAGGCAATAACCATTCTTAAAAACATGCAGGAACTAGGGAGATGGTTGAGCTGATAAGAGTACCTGCCATCCAAGCACAGAGTCCTAGCTTCAGGTTTCGGAGGCTTGGTGGCTATCTGGTCTGGCTGACTCTATAACTCAGTGAGAGACACTGACTCAAAAAATAAAATAAAATGGGAAGCAAAAAAAGAAGATACCTAACATTGACCTGTGAAAGATTAAGAGTTCAAGGCCAACCTGGGCTACATAGTGAGGCATTGAAGACAGACAGACAGAAAGAGAGTGAGGGGAAAAGACAGGAAGAGGAAGGGAGGAAAACAGAGGAGTCATACATGGTTGTTTTTCCAAACATGATGAAATATATCTTGAGATTAATAGTGAAAAGATAACAAGTAAAACTCAAATGCTTGCATATTTATAATCATATTTCCAAATAATCATATACTAGAGATCAAGTTCAAGGGAATTTTTTTTTAACTATACCTAATTAGAACTCAAGAGCTGGCTGTGGTATAAGTGTTTACTATTCAAGCATGAGGACCGGAGTTCAAATCCCTAGTGTCCACATTTAAAAAGGCAGCTGTGTCCATAAGTACCTGTACCCAATGGGCATCGGGAGTTAGCAGGACTGGTTGGGTATGCTAGTCACCAGCCTAGATCCAGTCTAGTGAGGGACTGTGTCCCAGAAGAATAAGCCAGGGAGTGACAGCATACACTCAACACCCTCCTGTGGCCTCTGCGTGTGTACATAAATCACAAACACATCACACACACACACACACACACACACACACACACACACACAATAAACTATATGGAATTGAGTGAAAATAAAACTACAATATGTTAAGAATCTGAGGGGCATGGCTAAATCAATGCCAAGAGGGAAATTTATGACAGTAAGTGCTCAGAAGAGATAAAAAGTCTTGACACCTCCATCTCAAAACCTAAGAAAATAAAGCTGTAAGGAAGCAGAAGAGAAGAAATAACATATAAAATTAGAAATCAAGCAACAGAAAACACAAAATTGAAAATTAATTAACAAACAGTTGGCTCCTTTAAAAGATCAATAAAATTGACAAATCTCTAACAAGACTGAAAAATAAAGGGGGACGGTTTACAAAATACCAGTATTGGGCTTGAAAATAAGGCAATCATTATGAATGTCAGAAAAATAAGGGAACAATTAGATGAAACAAACTAAGTTCTTGAAAAATAAACTAATAAAACTCACATAATAGGAACTATACTATACTGGTAAGGAAGTTAGTTAAAGTACTCATAACCTAAAACTTTCTGAAAAGAAGTCTTCAGAGCCACTGGATAATCCTAAAGATACCGGGAGAAGAGGGAACATCAGTTCTATACAGTTTATCTTAGGAAATGAAGAATAAGTGGCACTTCCCTCCCAAGTCATCTCACAAAGCTTGTCTGGTAACACGAACCATGCAAGCACAGGACAAACATTAAAGAAAGTTCCGACTAGTGGGTCCTCATAAACACAGACACAAAAATATTTCATGCAATGTTGCCAAGTAAGATTCAACAACATGTAAAAATTACTCACCACCACCAAGTGGATGGTATGTCAAAGATGCAAGGCGGGTTCAGTCTTGGGAAAACCACTCATTACAAGTCATCATTAACGAATAGGGAGGAGCACATGATTGTAACAACAAACACATGTAATGGAAGTCTGGGCTTCTTTGTAAACTCAGCTTTGTTGTGTAACATAGCTTTTGCTTTAGGGCTACAGTTTGTTCGCAGCTGATAATCGTCTCATGCAGGGCGTGGCTTTTGCCAGCTGTTAACGGCCTTCCGTGGGCAGCATGGAGAGGTGCGTGGTCTAGGACTCTGAGGATATAAACTGGAGAGCTGAGAAAGAGGTGGAATGGCCTGCAGTGTTGGTGTGTGGTGTGCAGCAGTTTGGAGAGATCAGAGAGGCAGATGCTGTGACAGTTTGGAGCAAAAAGATGAAGAGGAATGCTTCAGGCATGGCGGCTTGAGGAGACTGCGGCAGTGTCTGCTGTTGGCAGAGATAGGTATAACCCTAAAAGAGCCCATTGACCCTAAGCGGCCCAACAAGTAAAGTGATCTGCACGCCCTCTCCCAACTAACCTTCTCTCTCCTAGCTAGGGTTGGAGGATTGGTGGAAGGAAGGTAGAGGCCTAAATACCCCAAATAAAGAAGAAACATTACAGTCCTAGCTCTAAAAATGACTGTATTCAACAGCCACCCTGTGACTCTGACAGAGGTTTGAGTTTGGCTCGCAGCACCCACATCAGGTTGCTCATACCTGGCTGTAACTCCAGCTCAATGGGGGACAGGGGACAATGCCCTCTTCTGACCTCCATGGGCAGGCACCCTTACACACATGGCTTTTATTTATACACAAAACCACATAAATAATAAAAAATATTTTAAATTACAATAAGAATTTCTTTGGGTATATTCTAAGATTTGTCTGAAAAGCATCAGCTCCCCTGGAACAGGAGTTACAGACACTGATGGCTGTCAAATGGAAAAGCAAGTGTTCTTAACCACTGAACCATCCTTCTACCCACGCCCTTAAAAAAAAAAATCCATTTTGATCCATGGCTGGTTATATCTGAAGAGACATAAGCTGTGGATAGAGAAGGCTGACTGTACTTATTCTGAACATATGGCAGTTTGATTTATATTGAAATTTAACTAGCCATCTAAATCTTAGAAGCCTAAGAGAGAGGGTTAGAATAGGAGAAGTATAGACCCACCAAACCTGTGTTCAAAAGAGAGACAAGGAAAAGAGAAGACATAAGGGATAGCCAGATGTAGTGGAAGTTTTGGTTTCTTTAAAAACTCAGTGATGTTATGTAAATATGTTTTTGTTTTAATCCCTAGTGTGAGACATGGGACTGCCTTAGTATATCCACAGCTGATAACAGCCTCGTGCAACCTGGCTCTGAGAGAGGCATGACTATGCCAGCTGGAGTGAGTGGAATTCTGCGCCTAGAGAGAGGAAAGGGCTTCAAAGAGATGGACAGAGGAGGAAGGTTGCTTGTTTGTCCTGCTGTGTTTGCCATTTGCTGTTGCTGACTGCTAGAAATCCTGACAACTGAGATTGGTATTTTCCCCAAAGAACCCAACCAACCCTAACCAGCTGGAACTAAGTCTAGAGAGGTCCATGTCCCCTTTCTCTTCTAACTTTTCTCTCCTACCTAGGGTTGAGGGGTTGGAAGGGAGGTAGAGGCTTGAGGAACCCCAAATAAATAGTTTTTAAAAAAAAAAAAAAAAACAGCACCTACATCCAGGGAACATACAAAGAAGTACCTGGTACCACTGAGGCAGAGCCATAGGCCTAGAGATTGTAGGCTATTGGGTTTACGGATGGTGATCAGACAGGGTTCATATGTAATGTTTGAGCAGGAAAGCCAGCAAGGTTCAGAAAGAAAGTGGCTGAGCTTGTGGAAGGCCTGGGACTGGGGTCTGAATCAGATTTTATTGAGTAGAGGGGCATGACCTGCAGCCAACCCTGGGCTTTCAGCAGGAACCACCCCTACCTAGTATCACTCCTTCCTTGTGGGCAATAGCACACAGCACAGCTATCCAAGCATTCAGGTCATGGATGCCAGACTAAAATCCCTACCATGCTCACAGGTGAACTTCCCAAACCAGGTCCCCTCCTGAGGGGCTGCCACCAGCACCTCCAAGGCCTCCTTTAGCTTCTGTGTTCTTTACATTCTCGTGCTTTCTTCTTCAACATATGTTTGTCCTCATTCTGCTCTCACCTCCAGGTGGCAGCGACAGTTTTATTGGCTGTGACACTCAGTGCTTTGCACACAGGAATGGAGGAGCAAATGAAATGGAAGCCCCTTTGGCTGTAGCCATGCCTGGACATGTCTCATGGGCCTCAGTTGTGTCTTCTGAGCTGAGGTCTGGGATGCAAGCTTCACAAGTCCACAAAGAGGTCAGCGTGTTTTCATGAGACAGGGCTCCATCAGCATTGCCATTGTGTACTGGTTTCTTTAATGAGCAGGTAATCTCTCTGCACGCCCAGTATCTTCTATGTGCCAGGAAGTATGCCCTGTCTTTTATATCTTTTTGAAGCAACCTAATCCACCAAACAGACCCCAACAGGTGGGTGTGAGATCCACTGTACATTGGAAATACTGTACCATTCATGGAAATGGATGCCTACCCTCCTTTCTAGAATGCCCGCCCCACTGTTGGAGGTGATGACTCCAGAAAGGAAATGTTATGCTATCCATAACAACCTAGCATGAGCAGCCTCGAGTCTTCAGAGGTCAGAAGCTCTCCTTGGCTGCTAGAGCAGACGCATACACCCCTCTGCTGGAGCAGTGAGATGTCACCTGTACCACAGAGACTGTCTGGTAAGAAGGGCAACAAAGGAAAGTGGGGTGAGAGCAGAGAGGTAGGGTGGCGAGCTTGTGGTGAGTTCATTGGAGCCTCTCAATTCAGGCACACCTGAATCCTGTTACCCACACATGCCAGAGTTTGCTGTGACACAAACCAAGAGAAAAGTCTCTTGGCATATTGCCTAGAGTTCTACCTGAAGGACTCCATACTAAGCCTGGGATGTGTCACAGAGGAAGATCCAGAAGCACCAGGGTAGGCCCAAGCATCTGCCTGTTGTAGGAAGATCCAGAAGCACCCCGGGGTAGGCCCAAGCATCTGCCTGCTGTAGGAAGATCCAGAAGCACCCCGGGGTAGGCCCAAGCATCTGCCTGTTGTAGCACTTGCTCTCACCACCATGACCTTTATGGCTCTCCACATCCATTGAGGCTCCATTTCTTTGGACTGCTCACGCCTTCACACACTGAGCCAACTTTTGATACTGGAATGTAGATTTAGAAAAGAAATCTACAAGATAGACTCAAAGTACTAACTTGCTAAAGAATCCTGCTTAGAATAGCTCCCGTTAGTGCCCCGGGTTCTCACTATGCCCCAAACTCACAAGGCCATGTTCATTTTTAGGGATCTTTTCCACTTCTCCCCAGTTCTATGTCCCAACTACAAGGACAATCAGCGAGGACAACCCCAACTGCTGCAGAAATTTTCTGTGTGCACCCCACTAGGCCTCAGAGGTCTACGAGGAAGGGAGACACAGCCAGTGTCCAGAACTAGTATGAGGCTCTGATAGTTACTGGATGCTCAGGACACAGGAGGCCATGCTCTGGAGCCAGCACTGCCCACAGGCTCCTTGATGTCTCTCTCTTATCACCCTGGGTGAGTATCAGCAGGAAGCAGATTCAAGGGAAACTGAACCAAACAGTGTGCTGACCACAAAGGGCATTCAATCAGTTAACACCATAGGCCACCAAGTCCATGGGGACATAAGAGAAAGAAAGGATGGACATACTTAATGAGCTGGTCCATGCAGGATGATACGGGGCCTTTCCACCACCCAGTACCAGCTTTGTAGCTACTGCCTCCTCACACCCATCCTGCCGCTTTCCCTGTCTACTGGTACTCTCTCCTTGGACCAGTGACATCCTCTAGTTCCTCCTGCTGGAAATGGCTAACACATCTGGACCATTTAGACGCCTTAGCTCCTGCTCCTCTTATCCTAGCTGGGGACCTGGAGAGTGCAGGGGACGCTGCCTGCACCAATCAACTCCTTCTTCCTTTTGCGGCTCCAATTCCCTTCGTACCCACAACACAGGGACACTTGTTGCCCAGGCCAGGAGACCCGCTTGGTAGGTTTCCACAC
The DNA here is from genome assembly GCF_907164565.1 of Psammomys obesus. NCBI lineage: Eukaryota > Metazoa > Chordata > Mammalia > Rodentia > Muridae > Psammomys > Psammomys obesus. The sequence continues at coordinate 4,568,473 of NW_026596034.1, forward strand.
CGTTCCCAGGCTCTTGTCTGCCTGAATGGCAGTGTGGGTGTCCCCACACTCACGTCTCTTGAAGATGCCTCTGCTATCTCCACTAATGTTCAGATCCACTTCCTGTTTCCTGTTAAAGCCTGGGATTTCCTGTTAAACTCCCTGCCTAGGGATCTATGGTCAGCTGGATGCCGGCACTCAGACCCACCATCTCAGGCAGGCCAGCTCCTTCATGCACCCAAGTGCACCGAGGGTGAGGAGGCTTCAGGAACAAAGGTCTAGTGGCCAAGTTCTCAGCCTTCTGGCCTTAGCTCAGATCTCCACCCTGGAATTCCTCACACTCCTCAATTTCCATGTATGGTGGGGGTAACAGATCCTCTGAGCGGGGTGCCACAGGGCTTGGTGTGTCAGCACACACAGACATGGAAGGATAGGCTTGCTGCTTGGTAAGCCTCATCAGACATAACTGGCCAACTACTCTGCCAGCCTGAAAGCACCCTCACCTTTCCCCACCTACCTCACCGCTCCCTCTTCAGCTGTGCTCAAGTGCCTGCTGATGCCTAGGCCAAAGTCAGCCTCTCTTTCCTACGGCCTTTACTGTTTCTTCCACCGGACACTGTGCCATACATTTCTTCCCATTATCCTTGGAGACTCTGGTTAGATGCGGCCAACTCCAGAAAGCCTTCCTGGCACACTGGAATTGACCAACACAGCTGAACACCCCTATCTGAGACTGGTGACATTATGGTGAACTTAAAGTTACCATGCATCCGGCTGGACTAACAGTTCCTCAGAACACACAGAGGACTTTAGCCAGATTTGCTAAATGTCACAGAGTTACCCTTAAGGGAAAACTCAACTGTAGGCATCTTTCCTCCTCTTGAAAACATATCACACACCAGGGAAAGTGAGAGTTGCTACATTTAAAATAGAGTGCCTGGCCAAAAGCTTTCTGGAACATACTAACAGCATTCAGTCAAGGAAACTGAGGCCTGCCCACTCCCTCCCCTGTCCAAATTGTGGCTGTCTGTTTAGGCTTATTACTCTGACAGAACAATCCCCAAACCCAAAACCCAGTCTCCAGGGAAGGAGATGTTTCATCACATACTGAGGTGAACAGAGGCACAGGTCTGGCATTACCAGAATCAAAGGCACCATTACGAAGCCTGGTGGGGAGCCCCTTTCCCTTTCCTTTCCATGGTAACCTCTGCAGTTTGATTTGAGAGTTTTGCATCTCCCTGGTGTCAGGGAAATCTCACTGATTTTCACTCTAAACCATCCCCCTTGGACCAGCTAGGACTGTGCTCCAAAATGCTGTGAGCTGGGCCCACAGGGTTCCCAGACTTCCAGGGGGCCAGCAAGAAGGGTGGGCTGGGTGGGCTGGGCTGTTACTCAGATATATCACCAGGGAAGTACTCTCTGATATTCTCTCTCTGTCTCTGTCTCTCTTCCCAAACACACACACAAACACACACAGCCCCCACAGAAGGATGTCCTATTCTGTATGGTGAGGGAATGGCTGGGAGGCTAACACTGGTGTATGCTTAAGTCCTGAGCAGGAGGTTCCATTCCTTGTCCAGCCCCTGACAGCACCAAGGGAAAGGGGCCAGCAGGACATGACTAATGGCCCATGGGAAAAGTTTGGCCTTGCCTGGCTGCCCGCCAGAGAGCCCATAATCACTGTCCAAGGACACTGAGGGCAAACAATGCTGAGGAAACTCCTCAAGGTCTGCCCCTCCCCAACCTGACTTCCTTGGAGCTCTCCCAGGAGTCCTTGAGGCATTGAGTAAGAATGTCCAGGGGTCCCAGGGTCTGGTAACCCCCTTAAATTACAGCAAGTTTCTTATCTTGAGGGTAAGTTCTTGGAGCCTTCATTCAGCCTTTATCAAATATCCCCCCACCCAACTTCCCAAAATCAATACATGCCTACTAGCAGTCAAGAAGAGGCCAGGCTGCCAGGGCAATTGGTTTCTTGAAGATTTTTACATACCCATTGCAGGGGCTTAGCCCTGCGTGGACATGGAATTTCAAAGATGACCCTGTATTAAAAAGCTTCCAAAAATCCTTATCTCCAAAAACATTCAAAACCCCCTAGGCCCCAGAAGCATTGGGAGGGGTATTTTTAAAAATGCCAGGGCTGGAGAGATGGCTCAACTGTTAAGAGCACCAGCTGCTCTTTCAGGACCTGGGTTCAAGTTCAATTCCCAGCACCCACACAGTGGCTCACAGCCACCTGTAACTCCTGTTCTAGGGGCTCTGATGCCCTCTTCTGACCTCCACAGGGACCAGGCACACATGTGACAAACAGACATACATGCAGGCAAAACATATACAGAAGAAAAATAGAGATACAAATTCTTTAGAAAACAAGAAAAAGGAAACTGCCTCTGAGGATGAGCTGAGTCACCCCAGCATCTCCAGGCAGCAAAGCCACTCGGAGCTCCCACCCCTCCGCCATCAAAAGCCTAGTTTAGCAGCCCCAGGGGAGGGCTCCAGCAGCCTGGGCCCCAGAGAAGCCCTGCCTCGGACCCCCAAGTGCCCTGACTTTATGAGAAGGCTGCCAAGCTGAACAGTGTCACTTCTACTCCAAAGTCCCCTCGGTGCCGCTGAGGGGAACTGTTACTCGGGCCAGCTGCAGGGCAGCCACTCTGGACTCAAACCATTTAGCAAGTGTCCCTAAGGACTCCGAGCCCAGCAGATTTGCTAGACTGCAGAACCAGTTCTACCTCAGATCTCCTATGTTCAGGGCTTCCATGCACAAGCCAAGTGTCATTCTGTCCACTTGTGCTTGTCTCCACACCCCTGGGTCCCAGCAGGTAAGATTTTGTTCTCTTTCCACTTGTTTTTCGCCCCCAAATTAATCAGGATTCTGTCTGATTAATCCTCCTAAAATTCTCAGCTCCATCCAAGACACACCCTGCTCTAAAACCTTCAATGGCTCCCTAGTGTTTCAGCCCAAATCTATATACACAGACCTTACGGGGACTAGGCTGGTGACACAAATGAGCCAGGAAGCTCCATCTAGCATCCAGCTGACCCCAGTGGGCTGCAGGTCCTGGGGAACACTTGTCCACGTGTCTCACCCACGGGGAACAGCTGCTGTTTGTTCCCAGGGGCTCTGCCTGTGCGGAGGTAGAAACCTGGTGCCACCTCTTCTAAAATTTCAAGAGAATCCAAACAGCATCAGTCAAGAGGACCCCAGCGATGGACTCCCGCCTACAGGATAAGTCCAAATATAATCCCCTTCACTTGGTATCTGAGGCCCTCTGAGACTGTGCCCACAAACTGCCTCCCTATTCTCCCTGGTATGATGCTATGGCCATGTGCTGCCTCATCAGGTTGAGCTCCACAGAGCTTCCACTTTGCCCGTCCCCTCTGGCCCTTCTCTGAAGGGCAGATCATTCATGGCCAAACAACAATATAAAAGACCCCTTTTCCTATGCAGAGCTCACCTCTGTAGAGATAGCCCAACCATAAAGAAAACCCCTCTTCATCCTTCAACACTTAGACCCTGGTGATGTACAGGTCCCTGAACTGGGGGCATCAGCATTGCTCCAGTACTAATCTGGATGCCTGCCTGGCTTGTCTATAGACAGGAACCCACGGTCTTTCCCACCATAGTCCAGGCAGGGAGAGAGCCTGGCTATTGTCCGACCTGCCTCTACTGTGTACCAACTGTGAGCTCTTGAAGAAGTCATTTAGCCTCTGCAAGGCCAGAGCCTTCTATTTGTAAGATGTGGACAAATACTGCAGTGAGGAGCCTAGCATGTCACAGGGCCAAGTAAGCAGTAGCGGCTAGCATCCTTCTCAGAGTCCCTTTCTGCACAGCTGTGCCCTGCAGTGTCTTGTATAAGATGTTGTAAGACTTGAGAGCAAAGTGGTGGCCATTTCACCATCCACGGTCCCTTGGCTTTCATCATCCTGCCCAACTGGTGTTCTCTGATGGGTCAGGGTGACAATGTAAGAGAAAAGCAGCAGCTGGAAGGGCAGGTGAGGGTGAGAGGCACTACCCAGGCTGCCTGGCTCATGGGCATCAGTGTCACGCCCCATGCCTAGGGGACTAAGATCTCCGGGTCCCACCACTCTGAGCTGCTGGAGACCAATAGCTCCCACACATCCTGGCAGCAGGCCAGGTCACAGCAATGCAAGCAGGTGTAGGCGAGGGGCCCTGCCCAGCCACCAGATAAATGCTACTAACAGAGGCTCAGCTTGCACACAAAGCCGAAGGCCCATCACACCCTCCTTCTGAGAGCCTGTGGTTGGTGTTGAGCAGCCCTCTTGCCTTGTGCCTAAGGACACATGCTTTCAGGCCACGCACGAAGGAAAGGTGGAAGGGAAGAGGGAGGGGGAACACCTTAGTAATCACCACGGTCCAATTAGCCAGCTCTCGCCCTCCATGCTTACAAACAGGAGCCACATCGCCACCTGTCACAGAAGCAAACATTTCCAGACATCTTCATCCGCATCTCCCTGGCTCTCCTGAGAAAGGGTCTCCCAGCCAGCTACTGACAGGGCAGCTTCCCTTCCTGTACTTTGCAGGGACTTTCAGGCAGAAGACATTAAAAAGCCACCAATCTCCCTGTCAGGCTGAGCCCCCTGGCCCACCTGCCCCTCCTACTCATTCATTGCCAATGAGTGCACCAAACACATGGCCAGGCTCTCTACATTCAGAGGACACACTCCACACCACTGTGGACAGAGGGTGACTGAATGAAGGGTGAGCGAGGACACTCAGCACCTGAAACCACTAAGCAGGGTCTATTACAGCTGGGCGGGGACCAGGGGACCTTGCTCATTCTGTGCCATCTTCATTAAAGGGGTCTTATGCAGCAGCTCCCTCCTTGTAGCATGTGAATGACATGACAGATGTACAGCGGCAGAAGGCCTCACACTGCTGGCTAGAGAAACTTGCATCTATCCACTCTGAGAATTGATGCATCACTGTCTACTGAGGGTGAACATCACATAGCCTGTGACCCAGTAATTCCACGTCTGTCCCCATATTACCCCTATGTATGTATGACACATTATATTATCCACACTATATGGTATTGAGATATTCCCACATCCCCATGAAGGTCGCAAGTATACATTCACTCACAGACATGTACAGCACCCTAGTCACCGCAGTGTAGTCTGTGAAACAAACCCAGAATAAGCCAGGAGGGAGCAACTACACAAAGGCATGCTCCCATGACAGAATAGTCCAACCTGAAGAGAAATAACGGGAAGAATGAGCCTCAGACAGAGGCAAGCATGGGAACCGAAGAAGGCTCCCGACATGAGTAGAAATGGGGGTGGGGGGCTCCCTTCATACGAGATACAAATCAGATACACCCGGCTGTGCTTTGTGACAGCAGGATGGGAGCAGCCTTTTCCTGGTAACAGGGAACCTACGGAGCCAAGAGAGTTAGCTGATCTGGGGCACTGTGGACATCTGGCTTTCTTGACCCGGGCAAGAGCTACAGAAGAATGCTCAGATTCAAAGACACATATGTGCCGTTTCTGAAAGTGTGCAAAGAAGGGTTTTGTTAAGACCCAAATGAAAAGACACCGAATGAAGATAAGCAGAGGGGGGGCAGAGGCAGGCTGCACGGGCTGATAACAATCTCTCTGCCCAGAACACAGGATTTGGGAGATGAACAAAAGTCTAAGAAAAAGTCGGGGTACCGGTATTCCAGGATCTTTTTGAGACCTAGGCTGTCAAATACAGCCACCCAGTCACACCACAAACTGGCCCCTGCCATTCCAAGCTCTGTCCACTCCCACAGCAGCACAGCAGCAGTACCTCCACTCCCGAGACAGGCAGCCTTAGCTGCTCGAGGTCAGGAGGAAGTCACAGCATCCCTGGAAATGTTGGGCTGTGCATGAGCTCTGTGGAATTATGAAAACCCCCCTTTAAGAAGAAAATTTCCCAAAGCTCAGATCCACTTGAACAGGAACAGGAAGAGAACGGGTACAACTCTGTGAGCATTCTCTTTTGACAGTGTGGAGTGGGGAAACGCAAGCAGTTAAATCTATTCAATGTCATGACACACGGAATCGAAGCATAATTGCCGTTGAGTGCTCGGCAACCGGAAAGCACTCATTGCAGAAATGGAGGGAAATTTATGCCAGGAAATGGAAGCGTCTGTCAAAAGTTTGACTGCGGTGTGAGTGGCGCCTCGACAAGAAGGCTTGGGCAGGGCAGGCATTCCCGCCTCGCCATCTTGACTCACAATCAAAGACCACCAATCCTGAAAGGGAGGAACCACCCATTTCCAGCCCTGGAGAGGGGCCTGGCGTGGGAGAACATCTCTTACCAATCATATGGTTGGCAACGTGGATCTGGATCTCTCTCTCATTCTCAAAGGTCATCTGGCACTTGATACACTGGTACGTCTTTTTCTGTTTGGGAACAAGAGAAGGAATCAGGTCAGCAGAGAGAGAAAGGTCCCCACAGCCCACCTCAAGGTGTCCCAGAGGGGCTTAGCCTCTCCCAGACATCCCAGCTTACTCTTGTCCCCTCTCCCTCCGACTCTCGCCTCACCGGGACACAAACCACCACCTTCCATGGAGTTGTTGCTGGGGTCGGGATAACCCTGCTGTGTGCCAAGGTCAACTTCCTCAGGAGCCAAGGGGGTCTCCCCTGCTTAGAAAGGCAAATCCATGTATCCACCCAGCCATCTGCAACTACCCCTCCACTTCAGCTTAGGTGTTGTGTACCCACTACGGTCTCTTGCATGAGAGGTGTGGTTTGCCAGCTGACGAGGTTTGGGGAAGTGCCGGAGAATGCTAGCCTTCATGATGAAGTAATTCCTTGATAGATTCGTCGATGATGGCATTGTGTAGTAAGAAGTGGGGTCCAGTGCACGGAAGTAGGGGCCCTGGAACAAATTGTCCTGTCCCCTGCCCCTTCTTCCATCCACCACGAGGTGACATCCTCTGGCACACACTCTAGCCATCATCATGTTATGTCTCACTACAGGGCCCAGAAATATAGAACCAAGAAGTCCTAGAAAGAAAGCTATGAGATTGTGAGCCAAAATATAACTCCTCTCTCCTTAGCTTGATTTTCTCAGGTATCTGTCACACACACACACACACACACACACACACACACACACACACACATACACAAATGTAAGTAATGCACACTGTTTAGCCACCACTCCCCACCTTGCCAGCTATACATCTCCTCAAAACTCAGCCTCCACACATCCACTCACACACATGCACGTACTCACCCATCCATCTGCCCACACTGCACCCCTCCATTCATCTCAGAACCTCTCCATCTGCTGACTCACCCTAAAAACACTGTGCTTGAGCAGTGGATGCTGCTCCCAGTGATTCTAGTGCTCACGGATGGCTCAGGAATTGCATCCTGGGTATACACAGTCCTAAGTGCCTGTCCCTGGCTCCCAATACACACTGGTGACAACCAACTGCCTTTGGAGGTAAATGAAGGCAGAAAGACAGAACCTAAAAGAAGTTTCCATGCTGGTAGCTCAGCACAAGTGGCTATAAAACCTGGCCCATGGGGACAGAAATGGAGTACCTGTCATGTGTGGCTGTGGTGTACTTTAAAAAGATACGGGCAGTAACGGGACTCAAAATAGCCAAGCTTTTTAATAGACCACTGTGGTTTCTGAGGTACTGGGGCCTCACTTACCTTTTGAAAAGGTGGTAGGCCTTCTAACCTCCTGGCTAAGGACCCAGGGGCCACCCTGAGCTACAAAGCCAGGATGAGTCATCAAAGAGCTCAGTGCCCAGTTCCCCCCAGGCTCCATCTGCAGGCTCCTCTCCTGGGACTCCTCTCCATCTTGGAGAACTCAGCTCAATGTCAAAGCTTGTGAGAGCCTTCTGTTCCCAACCCACGGTGGATCCAGGGCCAGGCAGGTCCCCAGCAGATCCTGGCTGAGTGATTCATCTACTTCTCATCTCTCCCTGAGCACCCAGAAGGCAAGGATGTGTGCTTTCCACCCCATGGGCCAGCACAGACTCACAAGAAGGACCTGCTGAACACATGAGCAAAATTGCTGAGTAATATGCAAAGTGCTACATTAGGCCAAAAGGGACTGAAAGAACTAGAGATGACTGTGTATCCTGCGTTCCTACCACCTCAAGAGCCTGGCCAGAGGAATAAGTTAACTACTTAACTTTTGTGTTGCTTTGTCTAACTGCCCCTTTCCATTTTTTAAAGCTCCATACAGAGTCTCTCTACATAGCCCAGGCTGTTCTCAAACTCGTGATTCTTCTACCTCAGCTTCCTAGTATTGGGATCACAAAAATTCACCATCACACCAGCTTGTTAGGTTTTCCTTGTGCTTATTATTGGAGCCAAGAAGCCCTGAATGGATGAGTAGATGGATAGATAGGTAGAAGCTGGGGTTGGGAACTTCAAGCTCCAGCTTTAGTGCCCCTGCTGAAACCCCAATATTCCTCTGACGCCCCCCCCCCCCCAGTGTTTCAGGAGAACATGGAGTTTGATGTGTTCCTAGTGCAGGCCTTGACCCTGGTCTCAGAAGAACATACTCAACTTGAAAGGTCCTAGGAAGAGCAGGGTAAGTCTCAGAGAGCGGATTAAGACAGGGCTGAAGAATCCAGCCCATTGTAAGACCATAAGAACAGGGGTCTGCTGAGAGGGACACGACTCCATAAGCTCTATCTCAGCTCAAGCCTGTGTTCGGAGAGAAGAGGTGCCTTGGCCTCTCTGCTACTAGAATAACTCCTCTGTCTCACACATTAAACTACCTGCTCATCCTGGCGAAGGTAGAAACCGTGGGAGCCTGACTGAATGCTGAAGCCAGTGACTACATGGACGAAGCTCTGTCGAGGGAGCTCTGGCTGAAAGATGTCAGAGGAGTTATGCTGGACAGGCACCACCTGGCCCTGAAGGACTTGAGGGCAGAAGGCTGAGGGAGGCCAAAGCCACGGCTGTGGGAGGAGACGCCCACTTCTGGCTGGGTAGAAGCCTCTAGAGGTCACGGCCATGGCTAATCTAGACCACTGTGACAGCAGTCTATAATCAGAGCAACCTGATCCTCCTCCTAGGGGCAGGTGAGTGAAGTGCACTTGCTGAGCTTGAGAAATAAATCATCAGAGGGTTGGTCTTAAACACCCTAAACATAGAGCCACACTGGAAGAGCACTGAAGGATGATGGGGCTTTCCTGGTGGGCAAACAGGCCCCAGAAGATTTTCAAAGGAGGAACTGCTTACCGCAAATAACACATACAAGGAGACATACACATCCACGTACTCAAATGTGCAATCCCACAATCCTCACACCAACTCATCATCAACCTAAACCTCTTCACAAATACCCACAACCCCTGCATACCACTCTCTGCAGCACAGATTCATGTGTGCCCCATGTGTTACAGGTTTACAGGAAGGAGGGATCCTTCTGGATCCACAAATCAATATAATGAACTCATACCCAGAGACACGCACGCCTTCAGCTCTCACTGGAACCCTAGTGCCCACATCTCACACCCCCAAGCCCACGTAGTGTGTGACTGATCTACTAGGTCTGCCTGTCTTCCCTAACATCCCAGATAAACCACCATCTCCATCTCCTCTTGATCCTAGACCACACTAGGAGACATAACACAAAGGTAGAATTTGCTCTTCAAAGCACTTCCTTTGTCACAAGGCCCTTCACTGAGGTCAGCCCAGAAACACCAGTGCTGAGGGCCAGGGCCTGCAGCCAGGGGCTGTCCTCCCCGGCACAGCCCTGAGCAGCCTTAGAATGGAAAGCTGACAGAGGAAGAAAAGGCAGGGAGGCAGGGAGGAGCTGGCTGGGCTCCTGAGAGGGAGAAGAGACAGCTTCAGAGTGTCCATCACTGTGCTTCATACACTGAGCATCCATGGCACACGGGCAGTTTATAGCGCGTCCTCACTGCCCTTCCTTATTCCACACTGGAGAAAGAGACACTGCAGCTCCACAGGCCACATCACCCGGTCCAAGCCCCATGTAGTAAGCAAGGGCACTGGGACCCACTGCCAGGCAGGCTCCCTCTGGAGTTACTTGTTGAGTTCTTCTTCTGGGCTCCAGGGCCCAGGTGTCCCTGAACAGTCTTGGTCTAGTTAAGAGAAAACTGGTGTGACCCTCCCACTTGGAAATCCACAACTCTTCTATGAACGAGGAATGGGAGCACCCAGACTGATTCACCTAGAATGGAAGTAACACCCCGGGACCTGCTGAGGCACTGAGGCCTTGGGTCTCCCAGTGTTGGCTAGAGATGAGTCGATGTTGTTATTACTTATGAAAAGGGGGAGCTAGAAACCTCAAGCTTCACGCTCCAGCCGACAGCATCCCCAGCCCCACAGGAACCCAGTCCTCTGAGAGCTGGTTGCTATGGATACACTCCCAAGGGTCCCAGCCTTCCAGCCCCCAAGCCCCTGCACAGCCCCTAGGGTCTGCTCTAACATGAGTGAGTCCTGGGGGAAGCATGGGGTGGGTGAACAGACAGCTGGGTCCCTGGCCCCAGGCGTGCCCAGACAGGGGCAAGGTCCCAGGGGTAATGGCTAGAATGAGGAGGTACCTAGGCTTTGTCTAGCTCCTTTCTGCAAAAGGTCCATCTGTTTGGGCCTCTGGGCTGGAAGGGGTGGGCTTTTCAGGCTGGCACCTCCCACATGGACCTGAGGACAGGGAAAGGCCTGGGGGAGGGATAAGAACAAGGCTTCAATCTGCCTCCTGTGTGTAGCTTTTTGTTTTCCTTTATTTATTTTTTGTTGTTGTTGTTTGTTTTGAGTCTGGGGTCCCTCTACCAAAACAGAAGCCTCACAGTAAGGCTCTTGCTTGTTGTGGAGACCAACCCTGTTATCCCCTCATGTAATAGGGTTCAGTGTAGGACAGACTGGGGAGAGGAATGTTCCAGGAGCTCAGGATGTGGAGTTACCCAAGGCAGCCTTCTGGCACCAGGACCCTCAGCACAATGGTGGGAGGGCTGAAACGGTGGATAATCCAGCCTGGGATGCATTCAGAAAGGCCAAGAGGAGCCCAGCCACACTCCCCCTGCGTAAGAACAGACTGTCCTAAATTCCATTCCTGCTAGCAGCCCTACGCAAGCTGGATGGGCCAGAGTGGCTAGGGAGAGTGATGGTCACGAGTATGAACTGTGAGGACAGAAGGAGTTCAAATTCCGCCTCTGCCTCTTGACAGCTAAGGCCTGGGCAGCCAAACTCGTGCTCGTATCCTTTGTGAAAATGAGTGCTAGAAGGAATGCTTAGATGGTAAGTGACCAGCACACACTCACCTCACAGACAGTGGACCATAAGTGGGAGTGACAGCTCAGGATCCATCCTCTGCGCCCAAACCCCCAACATGGGACTCCAGAGCCCCAACATTCCCCAGGACTAGCCACAATGCCCTGGCCATCCAAGGCTCATGGAGACAGAGCTGGGCAGCAGAGCCAGCACCCACGCTCTAGATCTCTGAGAGGTGCTCATTGGGCCTGTTCAGAAGCTTCACTCAGCTGCTAGGCCATGAGATAAAACAATGTCACAGCCCCCAAAGAGAGGCCGTTGGTCCTCTAGTTTCCAACAAGTTTCACTGTTCTGTATTTGGCCTTCTCTTAGTCAGGTGTCTACAGACAGGTCCCTTGGGTTCACTGGGCTTCATCATGTCCACCCATGACACCCAGAGGCAGGAGGACACCCTCTGAGGGATGCTCCTTCGCTCTCTCCACTCTCTCCAGCCCTCTCCCTCTCTCAACCCCAAATCTAGGTTCCGATCCTGAGACAAAACACCTGCGGTGAACACCCGTGTTTCATCAAGCACCTGTGCCAGGTGGTTTCCCCATCCCGCCTCCCCATCAATGGCACCAGCAGCAACCCTCCAGGGAGAGGTTCCCTTGAGACCTACGTGATACCTCCCTCATCTGGAAACACAACAGAGATGTGGTGGGAATTTCTAGCCCAGGCTGTCTGACACCGAAGGCCCCACAGGCTACAACCACCTCAGGTACTCACTGACCTAAAGCCTAGACCCTAGTGGGCTTGCAGGTAGTCCACACTTCCTCTGTCAATTGCAGCAATGTGTTATGAGCCTGTGGCTCTCCTACGTATGTAAGTCTCAAAGGTGGGATTTAGCCCTGGCTCTCAGGCCCCTCTAAGCATAAGGGGCACTCCAGACAAATGTGATGACTGCATCAAACAATTGTCAGAAAGCACCAGGCCATACCCAAGGGTCTTCCCTACACCATAACTGCACCAGCTACCATGATGCTATCCGTGATACCGTGTCAGCAGAAGTTGTAGCAAGCATATACAATCCCAACCAATGCCTGGTTCTAAGTCTCAGGTGTATCCATTATCTTTAGGATCTGTGTTACAAGAATCAAAGATTGAGAGCCCGGACGAAGCTGTGAAGTGATTCACCCAAGAAGACACAATAAGCCAGGTAGTTCACTCCAGATTAATAGCAAAGATGCTAGTTATCACATAAGCAACGTTTATTGTTTAGTAACCACTATGCCAAGCACTTTTTCTGCACGTCACTGGCCCCTCACAACAGCTTTAGGAAATCAGGATATTACTCTCATCATACAGGTGAGTTCTTGACAAACCAGACTCAGAGAGGGAGGAAGGAAGGGAGGGAGGGAGGAAGGAAAAGAAAAATGTATACATGCCACACAGCTGGAAAGAAATGGTGATGTGGAGGCTCAAACTGTAGAAGAACGAGGCAGATCGGACATACTTAACTGACAAGGGCAGTGCTGCCTCTCTGTTGCTGTAAGACACACTGCCAAGAGGTATACGAAGGGGTGTCATCTCTGTGGGTAGCACCGATCCCTGAGGAGGAGAGGACGGGAATGGCTGTCAGGCTGCACTTACCCGGGGCACTGGTGACGTCTGGGCAGCTTTCCGGGGGCCGCTGGTCTCTGGTGTGAGATCACGATGGTCCACCTGCATGTGGCTCTCCAGGTCCTCAGCGCTCTCGAACTTCACGTTGCATTCAGGGCAGCGGAGGCCAGCACAGGGCCGGTCGGCAGGTTCGGGTGGGGCCAGGCCACCCACCTGTCCATTGGCACTACGGGCCATGCAGCCCGCACACAGGCCATAGGGCAGCCCGTTGACATCGAGCCTGACCAGGTCCTGCTTGCTACGGAACTCTTTGAGGCACAGGGCGCACTTGTAGAGCTTCTGCAGCCCCTGGCCATTGGGGGAGGATGCCGCCGAGCTGCCCGCCAGCTTCTGCATGTGAAAGGTGCCGTGGATCTTGAGCTCCAGCGTGGAAGTGACAGTCTGCATACAGACCACGCACCGGAAGCCGGTGAGGGAGTTGCGCAAGTCGGGGTGCATCTGGCAGTGCTCGATAAACTCCTCCTCGCTCTGCAGGGGCATTTTGCAGATGCGACAGGTGCCTGTGTCCAGGCTCTTGCTGTGGGTCACCTTGTGCTCAGTGAGCGTCAGCAGCGAGGGGAAGCGCTCGCCACAGATAGGGCACATGTAGTGCTTGGCAGGGCCCCGGTGCGTCTGCAGGTGCTCCCGGAGCCCGTTCTCTGAGAAGAAGGTCCGAGAGCACACATTGCACTTGTGGCTGCCCTTGATGAATTCTGCCTTCTTGCGTGAGCCATCGTCCTCGCCGGGCCGGATGTTGTGATCCCGAAGCCGGTGGTTCTGTAGCAGCACCTCCATGGTGTAAGCCGCACCGCAGATGTCGCAGCCATACATGGGCTCTGACGCATCCACGTCATCCTCGCTGGCCTCATGGCTGTTGGGCGCCTCGGGGTTCTTGAGCAGCATGCCCTGCAGGTCAGCAGGCTCGGCCTTCTTGGTGGAGGCGGGCGGCACCCCGTTGGTGGTGCCATTCTCGGCGGCGGTGTCGAACACGCAGTGCTTCTCGCGCAGGTGCTTCTCCAGCAGGATGGCGGCGTGGAAGGCCTTGCTGCAGAACCTGCAGTTGTACTTCTTGCTGTGCGTGGTGATGTGGCACTGCAGCTCCACCTCGGTGCCGAAGGTCTCGCCGCAGAAGATGCACTTGTGGGCCTTGGCCGGGTTGCCGAGGTGGCTGTGCTTGACGTGCACCTGCAGGTCGGCCTCCTTGCGGAAGTCCCAGTTGCAGGCCGTGCAGCGGTACATCTTCTTCTCGTTGCTGTGCTTCACGGCCAGGTGCACCTGGATGGACACCTTGGAGTCGAAGACCTCCTGACACAGGGTGCAGTGGTAGAGCACGAAGGTGTGCATGTCCAGCAGGTGCTTCTGCAAGTCGTCCACCGAGGAGAACTGCTTGTCGCAGCTCTCGCAGACGTAGTGGGTGGACGTGGTCATGTAATGCACCGTCAGGTGCTGCAGGAGGGACTCCTGGGAGTCGAAGTCCTCTTTGCACTGGGGGCAGGCCTGCTTCCGAAGCAGCAGCTCCAGGTGCAGCTTCAGGTGGGTCTGGAAGCTCTCGAAGTTGGAGAACTTGAGGTCGCACTGATTGCAGGGGTACTCGCCGTTCGAGATGGAGTTGGCACTCCCCGAGAGGCGCTGCCGCTTCGGGGAAGACACCTCGACGTCAGAGGAGACGGGGCTCTGCTCGGCCTTGGACTTCTTGCTGTGTGCCAGCGGAATGTTCTTGTGGTTCTCTTTGATGTGCTTAGTGAGCTTCAGGATGGAGCCAAAGATAGGGGAGTTGGTGCAGTAAGGGCAGGAGTAGACCTCCATGAAGGACTGGGTGGGCTGCACCACAGGAGACTCCAGCTTGGTGCTGCCCACGCTGCAGTGTGCCTGCTGGATGTGCTCCGTGAGCGAGGCCTCGGTGAGGAAGCCCATCGAGCACTGGTTGCAGAAGAAAGCATTGTTACCATCAGGGGGGTTGGCGTTGCTGCCACAGTGCGAGACCCGAATGTGCTCCTGCAGGCTGTTGATGTCAGCGAACATCTCGGGGCAGTAGTTGCAGTGGAAGGCAGAGATGTTGCCAAACTGCATGAGAGGGTAGGCGTGGCTCTTGTGCAGCTTGCGCACGTGCTCGTTGAGGTTGTAGAGTGTGGGCATGGAGTCTAGGCAGATCTGACACGTGTGGCTCTGCTGAGGTTTATCTGCGTGAATGGTCTTCAGATGGATCTCCAGCACAGCCAGGCTGGTAAAGTCCCGCTTAGAACAATAGGGGCAGCTGTAGACCACCTTGGACCAGCTTTGCCCATCATCCCGCATCTTCTTCTGTCCCCGAAGTGGCTTCAAGGTGGAGTCCGGTGTGGAGCCGCGTTCCACAGAGGCGCTGGAGTCAGGGGTAGCGCTGCTCATGGAAGCCACGCTCCCCAGCACGGGGTCAGGGCTGACGCTGTGGTTGCTGGAGTCGGGCTGCCGGTGGCTATCCAGGTGGCAGTACACACCCTCCACGGAGGAGAACTGCTCAGGGCACATGGGGCACTTGTGTTTCTGGTTGGCGTGGGCCTGGTGGATGTGGGCGAGCAGCGTGCTCTCGTCAACAAAGACCTCGGGGCAGTGGATGCACTGCAGGTCCGCCTTCTCAGAGAGCTGCGGGTGCAGGGTGAGCACGTGCTTCTCCAGCTCCTCCGTCTGGCTGAACGTGTCCTCACAGTAGTCACACATGAAGTCGTCCTTCTTGGCTTCCTTCTCGGACTTGGCCAGGTGCTCCTTGTTCTTCTTGTGGGCCTGCATGTGGCTCTGCAGGGAGCTGGTGGAGGAGAAGCCGCGCTTGCACACGCTGCACTTGAACGGCTTGCTGGAGCTGTGGGTCTTCAGGTGGATCTTGAGGTGGTCGCTGCGGGAGAAGGCCGCCTCGCACTCGTGACAGTGGTACTTCTTGTCGCCCGTGTGCAGCTTGATGTGCCGGTCCCGGCTCCTCTTGTGTTTGAAGAGGCGGCTGCAGTAGGTACACTTGAACGGCAGCTTGTCGCTGTGGATCTGCTCGTGCCTCTTCAAGTAGCTCAGGCGGATGAAGGACTTGTCGCAGAACTGGCAAGGGTATGGCAGGCCCGTGCCGCCTTCCTCCTCCCCGAGGCCGAGGTCACAGCCATCTCCGATCATCTGCGTGGGTGACGCAACATCCTTGCTGGAGGGAGATGAAGCCACCCAGGAGAGCTGTGGGTCGTCATCACCATCTGCAGGGGAAGGCAGAGGAGAGATTAGAGGCAATTCCCAGGGCCGCTGGGAAGCAAGGACAGAGCCAGTTTCTCAACAGCTCTCGGCTGAGCCTATGCAGCTGGCCAACTGCTGCAAGGGAGGGGTGACGATGGGGCCGGAAGTAAGTGGACATACAGGCCTTCCCATCCACAGAGGACACGCAGAGGTGTGGCAGAGTGCTGAAGGGAAGTGTCTTTTTCTGCAGTGACACCTGCCTGAACCTGACTGATCGCAGTACACCCTCAGCAGAAGTGCAGCTCTCAGCCACTTCCCCTGGTGAGGGGAGGAGGGGCAGCCTGGACAAAGTCACCGGAAATGACCTCACAGACCATCAGTCCCACAAGCCAAAAGGAATCCAAGTCCCCTAATTCCAAGCACATCTGGGAGCCGACTTCCATCAGTCCTCAGCCCTAGCCCCTAGTCCCTGGCCCCCAAGCCTCAGCTCCCAGCCTTAAGGGATAGCCTACTGGTCCTTTGGGCACAGTCAAAATTTAGCAGAGACAGAAAATGCCTTTCATTTTAACAGCCCCACCATATTCATGGATGGGGGAGTGATGAAGTTGGAAACTGCTGTTTTGCTAATAGACAAGACATGAGGGGTGTAAAATTGCAGGGCTCCCGACATCAAACTCCAGTATGAAAATGAAGCAAGCTGAGGGCAGAAAGGAAGACCTGAGGTACCCAGCCAGCATCCCTAAGGAGTTAGCTCTTTGTTTCCAACCCTGGCTTTATCCTACTAGCCCAGGAGCCCAGGTGATAGCCATAAGGGTGGACCAGGCCACCAAAGGCCAGAGCCCAGGCCCAGCAGCCCTTCAGTCCATGTAAAGGACTCTATGCTCTCCAGAGACAAGAAGGACTTCTCTGGCCCTTCCAACCTTCTGAGGGAAGCTAAACAAACCTCAGGGCTGGCCGTTTCTGGGAAAACAAAAGCACACAGGACACAGCAAATAAAGCCAGGGAAGTTCGCAAAGCACAGCAGGGGCTGGACAGAGCCAGCACGAGCAGGGATGCATTCGGAGGCTCAAGTTTCTCATCGAGTGGATTTAAAACTTAATAATGAATGAAACAGACCGCAGGCTGCTGCGGGCAGGGGAGAGACAAACAAAAGCCCAGATTCGGCTGCACTGACCTTGTCTTGTGACCCCAAGAACAGAGACCAGGGCCCCTGGCCACACTGCCAGTCTCCAGCCAGCCAGCTCAGTCCTCAGAAAAACCTCACAGAAGTTGCCCCGATCCGCAGGAAGAAGACAGAGAGCCACACACCCAGCACTTGCAACAATGTGTGCGCACACACGCACACACCTGCACATTTTACACAGCACTCCCAACCCCATTCACATAAGTAAACACGTGTGCTCACCGCAGCTAACACGTAGCTCCCCAAACTCACCTATGTAATCACACAATCACACACACACGCACCCCCACACTAGTTCACACGCACACTCATCCTTGCTGTGTGGCTTTTGTGTATGCAGCCCACACACAGAAGTCACAAGGTTCCTATTATGGATGTCATACACTCATGCTTAAACACACACCTTACACACACACACACACCACCACACCACACCACCATCACAGACCCAGGGCCCCATACAATTCTCTCTGTAGTCACATTGCTGTTTCTCCAACCACAAGAGCTTATTTGAAAGATAACAAGAGCTTGATAGGAAGTCCCTTATAA
The DNA here is from genome assembly GCF_907164565.1 of Psammomys obesus. NCBI lineage: Eukaryota > Metazoa > Chordata > Mammalia > Rodentia > Muridae > Psammomys > Psammomys obesus. The sequence goes on from NW_026596034.1 coordinate 4,586,199, forward strand.
CTAGCACTGGAAAGGCTCCACTGTCCACCGCCTAAACCCTGCTTCCAAGGCATAAAGAGTTACCCCAGCGGGCACCAGCAGTCCAGCTCGGCCTGATGAAGCGTGCTCTCCATAGCTCCTGTTCTGTGTCTCCCGGCAGCCTCCTCAGCTCTAAAGCCCAGCACCCCTAGGAACGCCCTCCTGGAGTGAGGGCACCTTCTCTCCTGGGGGCCTCACATTACAGGCCCTTTGGCCGGGTAGGACGCAGCCGCCACCAGCTTCCTAGATTAGGCGCAGCGGGAGGTGCCTTATCCCTTGCCTATTAATTCCCAGCCTTTGCCAGCTGGGCTCTGAGGGGCACAGACAAAGGGACCCAGGGGAAGAGGTGGATGGCGCTAGGACTTGCTTGGCCTCTGCCCACTGGCCAGGTTCAACTAGCTTTAGGTTGTTTTGATATCATAGCTCAGAAATACTCAAACTACCACAGAACCTCTCCCGTGTGCCCGCCTCTACTCGGTGCTTCCTCATCACTGGGGAGGCAGGAGCCAGGGCATTTCCACCGTATAGGTGGAGAAACTGAGGTGGATCCCAGAAACAGAATCCTGACAAACAATGAGACCACAGCGACAGGGCTAACACCAGGACTGGTCACTTCCCCAGGCTGGCTTCCTTTAGTGCCAGGCAACTGAGCTGACACTACCACAGGTAAGGAGAAGAGGTCACAGGTGCAAAGCTGCCAGCATGAGTGGGCCCCACTCTTTTCCTAGTCCTCCCTCAAGATGTAGGCATTCAGGGTATATGTTTCAGGGAGAGGCCACCACGCCTAGGGAAGACCCCTAAATGACAGATGACTGGAGAAAATGAACAACCAGGAGGGTAAAACCAGGAAGACACTCTGCCCCTCGGACAAGCCTGAACTAGCACGTCTACTAAAGTCCTTGGTTCCTAAAACCTTCGTGCCAACTGATGGCCAAAGGGCAGATACATGTGCCCCTGGCCTTCCAACCTATCCATACCAGGGCTGGTCCTCAGTAAGCACATCTAGAAAAGAAGAACCACTGTAAGAAGGAGATGAGGAAATTCATATGAAACCACTATAGCTCTGTTGGCACACATCCACAGAGACAGCCTGCTCAGGACTCTGAGGTTGAAAGCGGGTGCAGTGGCTCAATGACAAACTGACAAGCAAAGTCTTCTGAGAACATGAAAATGGGCGCAGTCATGAATACAGAGGGCCACACAGTTCTGAGGGCTAAGTACAGAGGTGCTGAACTGTATACCAAAATAAGTGAGTGTTATGGGATGCAAATTACACTTCTATAGAGCTGGTAAACAAAAGCAGTATTTTGCCAATAATAATAATTAATTCTAATTAGTACCACTAGCGCTAATTTCAGCAGTCACATTTATCACTCATGTCCCACGTGCCAGCACTGTCTGATGCTCAATGAATCTTTTAGCCATCACAATATCCGTATCTGGAGCACCCCATGTCTGAGATGAAGATGCTGAGGCCCAGAGTGGTGAGAGACCTGACCACCACACCAAGCTGGACGCTTCACACGGTTGCTCCCTGCATTTCCAAATTTGGCAGTATCTCTTCCTAGGCCTCCATCAGCCGCTCACCACCATCACCACCACCTCCAAGGGAATCATGACCTGCTGGGTTGTGCCAAGGTACCCAAAGTTCATTGCAGGTCTGGATGCCTGGCTTTATTTTCTGCAAACAAGTTTCAAAACTGAAGGGAAGTGTATTATTCTCCATCAACAAACCGAGTGACTGCTGCGACCATAATCATCTGAATTGAAATGAAAATAAGGCTCCTTAATGTGAAAAGGCCCAATCAGAGGAAAGGGGCATGTTGACACATGAAGCCCCAAACTGGCCACCCTGCTTAGAGCCTGTTATTCAAAATCACTTGGCCCTGGCGGTTCTCCTCCCACCTGCTCCAAGTGCATTTTGCACCAGGGGCATCTAGCCAAGGGCACCAGAATTAAACTATTCGAGAGATGAGCAGGGGCCACGCCGCCATTGGATCTACAAGGGCATCCGCAGAGGAAGGGGGCCTATGGGTCCTCACGGTAACAAACACCCTCCAAACACTGTTAGCATTGTGTACAAGCGTGACCACCCAGGAGCAAGCATAACGACCCGTAAGCAGCATGACCACACATCCTCTGGCAGGACTGCAGAAAGGGAAGGGAGGAGCGTGGAAACAGACAGGGTGAAGGGCATCACAAGGTCCCTCTCCATGTGAGCATGCCAGGGTTCAGCAACAAATAAGTTCAAGGAAAGGCTCACTTGTCCCCACTATCCTTTCATCGTCAAATGAAGATTCTCTGTGTTCCAGGCGTTCTTCTAGGACTTTCCATGCATCAGTTCAATCCTCAACAGTTCAATCAGCTGTAAGTATTATTACTTCATTTCCATTTACAAAAGGAGAAAAACAACGCACAGAGAGACTGACTTGCCCAGTGCCACCCAGCTGCCAGGCAGTAGAGCCAGGAAGCAAACCTACTTAATCCTATTCAATTGGTGGCTTCATCCACAATGCTGAGATATAGTGACAAATGCCAGCCCCTCAGCTGTTCCCTCCTCTAGAATAAGCATGGTCAAAGAACTATAACAGAATGTGAGGAGAAAAAAATACTTTCAAAATGGAGATTTAATTCATTTTAAAATGACTAATCCAGCAAAAAGGCCTGGAAGGGAATGGTTTCTAGGAAACTTCTGCTGTCTGCTGGAAACACACACACACCATTAAAAAAAAAAAAAAAAGGAAATTTTGATAAAAATTCAATTAAGTAGAAAAAAAAGATTAACTGGGCTTTTGAATACATCTGCAATATAAGCAAGTAGGTCCCAGGCTCGTGTGGTCATATTCAGAGACTGCCAGGAAGCTAGGCGCAGGAAGTGGCCACTGCAAGTGCAGCAGGCCAAGATTGCAACAAAAGCACCTGACACCAGCAGGCAGCATAGGACAGCCACCAAGGAAGGCAGGGGGCAAGGTTGAGAGCTCCATCCATCAAAGAACATCAGGGAGCTTCTCCAAAAGGTGCTAGGGCCCAGGAAGGAGGATGGCCTAGCCCTCAGACCCACAGGAGTTAAGCCAACAGTGACTACCCAGCCATAAGAGGGGAGAGTGACCCTCCATCACCGAGACGAGGAGAACTTTAGTGGAGATCCCTGTTTCAGAAACAAGAGAATTATAGTTGAAACCTTGGAAGTTCCAGGTCTCCAGGACATTGCTAAGCTGAGAAGTACCATCCATGTGAATAAAAAATGAAATCAACTGATGATGTCTGCCATGATGCAAAGGTGTGTGGGAATGGAATGGTCTCAGAGCACCGAAAACAGGAAAAAGGGTCTCCCCAGGTTCCTCCTCTAACGAAAGACGCTATTCATTCTCTGTGAGTAGTGAGGCAGGGTCCCCCAAATCCTGCCGTCAGTGCAAAGACAAAAGGACATGAAAGATATCTGCAGCTGCGCTGAGGTCTGAAGAGGGTTGCCAGCCAGGTCAGCTCTAACCCCAGCTGATGTGAGCCTTTCCTGAGCAGACACAAAGCTGCCTGGATGCTCAGGAGAACACAGCCGTCTGTGCTCCCCAGAGCACACAAGACCTGTATGCATTCCCTGTAAGGAACACACAACCTGGTTCCTTCGGAGCCAGTCAGAACCAAAGTAGGTGGCTTTCCAGAAACAAAAGGGTACGACACAGTGCGGAGCACCTAGGCGTGACCCTGCTTTCCGTCCAGGAATCCTGAGTCCTGCTGCAACGGGAGCACATGACCGGGAGAGTCTGTGGCCCTGGTCCTCAGAGGTGGGAATAGCTGATGCTGGCTGGTCTTAAGGAAGTCACCATACCTTCCTGAACCAACAACACCCCTATACCATGGGTGGACTGGAACTGCTTCCAGCAATCAGCAATGCAAGTTTCCCAAGAAGCCTAGAACTCCCAGCATACAACCAACCCAACGTGTTTCATGGCTTTCCTGGGTAAACTCAAAAGAAATGTCAAGACTAAAGAAAGATTGCATTGAGTCCATGTTGGCATATAGATGAGAGCATTGTGCTACTCTCTGGAGCACATGTGACTAATGGCATCTTTTGTTCACCTTATATAACTTAGCATTTCTCAGATTATATACAGTTAGGTCAGGAAGGAATTGGAGATTGGCCTCTCAAGAATGGGTCTTATGATACTCCACTTCAAGAAGGTATGTTAACAGTCCCATTCCTATGGACCTAGTATCGTCTATCTAGTTCTACTTCTTCACCATGACTCAAGTCACGGTCTCTATGTGTCACTACAGCCATTCTTGCTCCACTTCACAGTGGTGATGGTATGTATGTAGCCATCCAAGGCACAGCCAAATCCTGGGCGACGTTGCTGACTGGGGAAGCAGACTAGACTAGGGTCTGCAGCTAAACACCCCTGAGGGCAGCAAAGCAGGCTGCCTACAGAACCTGCACAGAACCAGACTCAGAGATGGTGCTTGGCAAACGCAAAAGCCTGAAACTCTCAATATTTTAACCACTAGAAAGTACGGCTGTGAGACTTAGATGGCAAATGTAACTCAGGGTACTTACTAACTAGCTGACTTTAACATACAGAGGTGATCCTGGATTATCTGGGAGAGTTCTCTGGAGTCAGCAGGTCTTTAAATGTGGAAAGGGAAGGCAGAAATGGAGCCAGAGAAACACCGTGTGAGAACAACCCAGCCCACTGTTGCCAAGGCTGACGACGTAATGAGTGATGAATGCGGTGACTCTCTGAATGGCAACGCTCTCCACCATCACCTTGACCTTTGCCCTTCATATCTATCAGACTTCTGACCACCAGAACCATAGATGACTTTGTTTTGCTTTAAACTACAGTGCACATGAATGAGGACTTGTTAAAAGTGGCAATGAAAAACCGCACAGCTCTGGTGGCAGGAGTAGGGTACAACAGAACAAATACATGGTGGTAGGAAAGTGACTCAGGAGCTGGGCAGTACCATGAGCTGAAAACAACAACAAAAACCTGGAAAAAATAATTTCTCTGTAAAGGGGCAGGCAGCCTTATGCAGGTAGGTTAACTGAAATGTGGGTATCGATGACCGTTGGTACAGACTCGGAAAGAAGAAAGCAGCATCTTCCTGAAAACTAAAATCATCTTTGACCAAAACTTAATGAAGCATGAGCCAGGGGCTAGGATACTAGAGATTCTTATGAATAAGGCTTTGCCAAGAACAAGCACTGCGCTCTCAGACACTGAAGAAGGATGTCAGCCACAGGGGCAGGAAAGTGTCCCACCACTGAATGGGAGGAAGAGCCTACGATGGGAAAACATAGGTATTTAGCTAGGTTTCTGAGTAATATGTTGGAAGTGTTTCCCGGTTTCTCCTTGCAACACACAGTAAGAAAGGGAAAAAAGAGAGAGGGAGAGAGGGAGAGAGAGAGAGATGGCAGAACCATTCAAAAGGAGCCAGGCTGCATCCTTGGGAAATTCTCTAATTGCAAAAAGACCACATAACCTTTACTTTCAGGAAAGCATAGCCCAGAGGAATGGACGTGGGTGTGGCTGTGCATTCTGCTACCATCTCAGGAAAATCAAGAGGCCAGTGTTGAGTCACACAGAAGACTTTTTTAAGAGATGAGGGGTGTGACTCAGATCATCCCGGATCAAAGCAGAGTATCTGGAAGATTTAGGAGCACTGTCCTCCAGCCATATCAACAGAACCCAAAGGCAAAGACAGAATTCTCTAGAAACTGCCTCTGAAGGAGGCCCTTGTCTAAAAGAGCAATTCCCCATGAAACACACAGGAGAGCCACAAGAGTCTTGAAATTTTTATACCAGCAGAAACACTGCCAGGTTAGCCCAACAGGGAGAGAGAGGGTACAAGATGAAAGATGTCCAATCACACACCCAGAGTCCTACAAGCAGGAACCAAGAGAGTGGAACTGCTCAGATGCACCTACCTCTGTAGATGGAAAGGATGACTCAGTGGGTGGAAGCTCAGACCCAGAGGGTGGAGCCATGAGCTATCAAGGATGAGATCACTATTAGACCAGGCTCACACATGGCACCATATAATCATATACAAGGAATCCCTCTCTTGCTGTTTTCTTTGCTCTCTTAAAAGACAGACTCAGAGAAGCATGTCTCCACAAGCCCCTGCAGCTCTAGCAGTTGACAAAAAGTCTGCCCCGATTACAGGAGAGTGCTGCAGTGAGCACCTCAGCCCAGTGTGTCTCCCTCCCGGTCTGGGTGTTTTATCCGTCCAGGACATTTTGTTGCGCTTGCTCTATATTCCAGGTGTCTTTGTTGCAGAAGGTACTTAGCACCCTTGGGGTCCCTGTGGTGATATCTACCCAACATCTATTAATTAATTCATTATTATCTGTTTACATTCTAAAACAACTTTTGGCTGATTTCAAAAAAAAAAAAAAAAAAAAAGAAAAGAAAGATCCCTTCTATGGCAGGGGTCATGATTTCATTTTCCTAAATCCACAGAGAGGGGTGAAAGGATAGAGGAAGTCCAAAGCCCAAACCAAGGAAAAGGATGGGAGAAGCTGGGAGGTCATCTGAGCAAGCCACAAAGCTACCATGGCCAACTCGGCCCCACTTGAAATCTTGAGTTAGAATTATGTTTTCAACAAACATAGCTGAAGCTACAACATGCCCATCTCTCCCTCAGGAAATTCAGAGTCTCTCTGGATACGGTGCCATGATGCCATCATTGTCCCCAATGAGGCTGCACCAAGAAAAATCAGGGACCATTCTCAAGCCTTATGGTGATAGTCTGTTGGGGTAGACGTGGCTATGCAGAGGTCAGAAGTCTCTGGAAGCCCGGGAAAGCACTATTGTCATCAGAGAATGGGGGTCCCACCTCTGCCCCACCACACAGGAATACCTGAGCACATAGTTCTGAGATGCTTTAGTCCCTCAACAGAATGATGGCCTCTGCCAGGCATTTCCTTTTCCTGCTAACTCTGGGTTTCCCATAATATCATGAAACAGCAAATAGCTACCGTGAAGAGCCTTAATAAGCCTTCCAAAGAGCCAGGCTTAAAGAAACAAAATGTGTTTAATCCTGGCACTTCGGAGGCAGAGGCAAATGGATTTCTGTGAGTTCTGGGTCAGTATGGTCTATACTGGAAATTCTAGGATAGCCAGAACTACACACTGAGACCTGTCTCAAGACAAAACAACAAAAACAAACAAATAAAAAACCAAAGATAACTGTGGGGAGACGGCAGAGGTCTGGAATAACACAGGCTTACCCTGAACTCAGAAGGGCCACTGCTCATCAGCTGTGTAACCCCAGGCAAGCCATTGCGCCTCTCTGACACTCGGTAGGATGGGATAACAAAAATCACCCGCCTTACAAAGTGGCTCCTGCATTTGTGCTTCAAAGGTTGGCAAAAGAAAACAAAGGAGAAGGGAGCCAGAGAGATGGCTCATTGATTAACAGCACTTGCTGCTCTTGCAGAGGACCTGGCTTTGATTGGTTCCCAGCACCCACACAGTGGCTCACAATGATCTGTAACTCCAGTTCTAGGGGAATCCAACATCCTCTTCTGGCCTCTTTGGATAACTTACACATGTGTCGTGTACATACATACATATATACATACATACATACATAATACATACGTAATACAATCACATACATAAAATAAAGAAAAGGAGGCCCTGGATAGCTTATGCAGCGACTGGCAATCAGAAGCCTGCCACTAGAGTGGCGACACTTCACACCGTCGACGGCAATGCCATCCATCGGTGGCACATTTGCTTCTGCAGGCACCCTGTAATGAGCCCAATGACTGCCAAGCTTGTGGGCACCCCAAGAGAAAACCCAGTTTCCCATCTAGCGACTGTCCCCCTTCATATTCAAAGGAGGTCACCTTATGGATGGGAATCAAGAGAGGTGCCACAAAGCCAACGGTATTGGCTTTTGGCCAGCGGAAGCAGCAGAAATGATGTCCTGAGCAGCAAAGCCTCAGGTCGCCGTAGCCTGCTCCCTCCAGGCGGTCTGTAGACCATGCAGTTATTGGGCATTTTGGGAAGAACAATGAATTTACAAACCATCCCTTCTGAATGGTTTTCAAAAGTCCACCTTCCCTCCAGGCCATTCCTGGGAGAGGCTGAAAAGCCCTAGAGGCACAGGCCACATATCCATGGTACAGAGGAGCCACAGCTCCCTTTCTAACCAAGGACACTTGCCTCCCGGCATGTCCATACCCAGGAAGTTCCCCTCTTTGGTCTCTGTGGCCTAGACCCGGAGAGCATTTGCATTCCCAGCAGCTAACCAGCCAGCCACTGGGCGTACCCCACTTCTGGCTCCCACATCCCATTCATTATGCAAGCTCATTACCCTGATGCAGTTTTACAGCTAAAACTTAGTTTTCTCTTCTGTACAATGGGGGCATTGACATTCTTGACTACAGTTATTCTACAGATGAATTGAGTGTTCATGAACTGTTTCTCAAGATTAGCGCTCTGAAGAGGGTGCAGGAGCCACTGTTGCTGGCTCCCAGTTTACCACAAGATGGCCAGAGTAGAAAGGAAGTTTTGGCAGTTTCAATGGCCAAGACAGTGAGGGAGATTATCTCCCCGGACCCATGGTGGCTAGCAAAGAGGAACTGAGTTGAGGACCACAGGTCAAGGCAAAAGAAATGACCTCTATGGAGGCGAGAGGTATCCCTGACTTTGCAGCCCCGGAACACCATCTGAAAGGGACTTTTGAGACCACCCAGCCCAACATACTCATGACAGATGGCAAAGTGAAAGCCCCAGCAGCCTTGCAATGGCTGTTCTCCACTCACAGTACCCTGCACGGCAACACAGGAACTGCCATTCCCAAGCCCCCGCCCCCGGACTCATAGAGCAAGGCAGGAGGCAGTGTGCTTCCCTTAAACTTCCAACCTGACAGAACACAAAGCCTGCTGGTTGCACTATTCTTTAGACAAATTTACTCAGTACAGATATTGTAAATGTAATCACATTCAAATTTTATTGCAAAAATTAAACAGATTAGGAAAAACAAGGCAAGACAAAACAAACAAACAAAACCACAACAGCACCCGTCAACTGAGCTGGCTCAATCACTCCTGCCAGCAATGGATGTGGCTCCCCAACCTGCCCCTGCAGGACTCCAGAGAAACTGGGCGCTGAGAATCCAGGGGACCCTGCAAACCTGCACTGCTCTGCTTGCTTGCACGAGGAGCCAGCACCCCAATAAGTGACCTCTGTGAGGATTCAAGAAGCTGCCGAAGGCCGGTGCACAGGGCGCCCTGCTGACCAGAGAAAAAACAGCATGCTTTCGGCTTGAATCACTGTTTTTCTTCACTCCCTTCGGAGATCGGCAGAGCCCACATTCGGCCACGTTCATGGACCTGGGACTGTAGACAGCTGCGCTCTAATTACATGTAAAGTGTACCAAAACATCCCTTTTATCACAGACTGGAAATCTGTTAGCATCTGTCTCTCCTTTGTTTCTTCCACAAGATACAAGCTTGTTTCTACATTTTTCTCACCTGTAGCGGTGATTAAAATTCATTATAAATGAAAGGAGTGAACAGAGAAACAAGTTCCTCTGTGTACCGTTCTAAACTCAAATTAGAAACAGCTGTTTGCTAATTCATGCAGCGATGTTTTGTCGTGCTCTGTGAATCAATAATAACTCACCCTATTGCTGCAGAAATTTTTGGATAATCCATATATTTAACGCGGCATCGGGTTCTCAGACACAGAAGCTCTTAGCAAAGCAGGCAGGAGGGGACTTAGACTGACACTCTGGAGACAGCTCCCATACCCCACCCCAGGTAATCTTAAATTCAGAGCCACCTGGTGCCTCTCCCCCAGAAGAACTGCTGAAATGGTCTTGTTCCCTACCCTTCTTGGGGAAGGAAGGAAGGAAGGAAGGAAGGAAGGAAGGAAGGAAGGAAGGAGGGAGGAAGGGTAAGGGAAATGAAGAGAGGGAGGGAAGGAGGGAGGAAGGGTAAGGAAAATGAAGAGAGGGAGGGAAGGAGGGAGGAAGAAAGAAAAGGAGAAAGGAAGGGAGGAAGAGAGGGGGAGGAAAGGAAAAAGGAAAGAGAAGGAAGGAAGGAAGGAAGGAAGGAAGGAAGGAAGGAAGGAAGGAAGGAAGGAAAGAAGGAAGGAAAGAAGGAAGGAAAGAAGGAAGGGAGGGAGGGGAAATGAAGGGAGGGAGAAAAAGAGGGAAGAAGAAAGAAAAGGAGAAAGGAAGGGAGGAAGAGAGGGGAGGGAGGGAAAAAGGAAGGAAAGAAAGGAAGGAAGGAAGGAAGGAAGGAAGGAAGGAAGGAAGGAAGGGGAAGGGAAATGAAGAGAGGGAGGGAAGGAGGGAGGAATAAAGAAAAGGAGAAAGGAAGGGAGGAAGAGAGGGGGAGGGAGGGAAAAAGGAAGGAAAGAAAAAGAAGGAAGGAAGAGAGGGAGGGAGGGAGGGAGGGAGGGAGGAAGGAAGGAAGGAAGGAAGGAAGGAAGGAAGGAAGGAAGGAAGGAAGAAAATTCAATTCTGATTAAACATCAACCATATATGTTCTCCAACCACTGTAGGAAAGAGCAAAATGAAAAGTCTAATTGGAGCCCTGAACAGTTTAAAACGGTTAAGTGTAGGTGAAGCTTTCCATGAGAAAACAATCCTCTGGTTGAGGTTAGGCGGGTTTGGATAGCTTTCTGCCCGTGCTTGAGTCTGAGCAACAGAAGTCAGAATCACTGTCTGGAAGCCCATGGGCGCTGTGGGAGGCATGTGGGTATACCCACACCAGCTCCAGGGACAAGCAGGCAGCAGGCAGAGCTGCACCCCTGAGGCGAGGGAGGGAGCTGTCTCTGCTCTATGGTGAAGAGGGTGGCTGAACGTCTGGAGGACTCTCTGCTGCTCCCTGGCACACCACCTTGCTGTCTATCTTGGCTAACACAAGCTGTCCTTTAAGACACTGCCTCCAGGAAGCCCTCCCCAATAGCATCTGCCATCTGTTGGTGTCCCCACCTTAGTCTCAACAAACTGCTTGTCTGTATATGGATGCTTGAGGTATCCCTGTGTCCCCTGCACCTTTTTGTGTTTGGGACATGGTCACACTGGCCCCTCTCTGTGGCCAGCTCTTTATGAGCTTTACATATGTGAATCTTTACTGCCAACCTGGGCAATGACCACCTTCGGGATGGCCCTATTTTACAGCTTAGAAGTTAGGGACTTACCCAGGGCCTGAGTTCCATGACACTCGACTGGAATGACCTCCCCGTTTATGCAGAAAGTCTTAGCTAAGACTGCTTCAGTTCTATAGCTTCTATGTCCAGGCCATGATGCCCACCAAGGATGCCCTCTACTGGTCATGTAGCCCAGCCTGCTGCTCAAGACCAGCTCTGCCACACCCCAGCATCCCAAAGAGCCCCTATGTGGAACTATCAGGCCACATTCTCTCACTTCCCATCCACTTGAGGCTTCAGAAGACAGCAATCCAATGCCCCTGGGCTCCAGGGCCCGGACCCTGGTGAGTTTCCACTGGAAAGCCAGACAGAGCCTTCCCTAGGGAGGTCCACGTTACAGGACAGCACCAGCTACAGACAGGATCAGGCAAGCACAGAAAGGCACCTTGAAAGACAGGAGTTCTTAAATTGGGATCTGAAGACCAGGTAGGTTCTCCATAGACTTTCTCCAAAACATGGGTTCCCTAGTGTCCTGGAACACTGATGACTGGAGGGGGTATCAAGTCACTCTTAGTGACACTGATACTGACTCAGAGATTGCTCCTCAGCTCCTTTGCAATCCTTGGGAAGGCACAAAGGCAGTAGAGCCATTTTTTTAATAGTGTCTCTACCCTCTCATAGAAAAAGATCAGACCCAAACTGGGCATTCTAGAAGGCTCCTGGCTGCTGTGATAGGATCATCTTTGCTTCTGTTTTTCATTTACTTTGTTTGTTTGTTTGTTTGTTTGGTTGGTTGGTTGGTTGGTTGTTTTGAGGCAGGGTCTCACTGTGTAGCTCTGGTTGTCCTGGAACTCATTGTGTACATCAGGCTAGCCTCAAATTCAGAAATTCACCTGCCTCCACCCCCTGAAGCCTGGTTTTAAAGGCAGGTGGCTGCCACTCTGCCTGGATGTTCTCCATTGACTTTCAAGTTTCCCATCAGTTTAGAGCAAATGGTGCTGTGTTCCACCTGCAGAATGAAGTCAATGAGTTTGCCTAAGTGTGAAAAATGGGAGGCCTCAAGGGGAAGTACCGAGTCTCAGCACCGATTCCAGGGTACAAAGGCTGGGGAACTCCCAGGAGAGGTAACCAGAGACAGTAAAAAGACAGGAGAAAGTAGGAGTGAAGCGGCTGTCAGCTGATCAGCCATAGGAAGAAGTTTGGAGGGTGCAAAGCAAGCCCAGGGCAGACTCCCTGACTATTAGGCATAGAAGCCCAAAAGCATAGTTCACGGTACCAGGGAGCCACCGCAACATCAGAACAAACTAGCCCTGAGTGGGCTCCGAATGACTCCAGTTCTGACCAACAAATGCTGAGAAAGAATAACCAGCCTATGAGCAGAACCCACTTCCATGAGCTCTAACTGCAAGGGTCTGGTGTCAGTACCAGGATCACATTGCCCCAAAGACCAAGTGTATAAAGTCACTATAAACAGCAGAAGCACCCACAGTGGTGACCTCCAGTACACCCAAGAAGAGGACACAGTATTTCTCAGTGAGCTCCATCCCTGCAGCAGCGTTTCCTCCAGTCTTAGAATGGACCACCATGTCCCCAGTCTGTATACGGGAGCCAGGATGACCCGAGAGACACATATTGGACCTCAGAAAGATCTGCTCTCTCAGAAGGAACTATGGTGGCTGGACAGTTGCAGAACCAGCAAGCAAAGTTTGTCTCATGTCCATCTGGCCTTTCCAGAAATGCTAACAAACCTGAAGCCACAGATGTCACATTGGGGTGCAAGGTGACCCTAGAGCTCTGCATTATTGTCCACGGCAGGCCTCCAGCTCTCAACGACAAAGCCCCCACCCACCAGCCTAACTGGAGACACAACGACATTTGGTTTACTTTGGTTGGTTTTGGATTTTGTTTCATTTTTCACATAGAATCTAGCTAGATACCGTGACTAGCCTGGAACTTGGTATGTATACAAAGCAGACCTTGAAATCAAAGAGATCCCCCTGTCTCAGCCTCCTGAGTGCTGGGATTAAAGATGTGCTGCTATGCTCAGCGAGGCCTTGAACTTCTGATCCCCGGCCTCTATCTCTCAAGTCTGAGGACAACAGACTCCCAGCCTGCACTTGAATGGAGTGCAGTTCCTTCTTGGCAGGCAAACTATACAGATCTTCTCAGGAGGAGAGAACACTCAGAGCCCCACGCCCATTTCACCCTACAATGCCTGTGACTGACGGTGTCCTGACTTTGGAGTCAATAGCTCAGGTGGTCATGCCTCAGTCTCTCCTCAACCCAGGAGCAGCCCATCCCTACCCTCACCCCTTTGTCATTGACAGTCCTGGGCCCTGAAAGAGAACAGAAATTATAGCAGAGTGTGTGTCCAGCACAGCTCAGCTTCTCCAGAGAGCACACACATAAAGAGGTGCCCATTAAGGGCCTGGGTGCTGTGAAGAGAAAGACAACTATGCTACCGGCCTGCCACCCCACAGGTGGCTCCATCCCAGCAGCCCTCTACTGGAGACCACTGAAGGGCTCTCTGAGCTCACAGAAGGTGCCAGAGGGAGGCCAGAGGCAGGGCGTGGGGAGGGGACTACACAGGTTCAGGTCCCTGCAGAGCCACATTCCTAGGGGAGGCCAGGCAACACCAGTTGTCAACACCACACTGTCCTCTTCTGGTCAGCTCATCCCCAGAATACAATCTGACCGACTCCTGCCTGTGCCTCTTACCCCGCTAGCCCAGCATCTTCTGAGTGCCATGGGTATGGGGAAACGGCTGGGCCACACTCCACTGGCTCCTCAACAAAATACTGCTGGCTTGTGTAACTTTCTTACTGGAAGCGGAGGCAGAGGTGACAAGTGGAGAGCACCTCTCGGAGGCTCCCTGTGGATGGTGTGGACCCACATCCCAGAGGAGCGCACTGAGGTGCAAAGACGGAGGGGAGGGTTCACCATAGCAGCCACCGATTCCTTCAGCGGTAGCTGCTGTCACCCTGGACAGCCTGAGAGCTGAGGCTTTGTGTCCCAGCCCAAAACCCTGTGCAGGTCTCTCCCTCTCAGAGGTCAAGGAGTCAGTACTCCCATGGCGATCCTTCGAGGAGCCAGAGAGCCAGCGGTCACAGGGACATTCATAGGCATGCGACCCAGAATGAAGGTCCGGCAAAATGGAGCCTGGTGATCTGCAACTGGTCCCCAAACAAGCTTTTCCCTCTCTCCTGCCTCTGGGTCAGACAGAGTCTGCACCACATATCCCCGCCTCGGGCTCCAGGTTCCGACAGCCTGTCCCAAGGCATGTGCCTAAGGTGGTCCAACCTGTGCTGGGTATGGGTGGGTGGCAGCCCCTTCACAGTGCCTGCCCCTGCTTAGATTTGCATACTGGAATCACACAAAGGGTCATCTTCAGGATGACGCCCTAGCACAACTGCTCAGGTTGGTCCTCTAAATTGCCACAGCAGTGACAGAGCTACCTACCTAAGGCCAGTCCTAAATCATGACATGGAGAAAATTGATGTGCTGTTTTCATAATGTCTGTTAAAATGAATGCATTACAGAAAAAAAAAATAGCACAAGTTGTCCATTCTTACAAATGGCTTGGGAGAAACCCTGGAAGACCCAGCTCTGGGCACTTTCCCCTCTCCCTCTCCAAGCCCCGGGTGTCACACAGACAGTGGTATGCCTGGGTAGCCACCGGAATTTCAGCACCTACCACTCCTGACAGAGGCAGGAAAGAAGGAGGGGGTGGGCTAAGCTCTGCATGGAAGGGTTGGGGAGGAGGAGATATGGTGGAATCTGTGTTCTGGTGTCAGCCCACAGCTACTCTGAAGGCCTTGTTCGGCCTTTGTGCTCAGCAAAGAAAATTTCCACTTTCTCCATATTTTCATGTTGCAGCCTCCAGAAAATCTGCCACCATGGGCTTTACTGCTGAGTTGTAGAGCTTCTGAAATGGAAAGACTGAAGGCTGCCCTCCCTGCCCATGTTAGCACTGCCACTGAGCATGCTCCCTGTGTCAGGCATCCGAACACTTAGTCTTAAGGTCTGGCTTGTTGGAATGCACTGGGACTATGCCCTCCCTTCACTAGACACATTTTACAAATGAGGAAATTGAGGCTCAGTAGGACAAAAAGGGGCATGGGAACTACCTGTACGTACGGGGAAAATGAGGTTTCTAAGGGAATGGGGGGTTAAGCTTCCCAAGTTCAGAGCAAAGCAGGGTTTTCTGACTCAGCCACCTGCCCGCATGAAACCCTGGTGTCACTGAACTATAGGGCTGTCTACCCACCACCCAGACACTACCAGGTCACCTTGGTGGCTGATGCAGAGCACCGCTAGGCATCTCCTGAATGCAGCACTGCCGAAGCTTTCCATGAAGCCACCTGTCAGTAATGGCTCAGGACAGAGCTGTACGAGCCTCACCGCAGCCACAGTGCTTCTCCTAGACCACATCTCCAGATGGGCTACACGAATTCTCACAGGTGCTCTGCATTTAGAGATACCTTCAGATCGCCTAAATAAACCAGGACTGTCCTGACTCATGGGGCCTCACAGGTACCCAGCAAAAACTCTGGTGGATGGATGATGGATAGATGGATGGCTGAATGAATGAATGAATGAATGAATGAATGAATGAATGAATGAATGAATGAATGCAGGTATTAATGACAGACTACAAGAAGCAGTTGGTAACTATGGGATGGAGGGATGGATGGAGGGATGGATGGATGGATGGATGGATGGCTAAAGCATTACAGTCTGGGGCTTGGTCCAAAAAAAAATTTTTTTTATATTTATGGTATAAATGAATATGTGTATACAAGAATGAGAAAATGAACAAATAATGGATAAATAAGATTTGCCACAGAGAAGAAGCAAGGAGCTAGTCAAGACAGACCTTGTAAGGGAGGGGGCTGAGGAGTTTTGACCTTGACTGCTCAGACTGCCTGGGCCCAAGGGGTCTGCCCTGAGCAGGGACCCTCCAGCTGCCAAGTGTAGAGCTCCCACACTTTACGGCAGAATGCAATTAGAGCAGTCTTCTGTATGACCTGCATTTGCCTTTTTTTTTTTTATTTATTTAAAAAAGGCAGAGGTTAGTAAGGAGTGGTGGGGACATGGGGACAAAAGGAAGAGCTCTACCTCTGGCCAAAGCCTCAATCCCTAGAGAAATAGTGTTAAAACAAAAGAGACACCAGGCAGGGAGGGGGCTCTTGTTTGCTTAGACCAGAGCAGAACAGCCTTAATAAGATAATATGCTAAGATTCCCTCCTCTTAAAGAGACAGCAGTGAGATTGAGAGGTACACATTTTTCTGGCAAAGCCACTCAAGTGGTTGTCTTTCCGTATTCCACACACCGGAGATTTGTGTACATTCCACAGACGTGTCCCATGTGACCCCCAGAAAAAAAAATCCTGACTTACTAAATTGTATCCCCAAGCAAGTGAGCCCTCTACAGGAAAACGGTAAAGCAAACTCTGGCACATGCGTCTTCCTGGAAAAGAGCTGGTCCAGTGCAAATGGTTATCACCCCTAGTCAGCCAGGACTTCCATCTCCCTGCCTGATGGACAGTCACTAGAATGAGTACTTCCTATTCATCCTGCATCCATTCATGCCATCAAATCGCCAAATATCTACAGAGTGCCAACCTGAGCCACACTGTCCCCAGTAGAAAGCTCCTGCAGGGGCTGCATCTGGGCACCAGAACAGAGCCAGAAAGCCTAGAAGAAACACTCATTGCACCTATGATGGCTGGATGCTTCCAGACCGGGGTAGCCTGACTGGAGACCTCTACAAAGACCCCTATTGCACAGCAAGATAACTACAGCAAACCATGCCCTTCCTCCCAGCTCACTTTTCCCTACCTTAGTTTATCACCTGTTAACTCACACCCCGCCCCAGTAACATCCCGTGAAAGACATTATCGTGAAAGAGAAAGCCAAGCACCCTGTCTTGACTCTGAGCCCCAACATAAAACCTGAACACAGAAGGAACCCTAAAGGAGATCTGCAGTTCTTTCTCCAGTTAAACCCCTTCTGCCATGAGGTTTGGTCAACCCACTCCCCTCCAAACCCTCTTAATATTCAGGAACAAAATATCTTATCATGAGCCCTAAAAGAACAACTGCTCACACCATTTGGGAACAGGAATAACAGATACCCTGATGCCAATTATCTGTCATAAATAAATAGTCACCTGTTGCCTGGAAGCCATCTTTAAAGTGACACTGCAATTTACATTAGTCTATTCCTTCAACAACTATTAACCAGTGCCTCCTCCACCAGCCCGCTCAAGCCTCTGGGGACAGGGTGTGATTACAACCAAGTCCCTGCCCTCAGCAAGCTTTGAGCATAACAAGAGAGGATCCAGTTTTCCAGCTGAACAGAGCAAGGCATCCTCAGGTGGAGCCACGGACAGAGAGGAGCAGGACATGGGTGGAGGAGGAGACACCATTCTGCACAAGTGACAAGGTGACATGGCAGCTGAGCAGACGCTTTATGCCAGCACAGAGACAGCTAGAGCCGGATCTGAAAAGTAGCATTCCAGACAGGGAATATGTATATACTCGCCAAAACCCAAGAAAGCCAATATGGAGTCATTTTCTGAGATAGCTGTGTGGTAACTTCCTCTAGCCAGGTGCTATGGGGAAGGAAGTAGAACAGACAGGGAGGCTGCAGTGGGGCTCACAAGCCAAGGGCCTCCAGGACCAGAAAGCCCTTAGTGATAGCCCAGCTCAACAGGCACAGAGGGATCAGGGATACAAGCCGGAGGGGACAAAGCGAAGGCTACCGTCCTGCCTCCAGACAGTGCAAGCCAAGCTGTGCCCAATCCCTACAGAAACCGACTCACTGTGTGACCTGCTGCTGCTCTCTCACCCTCTCTGGTCTTAGTTTTGGCAACAGCTCATGAAGGCTGTATATCCTCCAAGCAGGCGCTGGCAAGACCCCGGAGTCCTCGGAGTCTGCTGTTCCATACAAGACGCACCCACCATTCCTCTACCCCACTGCGCCATCCTTATACCCATGCCAGCAACACCACGCAGGATTGGTACTCCTGCCAAAATAGCTATTAACCCAGTAGCCAATAATAACACGTTATCCTATCAATTTGCTGCTGAAACGCTGTGTAATTGCAGAACCGAAGTTTGCCATCTCGGTAGCCTGGTTACGACATAAACAGAAAGGACCTCACCAGCCCCCTCCCGAGAAGAACAAGTGGCTGGCCAGGAGCAATCCTCACTTCACACTCCCACTCACCTCCGGCAAAGCCCCAGGAACCTGTCCAGAGACCTGGCTTCTTATCCTGAAAGCTTGTCGCCCCTCTGAGCAGAGAGGGCCACCAGGCACGGGACATGATGCTTTGTGAGCAACAGCATCAAGCCCAGGAGCCAGCAGTCCTTCAGCTTCCTGGCTAGCAGTAGGGCTGAAAGGCCAAGGGGCCTGGGGCCAAGAGACACTGAGCAGCACCCAAATTCAAAGGCACAAAGAGATGTAAGCCAGGGATCCTTGAAGGACAGGAGCAACGGGAAGCTAATAGATTGTGGGTCAAGAAGGGAAGGGCAAAAGAGAATCCAGAGCATCATTATACCCGGAAAGCAGCATGCACCCTGAGGGCTGTCCCATTCCCACAATTCAGAGCCCAAAGCTTGTCTGACACTCTGGCCATCGGTCTCTCCTTAGCAGCTACTCTGCTCATTTTACCCCCACATTCCAAAAGCCCAATTCTCATCCTTCTGGATTTGATACACAGCGCAGACATTCCACTCTCGACAAGCGGGGAGCCTCCAATGGGACTTGGCATCCTGTGCAGACTAAAGCCTGATGGATCCGTCCTTCCCTCATCCCAGGGTCAGTCTGTAACTCCCCCCCGCCCCACTCCACCCTACCCTTACCTCTCCCCATGCTCACCAGGGTGC
Source organism: Psammomys obesus (assembly GCF_907164565.1). Taxonomy (NCBI): domain Eukaryota; kingdom Metazoa; phylum Chordata; class Mammalia; order Rodentia; family Muridae; genus Psammomys; species Psammomys obesus. The sequence goes on from NW_026596034.1 coordinate 4,605,223, forward strand.
CCAAAAGGCAAGTGGCTGGTGCCAAGAGGACCAGAACTGAGCCTGTGTTCCCAGCACCAGAGGCAGGGCAGGCAAGGGGGAGACAGGCACTTCCCACTGGCCCACGAGTGACCTCAGCCACGGGATACATCTCCACCCGCCCCGCCTGGCCAGCCCAGGAAGGCTGGGTTGAGGGTGTGCTGCTCCCGCTGCGGGCTTGGCGGGGAATCCAGCTAGTGGGGAGAGGAAGAGGCTTGGGAAAGGAGGGGCAGCAGATGGAAAGGGAGAGGGCTGCGCAGGCCAAGCTCAAACCACATGGCCAGATGTTGGCTCGATGGAGGCCCAGGCCCCAGGGGTGCCAGGGGAGCTATGTTTTAGGAATCCACAGAGGAGGGAGGCCTGAGCTTGGGGCTGAAGTAAAGACCAAAGAGAGGCAGCAAAGGGGCTCTCAGTCACATCCAGTTGGCCAGCACGGGTTTGAGGACAGCCTTTCGGAGGCCTCTGGGTGGAGTGGGTGGGGTGATGTCTGCGGGAAGCAGCACTCAGCAAATGAAAACCAGGCCTGGGAACTGGCTGGTTACTGTTCCGCTCCAGGGAGACACTGGCTAAGGTGCCCCGCCAGAGCAGAAGGTGCTGTTCCAAATGTAAGGGCCGGGAAGGGACCTGACTGCTGGCGCCAGGCCGGACAGCTACTGCTCGGCCATACGGCCTTTCATTTCTGTGCTCTGAGTACGTCCCGTGGTTGGCACATAAACACCCACGGTCAGCTTGGCCTAAAGCACTATTTAAAAATTAAATAAATAAAAAATTAAAACCACTAAAGGTTCAATGTTCTTCCCTCTGCAAGGCTGTCAGGCACGTTCCCGCCAGAGGATGGAATCAGGACAGCCAGCCAGGAGTGAGCTCCCCTACATCATGGGATGGTGTCTAGGAGCATCCTCACCACACATCACTGGGAAAGAGTGCCTTCCATCCCACTAGAGGGATGAGACTGTCTGTTGCATACAGCCATGGCCAACAACTCATACTCAGTGGGACCCCAGGTCCTGACACATTGAGCTGGGCCTGTGGCAGGGTTCTTTAAAAATGAATGTCAGCTGCCTGTTCATTCATTCATTCATTCATTTATTCATCATTCATTCATTCATTCATCCATTCATCCACACATCCAGTCTTCCAACAGAGTTTTCATGGTCTGCAAGTAGTAGCTGCCAAAAACCCTGGTGTTACAGACAGGAGGATGAACCCCAAAGGTTGTGAGATTCCCACATATCTGTGAGTGTTACAGAGACTGGAGAGTACTTGGGACCATAAGAGAACAGGGGACTAACAGAGGAGCTGGAGTTTCCTGGCAAAAGCAACCTCTGCATGGAGCCCAGTAGGTAAGACTTAAGAAGGGTAAGGAAGCAGAGAGGAACAGAGCCCTGGGAGCCTTCACAGGAAGGCCAGGGGAGACTGAAGTCCTTGAAGGCCTAGAGTGGGCCTCACCCAGCTCCTCCTACTCTTCCTCAGCCATGGTGGGTGGCCCAGGCCTGGCCCCCAGCTCACACAGTGGCATCTCTGGAGGCCATTCCCACTGAGCCATGGTCAAGCCCTCATTCCTAGCATTAGTTCTCAGTAAAAATGTTTTTGTTATGTTTATTTTTAAAGGAGGATAGAAAAAGAAGAGGAAAACCTGAGGTCTTTTTCTTTGGTAATGGTAGAGTGTGGGGGGTGTAAAATAAATAGAGCTGGGAGAAAAGGGCACAGAACGGTCTCAGCATCTGTAGCCACTGAACAAATTAAAATTAGCTCATTTAATCAGTGCCTAATGGCCTGCTGTCCCGAGCGGGCCCCAAACACAGCAAACTTCACAGCAACAAGAGTGTATACCGATGTCAGTTTACTGTGCGACAAAGGGATTTGTCTAAATATGTAATCAGAATGTAGAGAGGGCTGCAGTGAACTGGGGAGACAGGGTATAGCCCCCCAGATCCTGGAAGGGCCCTGACTCCCTGCTGGATCTCTTGGAATAGAACTGTTCTTTGTTTCTTTGTAGTAGTAGTGTTGTTGTTTTGTTCTAAATTATCTAAACATGTGTCACTATATCCCACCAAGCATTTCAAGCAGCAGAGGCGGGAACCTAGCCCGCTGTACATCACCAGGCCCTTCGTTCAACGGCCCGCGCCTTGACACCAGCCTGAAACATGCGCACAGACACACAGACACCCAGACACCTACCTATATGCAGAGTTGCGGATGCACAGCTCTACCCCCGTGGCCACAGACATGCAGTTGCACAGGCAAGCTCATGCATGTATACAGCTACACAACAGAGAGTGCCGCCCCACATGTGGATTCATGTGCACACAATCCTTTCCACTCCTCCACTCCTGCCTAACAGCTGGAGGCAGGGGAGGCCCAGCTCACCAGAACCCTAGGGAAGGCCACTGCATGCACACCTGAGGCCCAGGCTGGTCCAAGGGCTCTTATTTCCCTGGAGTCACTTCTCTATTCAGCTTGCCACCTGGGCTAAGTCATTAGGGCAACTGAGGAGGGGGAACAAAGGCCAAGGGAGGGGATGGAGAACACCAGCAAGAAGGCACAGGATGAAGAAGCTGCTACGCAAGGACAAGTCAGGAGCTGCTCCGAGCCCAGCCCCGAAGCAAGGCCAGCTCTCTCTCCAATGCCCAGCTCTACAACCTTCCCACTCAACAGCATTATGCTCAAGGGATGCCTGGTGGCTATGAAGTTGGGTGGCCTGGTGAACCCCAAGACACAGTAGGGGATTCTACTAGACCACTCAACATGGTGTGTAATTTAAAACTTAAAAACAGCTCATTTCTAAAATGTTCCATTTTACTCCACAAAACATGGTTGACCTCAGTTAGCTGAAACACTGGGAAACAGCCGAATATGGGTAGAATTTTAAATACATTTATATAAATTTAAAATATATATAAAATAAAGGGTAAAGAATGACCAACCAAGAAAATAGAAAGCTTCTAGAGGATTCTGGCCCAGAGGCAGACAACAGTTTGCAAACACCTACCCTTTCTGATTTTTACAGTAACACTCAGCTCAGTTGTTAAGGAAACTGAGGCTTAGAGAGAAGGCCTAGCTGGTACTGCATGATGGTGAACAAAGAGACAGAGTGTTCTGTGTACAGGGCTCTGTCCACACTGGTCAAGACTCTGACACCATCCTCCTTCCCAGGACACATGTATTGGTCTTGCCTGCTCCACACTGCACGCATTCCTCAGAAAAAAAAAAAAAGGTGACCTCGTCTAAAGACCCATCAAGACAGGGGTACAGCAGATGATGGAAGGAGCTGCTGGCTCCTGGGACTTCATGTGCCTTGGACCATCTCACCCAGATGCAGATGCGCAATCCTTTTCCACATAAAGTCACAGAGTCCTGAGTCCCCAAGACTCTGCGATAAGGAAGAGGTGGGCGAGAATCCCTTTTTCATTCCTCATCTTTGGAAACAGCTCAGAAAGAGGGGGAAGTGGAAAGAAACTCAAGCCCCCAGGACTCATGGACAGTCTCCCAGAGGGAGCCAAGTCTTCCTGGAGACTCCTACCAGGTCCACCAAGCCCTCACCCTGACCTCCCCACTGTGGTCAACAATATGTTCATTTTGACAGCAGCAATTTTCAAAAAAAGACCAGAATATAGTTCCACCTCATAGGTCCCTCTGGGTTGACAGTAGTCCTGTTTAGAGATCTACTTCACTTAGCTAGCATGGTTAGCTGTGGCACACAACCTCCCCTCCTCCAAGGCACAGGCAGTTGACAGGAGTGAGAACATGAGAGGCAGCCATGTCGTAGGAAATAGACTGCAGGGACAGTCCTTCCTTAAGACAGCACATTCTGTAGGCCCCGCTCAGCCTGACCACATGAACAGGTGAAGAAACTAGTCTACTCTCTCAAAGTTTCCAACCTGAGCTCTACAATAGAGGCACCTCGCCTCTAACTTGAAGGTGGAGGCAGATAATAGTTCTGGCCTCCCTGTTCCCACAGGACCCTTAGCAAGCACTGAATGGAGTAAGCAGGTACAGAAATGGTCTTGACTCTGCCTCTTCCTCTGCATGGGTCTCCCGAGAGGCCAGCCATAACAGCCAGTAAGCGGGATGTAAGCACCCTTCCTCTTTAGATCCAGTAAGACCATTGCCCTTGACTCCCTAGAGCCATCTTTGCAGCACGACTGAAAGGGTCTGGGCCTAACAGGCAAGAGTAGTTACACCTGAACTTGCTAAGAACTGCAGACAACTTCATTCTCTAACCATCAAGATGCAGAAAAAAAGCAGGAGAAAAATACTGCTGGGAATACCCTAGCCCAACGGCCCGGCTGGGTAGCCTTCGTGAACCACGGTGTCCACCCATTTGGTTCTGTGTACTTCCCAGGGCTGCAGTGGGGTTCGGATGAGAAGGACAGCTGAGAAAATGCTCTTTAAACTGCAAAATGCTGTTTCAAGCCTGGGATTGCTGGGACAACTGGGAAAGGGGATAAGGTGCCTTTGCCTGCTCCCTCAGTCGAGGCAGTGGCCCCAAAAGAAGAAACCTAGTGAAGACAAAGTCAAGGGAGGCTGTGGCCAGCCGGATGATCACTGGACCCCTGAGTGTGGGTCACAGCTGCTGCACCAAGCAGCTCTGCCTGGTGATGATCAGATGGGAGAGTCTCTGGCACTGGTCTCTGACAAGCATCCACTCAAGCACAACACCCTGCATGTGGTAGTCACTATTAGCCCAGAACTCAGCCCATGGTGGGTATTATCAACTGGCCGACACCAGGGTTTCCCAGCCTCTGGCCCCTAGGCAACTACTTCTGTAAGCCACAAAAATGCAGGCGTATACAGATGAACCTCAGCCAAGGGTATGGGTCGCTGAGACACAAGACCCTCTAAGACCCTCTAGACCCTGGGTCTAGAAGAGGATCCACAGTCACAACAACTGCCTGACACCAAGGTCTGTCAGATGCAGGCAGCGCCGTGGTGCCAAGAGGCCAGGCAGATGGGAGTCGGGTTCCTGCCTTCTAGTCCTTCCTCACGTTTGCCCGTCGTGCCTTATCCACCAAAGGCACGCCCATATCTGAAACCTGGTTATCCTGTGTGCTCCAACTCCCTGAGACCCAAAAGCTCTGAAACCCAAGGGTTGCAGTGCATCACCTCATTCTGAGCCAGCACAGACCGCAATTAATCTGACGCAGGGATTTTCTTAATTGCTGGTTTTCACAACCCAAACATGAATGTAAAATATGGATAGCTGGCAATGGCAGCTTGAGGCAAGATGTTTCAAGCCTCTTTTTTTGAATGTGGAGTTGGGGGGGGGTGCAACTTTTAAAAGCTATCATGTGGACAGGCTTATGCCCAGAGCACTAAAGCAGAATACTCACTGTCTGGACAGAACTGTAGTCAGCTGAGAAACTTGGGCACAAAACACAGGGACAATGTCTTACTGGGAGTCAATATCAATATATCAGAGGCAGTTTGCCTCCAACTTGCCTGACTGCCTTCCTTTAAAGACACGTGAGGCTTCATACCCCACAGCCTTCAGAAGATGGTGCAGGGCCTGCAGGATCCCATGCCTACTGTAGCATCCCTCCTTAGCTGAGCTTGGCCACCCAGGTGACACAGGGAAATGGTGTCAGCATGCACCTGGAATGTCCTATAACACAAGGATGACTACCTGGAGAAGAATCTGTGAAGAGCATCCTTCCGGTACCATTCTATGAGGGGATCGGTGGCCAGGCACACTCTCCTCAAGGCTGAGCCCCAGGGCATGATCTCGGTATCATCCTATGAGGGGACCACAGGTGAGGCAGCACCCAACTTAAGGCTAAACTCCAGGGCATAACCTTGACTTTTTCTTAAGGTCCCAAGCACAAATAACCCATCACAGGCACCACCATTCCTACCAAAAAGGAATGATGCCCACACATGGAGGGCAAGACAAGTGACAAGCCGATGAAGGGCCCTCCCTGGCTATGTGGCTGAGAGGGACAGAAAGAAAGAAGAGGCAACAGACAGAGAAAGCCGTTCTCCTGCGGGGCCTCCTGTCAGCTCCAGGGACCATCCAGCTGAGCAGGGAGTATGTGGGTTCCCCACATATATCTTTCCCATGAAACAGGCGCAGCCTCTGCCTCCAGGCATGGTCTGCAGTCATACTTCTTGGGGAAGAAGCTGTGTTTCTTGAGTTCCCGGAGCAACCAAGCATTTTGCTGTTTCTGTAGCGAAGTAAAGCCTGCAGCCCTAAAACAGTACAAACTGTAGCACTCGTTTTTAAAGCTCTACTTATTTGGGGTGTTTAGGCCTCAACCACCCTTCCAGCCTCCCAACCCTTCGAAAGAGAGAGAAGGTTATTGGGAAGAGAGGGCTCCTTTACTTTTCCTGGCTGTTTATGGTCAAAGGGTTCTTTTGGGGGCTCTGTACATATCTCCGTCAACAGCACATGCAGCCAGTAGTCTTCTTTAAGCTGCTGTATCCTGAAGTGGTTCTGTCTGTCTGCTCCAAACTGCTACGCAGCACCACCAACACCGCACGCGTCTCTCTGGGCTGCCATATTTATATTTGCAGAGTCCTAGGCCACGCCCCTCTCCATGCTGCAGGCAGAAGGCCATTAGTTATCAGCTGGCAAAAGCCACACCCCCACACAAGACAATTAACAGGTGTTGACAAACTACAGCCCAACTAAAATCCCACACTTGGGATTAAAACAAAAACATATTTACATAACATAACTGTGTTTACAAAGAAACCAAAACTTCCATTACAACAAGGAGCCTTAGATCAGCTCAGGTCAACCTGTATCACTAAACCACACATGGAAACACAGTTGCAAGCTTTCTAGAAGTCAGGATGGTGAATAAGGCATAATAGAGCTGTGTTGTCTCTTCTTCCTGCTGTGTGTAGCTACTGTGTGCAATGACTGCTTCCCAGAGGAAGAGAGTGAGGCACAAACATGAGAACTCAATATCCTCAGAGTCACTGGACTCTGAGGAAGTGGAAAGTGTAGCCAAAGGAGCTGACCAAAGTACTGGGCTACAGATTGAAGCTTCCTAGGAAAAACCAACTCGGTCAGATCATCACTGGAAGCATGAGTCCAGGGTCAGATTTCCACCAGCAGGTGACACCCAGCATCCCACACGGCTGCCCAGGTAATTACCCCCCACCTGAAGGAGTCTATGCAGATCATCATCTTACCTACAGCAAATATGCTCACCACAGTCCTCTAACCCTGGACAAACAGGGAAATCCCACTTTCTGGAGGATGAGAATTCAGGCGGGACTTCCAAATGGGAAGACAGTGTCCTCACTTCTTCCCAGGGGTGCTGGCACCCAGTGACCCCTCTGGTACATTCCCACCAGCTTCTCTTCATCAGTGCTTTTTCAACTATTGGAAAAGATTCCTGCACGGGCAAAATTCTAACACTACATTATCAAATAATTACAAGGCAGTCTTATGGCATTCAAAGAGCCCACCACCAGTGAGGGCCTCTGGTGTCTACTCTAATGGGGGCGGCCCTGAACTTGGAGCTTGTTAAGAAAAATTCCTGTTGCAACTGGCTGGTTCTCACTGCTCTGATGACTAAAACTTAAAGCAAGTGCCTTTCTTCAATTATACAAATAGAGAGAAGCTTTGGACGGAGGGACGCAGATACGAATGAGTGCACACACACGGGTGCACCTGAGTACACACACTAGCGCACAGCTGTGAGAGTGTGTGCGTTCTCTTCCCACCCTACCACACCCTCCTTTCCCCGGCCTAGAAAGTCCAGTCCGATCATCACGGTAATAAGGGCTCTCAAAGTGCTGAGCTTACATCTGGAGAGACGGCCCAGTGTTTAGGAGCCCTCACTCAGTGCCCAGCACCTACAAGGCAGCTCACACCTGTACTGATGTAACTCCACTTCCAGGGTTTCTGACATCCTCACACAGACAGGCACATAGGCAAAACACCAAACATAAAAATAAATCATGTGTGTGTGACACACACGCTGAGTTCTTGTGTGCTCACAAGGAAAAAATGTCAAGCGTGGGCTTTTGGCTGTGGGCTGGAACTAGTGCAGGTAAAGCCAGCACAGAACAGAGGCAAGGCAAGTATGGAGAGACCACCCCTCCATCCCAGGACGCTCAGATCTGGCCAGGAGAACAGACACCAAGGGCAGGGAGGCCTTGTTCTGGATCCTAATTTAAGGGGAAAATATAAAGGAAGAAATCATGAGGACCAACCTAAGAAACCACAACCAGTGTCCAAGAAACAGGCACTATTTTAGGTAGCAGCGGGACACAGATACGATGGGCCTTCAACCGGTGCCTGTCTCACATGGGAGTAAGCATTCTGGGCAAGTGGACACAGTGAGTTCCAGCCAATGTGTCCTTGACACATCACCCACCTCACCCGGGAGGGTGGCGGGGCTCTGAGAGGTGATGTCACTCTGCTGGAGTCTCAGACTCCAGGGGTGGAGTCTGCTCAGGCCCCAAGGCAGGAGAGAGGCATGCTAAAGACAAGATTTCAGGATTCACTGGGCAGTGGGCATGGTGAAGAAGTGGGTTGAGCAACGCTAAGGCCAAAGCACAGAAGAGAGGCCTCTGGGGAGCTCAGGAGTGCACAGCCGCCCCTGGAACAGACAACAGCGGGAGGAGACAAGGCCTTTCATGGGGTGCCTTCAGCACCTCTGGGTTCCCAGACCAGCTTGTCTCCAGGAGACTCAGCCCTGTCTCTCCCATTCCCATCCCGACCTCTGATGGGAGAAAGCCCCCTCACAGCACACAGCCTGGCAAGGCACCTTTCCCGTCACGCAGACAGTTGTTAGACAAGTGAAGAGCCACTCGTGGCAGGAGGCGAGGCACATGCAGCCTTGAAGAGACGATATCCATCCACTATGATCAGAAGCTCCCTGTACCAGAATTTCACAGGGTGAAAACAAAGTTGACACTTTTAACTGTGTGACCCTGGAGATAATGCGAAGCCTCTCTGAACCTTCCTCCTCTTTTCACTGTGTCATTCGTGCAACAAAGAGATGGAGAACACTGAATATGCCAGATGATGAGCGGGGATAAAAGGGTGGTCCCATACAACTCATGGTCCGAAGCCCATCCTTGATCATGGTGAGAGCCACGCGTCCCACCCATGGAAGCAGGAGCCCCAGGAACTCCAAGGACCTCATCCACACCTAGAAACCTCTCTGCTGGGGTGACACCCAGCACCGGGCCTGCTTGCCACTCCATGTTCCTGTGGCATCATCAGCTGGGACTGGCACATTGGAAACACAGGCTGTAGAGGCTCTTCTACGCTGCCTCTGCCCCGCCCCCTCCAGCTGCCTTTGCGCCTGCTGCCGGCGCTGCTCATTTCCAGGCAAATGTTCTAGTTAATTAAAACACACCCAAGTGCTCACACGCACATGAAGCCAAGCTACAAAATCTGCTCTAGCAAACAGCGGCTCCAGCATGGGATGGATGCAGGCCAGGGAGGTTTCCAAAGCTGATGTCATTTCCATCCAAACTGCTCTTATCTTTCTTAACATTCTGCCTACACACACACACACACACACACACACACACACACACACACACACCTGTACATATGTACCTGCAAGCCATGTATATTTTAGGTGTGCTCTGAACACACCCACACTGCCCAAACTCAGACATGCACACACACTCACACATACACACCCTCTCCAGCTACTGTGGCCCTCCAGCCTACAACACTGGCCAATGGTTAGCAAACAGACCCCAATTGCATAAGGAAATAAATAGACAAATACGTGAATCAAAGCACTGAGCAATAAATAGGAACAGCCCAGCCCACAAGCCCAATTTTGTGTCATGACAGACTTGAGTTCCCCAATGGTTAGAAAGTACAAAAGGGTGGAGACAACCTCCCTCCAGTCCAGGTGGAATGTTGCCATTCCCAGACCTGGACATCCAAACAAGCCAGAAATGGCAAGAGAAGCCTGTGATTTCCAGTTCAGAAAAAGAGAGTGACCCTGCTCCAGGAGGGACCCCAATAGAAGCCTGCTCCAAGGGGAAGGGGAGATACCTGGCAGCCCACCACACTTCTTCACTGTCTGAGGCAGGTAGAGCCTCAGACAATAGGGGAAACTTCAGGCAAAGCACAGCCAGTCACAGGCAAGCCTGCTCAGGAAAGCATGGAGACTGCTCAGAGTGAGACCCGAACAGACCTCTTCTTCATGAGATAAGATCGATGCTCATACAATGTGGAGCCCCAGATGGGACATGAAGAAATCCCTGTTTAAAGACATGGGGACAGCTGTGCTGGTGCCTTAAACTCATCACATGGACAACTGACCTTCTCGCTCATGCCTTGGGGCTGCCAAAGCTCTGATGTGAGCAGAAGGCATGGGAAGGGTGGGGAGGAAAGGGCAGCTTGGAAGTCAGGAGCAGCCTCTCCCGAGGGGTGAGGACCAGCATACCAGGCCTCGCCTGGGAGCCAGGTAGAGACGCAGTTTGCCTCCCCACTCCATCTGCTTGCTGAGAGTCATCTACGCTGAACACATTCCACCAGCAACTGAAAGACTAAAGGCAAAATATGTCTTACTCTCGATGTATTTTTTTTTTAAGTTTTCAAACAGCTGCGTGTTAATACGGACACACTAAGCTGCCTAGGCCAGATCAGTTTAACATGAAATGCTCAGAGCGCTTCTGGGTCCTCTATGACCGGAGGCCTTGAGGAGTCATCAGAAAGTAAGACAAAGGTCTTGGATTCAAGGAGCTGCTGTCCTGGGTACAATGACAGTAAGAAAACAGTGATCAAGTGACACGCTATAACGAAACAATAAGGAGGACAAAGATAATAACTGGCCATGTCTCTGGCCTCTATTTCTCCTCTGTGTTCACCTCCCCCCTCCTACAACAATTCTTATCAAATCTGCCCACCTGCTGTCTTAACTTTGCTGGTTTACCTGACCCAGGGCATCATGGGTGGATGGATAAGTGGGTGGGTGAGTTGGTTGGTAAGGAATCCCATGGGCACTGGAAACAATTTCAATGGGCGGAAGTGGGAAGTGAAGGATGGCTCTGGAGGAAAAGGCTGAGCACCAAAGGGATCTCTTGTCCTGAATCACAGTAGTAATGGTTCTAGTTTAGAGAAATTAGAATCTACCCAGCATCCAGACCAGGCCACTCCCAAGTCTAAGTGGAAAACAGAACGTGGATTCCTGCTTGGCAGCTGGCTTCCAGAACCTGCGCACTCTAGCTTTGTCAGGTGCAGCCAAATACTAACAGTCTCCCATGCCCGCTCCAATCTGGACATAGCAGGCAAGCACAGGCCATCGAAGTCCTATGATGCTTTAAACGCCCACGGCTTTCCCACCTCTCTCCAAAAATCCCCAACTCTCAAAAAGCCCATCAATCACCTCTCTTGTGGGCAATGTGCAGCTTCGGTCTGGGAAGCAGATTGGACGTGTTATCCTTATTTCTCTTTCCATATAGATTTACCTGACTAGGTTGCTTTTCACCCAGGGCAAGCGCCAAAAGCTCAGCTGTGCAAAGATAAATTGCGACCCAAAGGAAGACAGCACAGCCTCATGCTGAAAGGGTGGGTAACCTGAAGCTAGTAGCTCACAGCACATCCACAGTGAGTATCGCTAGGTTTCCCTTGACAATTCTATCACCCTGCAGAGCCTCTGAGGGTTAACTGGGGTGCCCTAGAGTACACAGGTTGTTGCAATTAATCTCAGCTATGCAGTGGATGGATGGATGGATTTAATGCATCCGGATGCATTAAAAGGATCTGACACAAGCCGCAACAACCAATACAAATGATGCAAATGTCAGGAACACTAAGGACTGGCTCAGGAATGCCAGCCCAAAAGCCAGAGCCCACTCAATCTCAAGTCTGTTCCCAGAGGCAAACAGGTGAGAAGCCACCTGCCATCTGTGAAAGCTCACTCTTTAGGGGCTGGAGACAGCATGTTGCCTGAGACCACACTGGCTGCTCTCCCAGAGGACCTGGGTCTGATTCCCAGCACCACACAGCTGCTCACAGCTGTCCAGTGCACTCCAGTTCCAGCGCATCTGACACACCCTTCTGGCTTCTGTGGGCAGCAGGCATGCACACGGTGCACAGACACACCTGCAGACAGAACACTCACGTGCGAGCTGGGTACAGTACAGACCATGGCCTGAGATGATAGAGCAGGACGAACGCTGCAAATTGGAGGCTCGTGAGACTAAGAGAATCGTGTCACCCCAGCGTGGGGGTGGCAAGGACACACACACACACTCACACATGCACACACACGATACTAGATCGGTCTGTCGTGAAGGCAGCCTGCAGGCCTGTGCAGCCCACAGCCTCAGCCTCACCATGCACTGCCACCTCGCTCCTGGTGGCTGCTGGGACTTTCAAGTGTAGCTCACCCCTCTCCACCTCTGACTCCTCTCAGCCCCCTCGACTCCCCGATGCTTCCCTCCCTCCTCATGCCACCTGTCCCAGGACCAGCTCTGACCATCCCAGGTCTGCTGGCTCTGCCTCCCATTTCCCTACCCTCACCCTCTGGGGCTCTACCACCGTCTTCCTCTCCTGTCCCCTGGCCCTGTGCTTTTCTTTTAACCTCCCTCACTTCATTCCCACAGCCTCCCTCCAACACTAAGGAAACAGGCAGAATGCATCCTCTGAGTCCCACCCCACCTGCTTAGGAAAGAAGCTATGCACAGAAGGCAGGCTGGGCGCAAACCCTGGGGCTACTAGGCCCTCCTGGCCGCACTGGCAGACTGGACTGAGGCCGAGGCCTGTGAATTCACTTCACCTCCCTCCGCAGCAACTATCCTGCTCAGGGATCCCAGGAGGCGCCTCGCATCTGGCCAGAGCAGAACCTCCGACAGATGGGACTGAGCCCGGAACACAGCGGGAGATGGGAGCTCTCGGGGTAGCGAGCACATGGAGGGGGAAGGAAGGGGTTACAGGCTTGAACACAGTCCTGCCACTTCAGGCAAATTACCAAACCCCATCGAGCCCTAGTTTCCTCATCTGGAAAATGGGAATGACAGTCCTGGGCTGTGGTGATGAGGAAAGGAGACGCCATCACACTCTACAAATGGCAGTTATTTTGCTGCAGTAATGATTATTATACCTGTGCCTTATGGTGACAGCTCGAGATAGGTTTCAGGAGACCCCTCGACTGCCAGCAGCCTAGGACCCCACTGGGCATGTGTAAAAAGCAAGGAAGTCTCAGATGCCAGGGAACCCCTGACAGCATCTAATCCCTGCCTGACCACAGCCAAGCCTCCAGAGGCTTTGGAGTGGGACTCACCCTGGCACCCACCTGTGTCCTGACCAACTGTAATCCTGGGTGCAGGTGGCAGAAGGTGCCCAATATCCGCCATCAACTTTGTTCTCTGACCTTTCACTCCACAAATGTACAGTTAGCTTTACTGTGTGCTGCAGAATGGAGCATTCATCAGTGGTGACCAAGGCCAAGGGAACCCTTCAAAAAGTTCACCAAGACGGCCACTGATCAAGAAACTACAGATGGAGTAAGAGCTGCCAAGAATGTTCTCACACTGAACACTGAATACTCGGCATTCTGACTTGAGTTACAGTATGTGCTGGTGTCTAGTATAAGTATATTTTCACGTTTAATGCACAGCATATCCTAATATTTAACAATAAAAGGCTCTCACCCTGTCTCCCTCCTTTTTTTGTTTTGTTTTGTTTTGTTTTTCAATACAGGGTTTCTCTGTGTAGCCTTAGTTGTACTGAACTTGCTTTGTAGACCAGGCTGGCCTCGAACTCACAGAGATCTGCCTGCCTCTGCCTCCCCGAGTGCTGGGGTTACAGGCGTGTACCACCACATGTGGCTTCTTTCTCTCTCTCTTTCTCTCTTTCTTTTATCCCCTCTTTTTTCCTTACAGAGTCTCACCATGTAGCCTAGGCCTCAAACTTATGATATCTTGCCTCAATCTCTGCAGTGTTATGATTACATGTATGTGCCAAACATGGGCTTTAAAAATCATATTCCTCTTCAGAATACTGAGCATGGCACCATATGCTTAATAAGTGTGTTCCTGTATGCTTACTATGAGTATATTCCTTATTTGGCATTCCAGTTTTTGGAATCCTGGAAGTGAATGAGGTCAAGCCTCACCTTTTTTAGACAGAAAAACGATTCCCAGAAGACAATGGGACAAGTTCACGTGTAGCTACTTAGTGGCAGGCCTGTAAACCGAACTTCAGAATATAGTGACAATAGCACCTATGTACATAAATGATTACACATGGAGAAAGTAAAGCCTCCTGCTGGACACTTCCAATGGGCAGGGCATGTCCTTTCACATGGGCTCCTCACATCTCAGTCAACAACTGACAACTATAGACCGCAGACGTGGTCCCAACCACGAGCTCACTGTGTCGCAGTGGAGTGCATTAGAGGCTCCCTGTTATAATCCCAGGAACACATATATTTGTGGACAAGGACCAAGAGAAAACAAATACTCAAAAATATACTGAATTTAGATAATAAGAAATGTTTCTCTCAAAATTCAACTGAGTGTGCTGTCTTTGATTACTCTATTGAATTCTCAAAGTTGTTATTATCAGGGGTTTAAATTCTCCAGTTGTCCTGGGGGGAAATTAAAGGGTCATTTACAAAATTCAATGAGGATACCAATTCCTTGTGCTCAGCACAGAAGCTAGATGAGGAGAGAAATAGCACGTCAGAGGGTAAAAAGACCACAGGCTGCAGGCAGAAAGTCATTTCTGTGAGGGGCCCATCTGCTTCCCCCACATCTCCCCACCTGTCCAGACCCAATCACGTGTCCCTTACAAAGCTGCTGAGTCCCACAGAAACTGACTATGTAAAGAAGGGCCCTTAATATTGGGCTCCTGCCCCTAGGGAGGAGATGCTGGGCCTGGCTCATGACATGTACGAGCCCATCTGGGAGGGCCCCACCTTTCAGAGCCTCCACCTTCTCAAGTTCTCCCCCAGCAAGAGCCACTTCAAGGCCCTTTGCCAGGCTAAGCAGCACCCGATTTCCACTGCATCCCAGCTGCAAGAGACCACTGCCAAAAGTGGTGGACCATAAATGAAGGGGTCCTGACAGGCCACGGGGTGAGGAGTGCAGAGGGCTGGGCGCCAGACTCTATAGGCACCAGGTGCTGCACACGCCTGGATCTGCATGCACCGGGCAAAGCAATTTGTGTGCAGTCAGGTACGTGGGTAGAAATATACTTCCCCTGACAGCCAGAAAGGCAGAGCTTGGGAACCATCAGTGTGGCCCAGCTTGACCAGCCAGGAGGATTGGCAGAGGAGCAAGAGATCTGGACACCACCTTCCATCCAAGGCCATAATTAACCGGCATAGAATGCCAGGGCAGGTACACAAGTTCAAGAATCAGCAGGTTAGCCTCTCCCCATAAGATCCTGGATGCCTGAGATGGGAGGGAATAGTTCAGGGCAAAATCTCCATGTGCCCACCCACCCTTCCTAACATGTTTCTGCCCTGTGGAACAACTCCTCTCAGCTGATATCACTGTGGCCTGGGTTAGGGTAGATGTAATCCACTAGCCTGGGGACCCAGTGTGGAATGCCTATGCTCCCAGACAACAAGGAATTTTCTAGGAGTTGAGAGGCAGCTGGGCTCTGGCTCCTTGGGCCTACTGCCCTCACCTTTGTTCCCAAGTTCCTTCATGGGCCCAGCATTGTCAGAAAAGGAAGAGTTTCCCACCTCACATTCCCAACTCCAATAAAGACTCCTCTGTCCTTGGATGTCCAAGCAAAAAACTCAAGGCTTGTCCCAATGCTCATATTCCTTGCTTCCAACATTTAACTCACATTCAGACCATATCTGGGTTAGCATATGATACGTCTCTAGAATAAACTCTTTGTCACACCTCTAGAATCTATACTGACCAATGCCAAGACAATTAGCTGCCCACCTGGGCTGCCAACCACTCAAACAACAATCACTGCCAAGACCCCAGCTCTTCATTTCTTCAGTCTGTTCCTCTCTTCCAAGCATACTCATTGCTTTTCAGATACCCCAGTGGTACCAGCAATGGTCTCCTTCACCAGCAATCTTCTACCTCGGGTCTCTGAGCCTCCATCTACTCTACTATCCTATGAATCCACCCCCAGACCCTTCTGAAAGACTACTGCTTTTCTCATGACTCACACTCTTCCTCAGCACTCTTACACACCTATAACAATGGCCAGAGAAAGTCACAGGAGAGTGGATGGAAAGATGGTAAGAACCAGAATACAGACCATCTGTTGTGAGATAGTGTCTTGCACACATGACAGGGAAGCTTCATCCATGATCTCTCAACATGGTTTCCTGAACAAAACCAGCATAACGACAACAGCAGCTGACATGCCAAAATGGACAGGGGAAATCCCACAGAGTCCTGCCCCTAGATAAAGAACTACAGATGGCCAAAGACTGCTGAAAGAGGAATTCAATATTCTCTTGGGACAAGCTCCCACAAAGGATTTCTGATGTGGGTGGTCAGCCCTGGACACAAGAACACATGAACTTAACGGATTCAGAAGGTTTTACACTCATGTGTGCGTGTGTGTATATATACACATAACGATATTAACTGAAGAAGACATCATGAATTTGAGAGGGAAAAACAGAAAGAGCTGGAGAGGGGAAAGAAAAAGGTAGAGGCGAAGTAGATGCGAATTCATGTATGAAGTTCTCAAAATAAATTATTAAATTAAAGAATGTGTAATGCAACTGGGAATTCCCGAATGCAGCAGTAGACCACAGCTCGTCACTTGGGAGTCAGTGGTTGTGTAGCAGCTTTGTCCGTGATGACAAGCTTCTGCCTTGGAAGGAGGCTCACTAAGACAGAGAATGTTAGAAAGGAGGTGAGACAACAGGATGTTCTAAGAGGAGGAGAATTAAACAACGCAAAGGTTTCAGGAAGTCCCTGAAACTGACTGGACTCACTGGGCCCCTACCTCCCCAAACTTATATAAACAGTATGTTTTGTTGACACTCTCAGACAAGCTGAGCTGCCTGGAAAAAATACTCTTTAACTTGTCAAAGTCTGACAGATTGTGGATTGTACCTGTGCTGGAGTGATGCAACTATTTTTGGCTGATTTCTCTTCCTGTAAGTAACCCCACACTCATATTCTTGTAAGTAATCCCAATAAAACATATTGGTTCACCAAGTTGGACTCTGGTCCATAGTTTGGTCTGTTCATGATTCAGGAAGAGTGGACATGTCTCCCCAGGAAGAGTATCATACAACAAAAGCCCATACTGCTCTTTGTCAGTGTGTGAATGCACAAACTGAATGCTATGCACAAACAGTGCATAGCACTCAGCAGTCATAATAAACAGCTATGCTGCTTACTGGCTTATAGTCATACTATCCTATACTGGTGGTGGTGGTGGTGGTGGTGTGTGTGTGTGTGTGTGCGCGCACCTGTGTGCATACACATGCAAAACTTTGTGGAGTTGCTTTTCTTCTTCCACCTTTGTGTGGGCTTGGGGTTGGAACTTGTCAGGTTTGTGTGACAAGCAAGCACTTTCATCCACTGAGCCTTCTTTGTCCACTAGCCTCTACTTTTTACGACCATTGTAGGTTGTGTTTATCTGTGTGTTGAGGGTAAAACTGTTGTGTGACACCAGTCTCGTACCTCTCATGCTCATCTCCTAATTGCCTCAGGTGAGCACTGGGGTCTTGGCCTGGACCACAAACAACCTCAATGTTCACAAGACAGTAAACTCATCTCACACATCAGTTCTGAGAATGTGTCCCCGTTATTTAAGTCCATCTCCTGCATGCAATGAAGTGGTGTGGTCTACATGGACAAGTCCAGACAAGCCCTGGTCACCATTAAAAACCTAGCACTCAGCAAGTGCTCAAGAATGTCAACTGAAGAGGTCAGTGGCTGGAAGTTCTGCATTTGAGCCTGTGGAGGTGGGCAGAAAAGTCCCTGTTTTAGTGTGGGTTTCCATTGCTGTGAAGACCATGACCAAAGAGACACCATAACCAAGGCAACTTTTTTTTTTTTGAGACAGAGTTTCTTTCTCTGAGTAGCCTTAGCTGTCCTGTCTTCTTTGTAGACCAGGCTGGTATCTCTGGAAGCCTCACAGAGAGCTACCTGGTAATGCAGCACTGCCCCCAGATGATCAAGTCAACTCTTATAAAGGAAACATTTCATTGGGGGCTGGCTTATAGCTTCTGAAGCTCAGTCCATTATCATCATGATGGGAAACATGGCTTCAAGCAGGCAGACATGGTGCTGGAGAAGTTGCTGAGAGTTCTCCATCTTGATCTGAAGGTAGCTAGGAGGAGACTGTCTGACTGTGAATAGCTTAAGCATATATAACCTCAAAGCCTGCTCCCAGTGACACACTTCCTCCAACAAAGCCACGCCTACTCCAACAAAGCCACACCTCCTAAGAGTGCCACTCCCTATAGACCAAGGATTCAAATACTTGAGTCTATGGAGTTATACCTATTCAAACCACCACAGTCCCCAGACTTGTGAACACATGCACTTGTATCTGATAAAGTGCAGAACCATCCAGCCCACGGAACTCACTGCCTGGAAATTCCCCACAGCTGTTCAGAGGCAGCCATCTTTGAGCCATGGGCCTTCCGAGTACCCCATACATGCAATGGATGCTAAGCGCACATCAAGTCCCTCCAAGCCTTCCTGCTGGTCCATCATGCTGAAGAAGCCACAAGAATCTTGCCACCTTCTCCCCACCAGACGTGAGCTTTCCTATCTCCCAGACCTTCCACCGCTGTCCCCTAACAGAAAGACATCTTCCTTCTCATTTCTCCAAGGTATTTCTAATGAAGGTTCAAGTGCCCAGTTGCCCATGGCAATCTGGGAGTATGGACACTAGGCTCAGCCTTCCTCCAAGCAGCCTTCATGAACAATAAGTAGCCTTGGTTCATCTTGTCCCAAGAAGTCCCCACTTCCCAGCATCACCTGTGGGACCTGAGTTTGTGGTCCAAGCACTACACAAATAACCTTGGCCTGAGCTTCGAGCACAGACTTCCTACCATAGAGCCAGCTTCACTTTCTCATTCTTATCTACTCCTGGAGGAAGATGAGGTGCCAGAAGGTATGGAAATGCACCTCCCAGACAACACACCGCCTATGCCTCACTCCTCCTGACGCATCCCAGCATGTCAGATGGCTGAGCTATCAGTTCATGTATGACTTCTGTGGCTCATCCTGCGGAGTTTATTAACATCCGCTAATAACGAGTGTACAGGCCTCCCACCAGCGCCAAGAGAAGCCTGGCTGAGTGGGCGTGTCCTCTGGTCCTGCTCTCACTCTCAGCACATTTTTCCATCAGGGAACAATTAGGAAAAACTCTCCCCAGGTTATATTTAGAAAGGGGTGGAGGGGGAAGCTTCCTCTAGTAATTTTCATTCAGTTGTACAGGACTGCCTGGCCCCACCACCCCCAGGCCATCACCGCAGGGCAGGCAACCTCCTCTCCCCCACACACATTGGTGGAAATGAAGCCAGCCTTTGCCTGGCCCTGATTATGCCTGCGTTTAAAAATAAGATGTGAAAGATGCATTATGTAAGACCTATACCACTCTCCTGGCCACCTCCGACTCGAGAATCAAAGATCATCATTTCTACCATCAAAAAAGAATGAAAGGAAGACAGGAACAATGAAAATAGCCGCCCGACATGAGCCAGATCAAAGACGTGGACACAGAAAACGAAGAGCCGGGGGGCCTTTAATTACTGCCTGCATCCTCCGAGTCATGTGGTGAGAGGGGAGAAGAAAAGTTTTGAAGGCCACCAGGCCCTGTCCTGCTGTGGCTCCTGTTTCTACCACCAGCACCAGTTCCCGACAAACTCTCGCCTTTCATTTCCCTCCCTTTTTTCCCTCCTTTCTCTCTGCCCCCTACCTGTCAGACAGCACTCCCAGACTCCCCAGTGATGGTTGTCCACCAGCAGAGAGCGCTCGGAGGGGCTCCTCAGAGACCTCAAGCAAGGGACTGTCCCCAGAAGGTCTGCAACCTGGGTGGGCCCCTGTCAGCCTCTCTCCCCAAAACAGAGAGCACTGGGGACCCACCATGGGTGTCCAACTTGCTGTACCAAAGTGGTTACCCCCTGCCTTTTTTTTTTTTTTTTGCAAGTCTCTCTGGTGCATGGGGAGGGGGGTACTCTTCAAATTCACATTGGGCAGGGCTCCGTGGGGCAGCAGATCAAACCTGAGAACCGGCTGTTTGAGCTCAGCAGCAGAAAAAAGGATTGCCCAGGGACTGAGCTTAAGTTGAAGCTGGATTAAACTTCAAACACAAACTCCTTCTTTTTCTACACAGCAGACAGTCATGGCTAATATCGCAACGTGGACTTTAAAAACGAATTACAAATAACTTACTCTGGGACTTGGTTCTTTTGTATTAAGAGGAGGGGCCAGAGAGATCATTGCATCAGAAAGACAAACGAAGAGCCTGCCCTCTTGCTCTGCACAGGGAAGACTGTGCAAGGTAGGGACAGAGAGGGCCCAAGTGAGAGCCCATTGAGAAGGAGGCTTGCTGGCTACCAGGGGCTTCCACAGAGGCTCGTGACGTTCAATGTAAGATTCCAGGTACTTAAAGAAATGTGAGGCTAAGGTGACCATAGTTAGTGGCATGTTTTAAGTGTCTAGAGATTTAAATGTTAAAGTACTCTGTTGAAACATATATACAAATAGGTAGTATAAATGTCCTGTCCACATGATCAATGACTGACCAGTTCACAAGGAAACACTTGGCAGGGAAGTGGCTCAGTGTCTAAAGGCTTTTGCTGCAAGCCTGATGACCTGAGTTCAAATCCCAGAACCCTAAAAGGAGAGGAACAGCCTAAGCAGATTTTCCTCTGACACCCACAGACATGCCAGGGCATGTATACACTCACACACATACACATGTAAACACACAAAAGAATGAATGTGAAGAGTGATTTTAAAATAAGAAAGACAGAAAAACATGAGCTTTCATGGTGGCTGGGGAGAAGACAATGTAAAAATTACAAGATTTTCTTCTTCTTACCTCTCTCTGGTAACACAAGGTTGAGTGTCCCACTAGCTTAGGAAAAATCATGCTACTATCTACCTAGTGGTGACCCTAGTTATCAGAACAAGTTCAGAGTGAGCTGGGGACAGCCTGTTCTTCTGGGTCCCCTATGCTGTATACCAGGCACCTTGAGATCTTTGAAAACTTGAGCACAAATGTGGGGACTCAGGGGGCTGAAGAGAAGAGATGGCTGGTGGGTAAGGGCAAGCGCTCCTCTTGCCGAAGACTGGGGTTTGGTTCCCAACACCCACATAGGGTAGTTCACATCCTCTAACTCCAGTTCCAGAGGATACCACTACTCTGGCCTCTGTGGGTACCCACAGTAATACACAGACACGTGTCTGTCTGTCTGTCTATCTGTCTGTGTGTCTCTCTTTCTCTCTCTCTGACACAAACATAATTAAAATAATAAAAAGCTAGGTATGGTGGCATATTCCAAAGGCAAGGAGATCCCTGGGAATTCAAGGCCAACCTGGTCTACGTAGGGTTCCAGGACAACCAGGGCTGCATCAAAATAAATAAAGGCAGGGGAGGGCCAGTAGGGGAGGGGAAAAGAAACAAACACACTTTTAACCATAGGTTTGGATATAAGGGTGAGGTCACAGCATGACTTCTGCGTCTCCATAAGTGCATGTGTTGGAATGTTTATCCCCAGAGCAGCAGTGTTGAGGGTAGGAACTGGGGTAGCTTGGCTGCCACAGGAATAGGCAGGCTCCTGTTGGAGTACAGCTGGTCTCTTTCCCTTCTCTCTCACTATCCACACTTTGGCCTACTTAATGCCTTCCTCCATGTTACAACACAGCATGGAGGTTCCCTGCAGATGTGAACCCTCCATCTTGGCAAATGTCTAGTGTTCACAGAGTCTCCAGCCTGAGTAGCAGAAGACAGGGAGATGTGCTCCTGGGTCTTTGTTTGTTTCCACATTTATACTGTCACTTAGGATGTGGCCTGAGTCACTGTAGTCTAATCAAGACTTGGACAAAAATGCAGTGTTCTTGAGACACTTTTGGAAAAGCCTGAAGCCCACCTTCCAAGGCACCTCCAAGACAAGAGTCCCTCAGCATGGCTGTGAGCTGCCTCTGTAAGGTGTGTATGAGGACTTGAAAGGCACATGGTGTATCACTACTGGCTCCAAAGTTGCCCTGTCACAGTCACCTCAACAGCCAAGGGTCCTGTGTCTGTCCTGAGTCCTACCATGCAGCCCTACCCTGCCCTCTCTCTCCATCCTTCAGCAAAGCTCCATTCAGCCACTCTGGGCATATATTCCAGAAATGGACAGAACCACAGACTCACTGACTGCAGCCCCAGGTTGCAGTTGATCCCACAAATGTGAGCACTTGCACACACACACTATGCAAGGGAAGTGTCTCCAGCCCCATTTCACAGAAAGGTAAACTAAGGCTCAGAAATAAGCAAAGTGGGAAGCTTGAATAGCTCAATTGATAAGGCTCCTGACCCTGAATCTGAGAAATAGGTTAAGTTGTTGATCATAGACTTTGAGCAGAGGAAGCACAAGCCTAGGACTGTCAGGATGCAATCATTTGCTTTTCTTTCATTGGCTTGATGTCATCTCCCCAAAATTCTTCAAATCAACCATGCTGCTGCTGCTGATGATGATGATGGTGATGATTCTTCACATCAAGGGGTGGGGGTGCGGGGTGGGGGTGAGATCAGAGAGCTCTGGAACAGGCAGCAATGCAGCCTATAAGAAAACTTATCCACACACAGCAGACGATGCGTGCTGAAAACCTAATATCCTGACACAACACAACAAGGCAATCACAGCTGGCATGGGGCCAGAGGGGAACAGAAAGCAGATAGAAACCTCAAAACAAGAAGGCACGGGCCCTGGTGGAGCACAATGGGCAGAGGAAGAGATGGCAAACCAGACTAGTCCCTGGGGAATGCAAAGAGGCAAGAGGGACACACTCCTCCGCCTGAGCTCCAGCCCAAGCATAAACATGAGATCAGAGCCATTGACTACTTTCTTCCCAAAGGTGGGATCGTGGACATCTCCTTCAGGCTTCTGGTCACCAGAGGGGTAAAACAGATGGAGTGAGCACATCCCACAAAGACAGACTAGAGACAGAAAGAGAAACACAAAGCCAATGTCCATAGATGATCCTCTTCTGGCTCCTGGGCTCCAACCCTCCTGATAATCTATCTGTGGGCTTCGGACTGTCCATGGAAAAGCAGACATCTCTGGGAGACCTGTGAGTCTATGCTGACATTCATACTACACCATAGAACAAGCCATGACCAAGAACTTGGGCTGTGTGGTCAAACATATTTAAGTTTGCCTCTGGGCCCTATCATATTCCTGGGTGAGCTTGAGCGTCTAGGCCTCCGTTTCTCTGCAGGATTACCCAACCTGTATTACTACAAAAGTATTACAAATGCTTGGATCCCCACAAAGGCCCCTGATTACAAAATCACTGCAAGATGTGAGTGGTGATTGGTCAACCTGCCTCAAGGGTCACAAATCAGGCCTGCTGGGGCTGTGAGCATGGCTCAGTAGGTAAAAGCTTGTTGCACGAATCTGAAGACCTGGGTTCAATCTCTGGGACCCACATAAAAGCCAAAAGAGGTAGCATACATCTGTAATACCAGCACTCCCATGATGAGATGCAAAGCATACACGGGAGAAAGAGCCCAAAGCTCGCAGGCCAGCTAGCCTGGAGTATGCATCAAAGCAGCAGAAACCAGAGAGCTTCTCTTTCAACAAGTTGGAAGGCAAGAACCAACTTCTGAAGACCTGTTTTCTGTCTTCTCTCCACACCATCCTGGCACACACTGGCCCACACTCACACACATACACAAAAATAAACAAACCAAAAAGAATCTTAAAGCCATTTTGTAAAATCAGGGATGCTAGCAGCTGGATGTGGTGGCGCACACCTGTAATCCCAGCACTTGGGAGACAGAGGCAGGCAGTTCTCTGAGTTCAAGGCCACCTTGGTCTCCAAATAAGAGTTCCAGGGCAGCCAGGGCTACACAGAGAAACCTCTGGTGTGTGTGTGTGGGGGGGGGGACACACAAACAAATAAAATCAAGGACGCTGATAAATAAAAGCTTTAAAAGGCCCATGTCCCACACTTGCTTTGCCTCCTCAGAAAGCAAGTCTACTTGGAGTGCGGGGGTGGGAGGCGGGGCGGCCCCGCAGGGAAAAGACTCAGTATGCTGCACACTCAAGCAAGCTATTCTGGATGGGAACAGGGACCACCAGTGAACACCTGCCTAGGTACCACTTACCTAGCAGCATAAATAAATGTATTTGAGACTGAAAGAAAGATGGCTTGGCAGGTAAGGTACATGTTGCTCAGCTCCGACAGCCTGCGTTAGACGCCAGGGACTCGCAGGGTGAAGGAGACCCCTCTGAACTCTACATGGGTGCTACGGATGCATGCGTGCACACCGGCACACCGTGCACACACATAAGAATTAATAAAACTGTTTTTAAAGACAGAAAGAGGGTGAGGCACATGAAGAGCCACAGCGGAGGCCAGCACGCTGGTGACCAGTGGCCCAGCTAGACAGAGAACAGGGTGGTCACCATGTTGCTGGTGCTGAGGCCATATCCTAGGAGAGACATCACAGGTGTGTACTCCATCCTCTGGGCTAGGGGGAGGAGGGTCAAGGCTGTCTCTATCCACATCTTTCTGGCAGGATCCCAGCATGGTACATAGGGCTGAGGAAATGTATTTTAAAAAAATGACCTA
Organism: Psammomys obesus; assembly: GCF_907164565.1. Lineage (NCBI taxonomy): Eukaryota > Metazoa > Chordata > Mammalia > Rodentia > Muridae > Psammomys > Psammomys obesus. The sequence continues at coordinate 4,629,919 of NW_026596034.1, forward strand.
GAGACCCAATTGTGGCAAACCTGAGACTCCTGAGGGCACACACAGAAGTTTGACATCAGGTTGCTATGAGGTGGAATGAGCTCCCCATCACCAGATGCTGTGTCTCTCACCACAGTCCAATACTGAACTCAAGCATGACCTTCCTCATCCCCAACAGACAATGGAGAGGCCCTACCATGCCTCAACCATCTTGCAGGTAGCACAGAAGCCACAGAAAGGGACACAGCTGAAGAAAGGCAAGCTCCTGAAGGCCAGCCACTGTAAGATTTGTGATGCACTTTCACACCTCTTCTCTTTATTCCTTCTCTCTGCAAAGGAGAAGAGTGTCCCTATTGCTCAGATGAGAGACTAGGAATCAGAGAGATGCCTGTCTGCCTCCGTAGAAGAAAGGATGCTCCCTTACCTGTGTCCCCAACTCACCCCAGTCCTGCACTGGACACACAGTATGTGATTAAATAAATAAATGAGTGAAAAGTAATCATACAGTCCTTGTGTGAGTCCCACAAAAGCTGAGACTGGTTCATTATTTGCTTGCTTCACCGAGTGCTTAAGAGGTCATGAATAAATAAATGAAAGAAAAACTAAATAGTTAATATTTATTTAGGTGCTTATCATGTGCCAAGCATTGCCCTGAGCACTTTACATGGATTGATGTATTTAATTTCTACAACAAACCTAATGAGGTAGTCACAACTATTAGCTCTGTTTTACAGGTGAAGAAACAGAGGCATGGAAAGCAAGGTAAATTCCCCAGCACCACACAGTAAGAAGAGGGTTTGGTTGGGACTAAAATTGAGATGAACCAACCTGTCTCAAGAATAAGCAAGGACTGAGGAAAGTTGGGGTAGGAGGGTTCATGCTTCTTAGATGATTCAAGCATCTATTTCTGCCTACATGGGAGAAATACCCCTCCCCTATGTGGCCAGAGACCACACACCTAGCCAGGTGGCAAGGCATCAGGCAGCCAGAGTAATAGATGGGTGGAGCCAGGGCCAATCGAAGCCAGTCAGAGAGAATCCTGAGGCTCAGAGCTATGTTCTACCTGAATGAAAAGGTCGTGAGCTTGGACCCTGTGTGGGGAAGGGAACTAACTTGTCCTCTTCAGAAACAGCAGAGAATGAAACTAACAAAGGAGAAAGGTGAGAGAGGATGACAGGAGAGGTGAACCTCACAGTGTTCCTGTTCAACACCCTCACCTTGTGAGGGCACAGAGCAGGCCCTTGATTGAGACAAGTACAAACCGTAGTTTATTGCCAAGGCCAAAGTCAAGTCTACAACATTCCTCCCTGGTCCAGAAAGGTATTCCCATGCTCTGCTCATCATTAGCACAGGAACTAAGAATAAGCCATAGATTACTAGTAATGAAGAAGGAAGAAAGAAAGGAAGGAGGGAGGAAAGGCGGGAGGGAGGAAAGGATGGAGGGAGGAAGGAAAAGGATGGAAGGGAAAGGAGGGAAGACTGGACTCCTGAGTGTCAAGGCTATGCTCATGGTAACACCAAGCCTGGCATGCAGAACCCCACCCATAGCACAGAAGAGTGAATGAGCAATTGAAGAGAGCTGGACCTAACTCTGCCATCAGCTACAGAGGTCCCACTAGAGCCCTGAGCATTTGCATCTCAGAGATTCAGAAAGTCTATAACTCCAACATGGGGTGGGGGTGAGAGGTGCTCCTTCAGCCATAGGGTAAAAGCATCCAATAACCATTGCTCTGCAAGTAGAGGTGAGAACTTGTGCTGCCCAGTGCCACCCTGTGGGACGCTCCCTTCACTGCACTCCTCTGATGTCCAAGGGACTGCAGCTCCCTGCACCCTGCTGTCCCACCATACCTGTTCACATGGCTACACCCACCTGTGGTGCAGGGGAGGCCTGCCTTCCTCCACCCAGGAAAGATTGTGTGCTTTGTGGTCACAGTTGACAACTCATGGCCACCATGACATATAGGGAACCCAGCAGCCAAAATTTTGTGACTCCTAACAATTTCGGAACAGGATTTGGAGGACTTTGGGAAATAGTAGTAAGCATTTCCAAGATATTGAAAACAGCATCTCTCTCTCTCTCTCTCTCTCTCTCTCTCTCTCTCTCTCTCTGACTAGGAAGAAATGTATCTTGGCAATGCAGTACAAAGACTGAGGAGTCTACTCAGTGAAGAAAAGACATGGTGGCCCTCGGGCTCCTTCACCCATATCCTGCTCAGCTTGTGGCATGCCTGGGCCTCTATTACTCTTCACAGCTCTAACTAACCGCAGCAAGCTACTACATTATTTGTTCACAAAGCTGGGGCGGGGGTGGAGGGGAGGTTCACGGCCTAGAATCTAGGCAGGACAGCCTGAGCATGACAAGGGAGTGGCCACTGGTTTCTGAGTGCTCACTATGCGCTACACACATGCCAGGACCTCCACACATGATCTTTGCTCCATTACAGCAGCCCTGGCGTAGGATGTAGCCCTAACCCATGTTACAGTACCAGAGTGGAAGCACAGAGACACCCCTACTAATTCACAAAGGTCAACAGTATGTGGTGTCAAGTGGCTTATTTGAGCCCTGATAGCTTCATCCGTAAAAGCAAGAACCAAATGCCCAACTCTCAAATGTTACAGTGAGAACTCCAGGAAGTGATGAGGAGGAAAGAGCAGAGCATATGACCGGAAATTACTCTTTCCCACCTTCCTGTCCCATGAGAGCCACACATCCTCCCAGCTGCTCCCTAGCCACACCAAGCAGGCAGATGCCATTAAGATTCCTGTGGAACAGACTCTGAATTCAGTAGCATGACTCCTTATACATGGGGCATTGTTATTGCTACTAATTTGAAAGGCTGAAGGCTCTGGTTTGCCTGGTTAGTTCAAGCTGCAAACTAAAAGAGTGCATCAAGACTAAGTCTGGCAGAGAAAGATGCCAGACCATGACTCCCTGTGGAGCCAAATTCCACAGCCCAGGCTCCCTGCACACTCTCAAGGGTGTTTGTCCACCTCGGGGCCTGGGGGGACAAAGGGGGAGGGACGAAGACACACATGGACTCTGGAGAAGGAGGCCCAGCCACCAGGCTCTGGCTGGCCTCTCCTCTTGCCCCTTTGAAGTTCCCAGCATGGGGTGGGCTGGAAGGAAACCCTGGGCCACAGAGGCTGACTAGGGCCTCACCTACCCCCCTACCCTGCCACCTCCCCCCTTATTGTGCAGTCCGGCTGGGCCTTTGTTGCCAGAGCCCTGGCAGGGGACAACCAGGGACCTGCCCTCATTATGTGCCTGACCTCAGGCACACCTCCCCCACCCAAGGCCTGGGCCTCCTGGAGGCCTCCTCCAAGGGACAAAGGACCAGCCCCCAAAGCAGCTGCCGGCATGCACAGCTCTTTCAGGAGGGAGCTGAGGGGCCTAGAGGCGGCCAGCCAGTCTGGCTTTGATGGCTCAGAAGGTGGAGGGGGTGCTCCTTGGGAAACCTTCCTGTTGAGCAGACAAAGCTCAGGGGAAGCCACTGAGGACTGGTGCAGAGATGGAGTCTTGGGGGCAGAAGGTTGACCTTACTTCTCTCTGACCTCCCAGAATTCCCCACGAACAGGTCACCAAGGGGGTATGGAACAGACGCGTAAAATAAACGTGCGTTGTCTCAGTTCATGCCCTGGGTTCCTCTGTCACCTAGCTTCTGGGTACAGAACCGATGTCACCCATTCAAGGAGATGGCAAAGAGCAAGTAAGGCAGCTCCAAGAAAGAGGAAAGCCAGAGGAACGGTGGGATCGCCCTCTGATAAGAAGCCTCCTTCCTAATATCTAATTACCAGCCAAGCGGATCCCAAGTACCAGGTAGAATCATCTAGAAGGCTATACCCAATCTCTTCCTTCAGACAATTTCCAGTTATTTGGGAACCTGTGCTTTGCACGCCTGACTGGCACACAGGTTTATTGTGCACCAATTTTAATATCAAAAGACTCTAGGGAAATTTTTTTGGAGTGTTTTATTTGCTTAAGATCCTGGAGCTGACACAGGGGCTCCCTTGAGCACAATGGGACTCGCCCGGGAAACAGCAAGGCAGGGCCAAGCGTGGAGTGAGTGCGTATGCCAGAGTTGCGTGGTCACGCGTGTTTTGAAGCAGGTGTGTCCCAGCATGCGCATGTTGTCAGTGACACAACAAAAGGCCCGGCTGAAAGCGGCACCTATGGAGCAGGCAGGCAGATGGAGACCGCAGAGAGGGAAGCAGCCTGGCTAGCCCACTGTGGAGAAGGGGTGCCTTTTAAGGGACACAGGGTGGAGGGGCAGGACCTCGCCAGAGGGGCAGGCACAGGCACATCTGTATCTGCTATCAACTGTCACATCGGCCCAGTGTGTTGTCTCTCCTGCAGCATCATTTGGAGCGAACACATGCATGTGTGTGCAGACACAGGGGTAGTTCCAGGGTTGGCCTGACTCTACATTGTCCTGCCCAGCCAGGAGACTCAGAGCTGTGCTCTTACAAAGACATCCATTTCCTCCTTCCCTTACCGAAAGAGATCAGATGAGCTCCCGGAGTGACACATCCTCAACTTTTCAGTGGGGGTTTCTTGTTTGTTTGTATCATTTTTTTTTAAGACTCGGTCTCTAATTGCATCTTTTTTTTTTTTTTTTTTTTTTTTTTTTTTTTTTTTTTTTTGGCCACATGCATCTCCCTGGCTTCTGGTCCCCCAAAACAAGGAGGGCATGCACTGATTATCTGTGCTTGCAGACTGCTCAGAGGGCATCCTGGGCTCAAAGAATGCCAGGGGGTTAGAAATCAGGGAGGGGGGGTGAAATTAATTGCCAAGAAAACACAAGGCTGTGCTGTGACTCTGATTCCATCAATTACCATTATCTCTCTGTGCAGGTCTGCCAACCATCCCCCAGATTCGGCCCTGCTTAACTTTCTTTGCCAGTTGCGATACCCCGTCAGATGCCTGGCGCTGCCAGGCTACCCGCATGGGCTCCTTCTGGGCTCTTATCAGCCTCCCCCAGTCGGCCTGGTCGGCACAGCTGTTCCCAGGCCCCCAGCCCCTCACTTTATCTGCTTGCACAGACCTCGGCCTGGCAAGCAGTGGGCCCAGTGCCTGCCTTACATTCCCCAGGAAGCCCTCTGGGAACACAGCCTCCTGCTCCCAAGCCCTGGGAGAGTTCATTACCAGCCAGGGTCCCCCAGCTCAACAGCCTAGGTGCAGATTGCATCGCCCAGCCTGGCCGCCAGAGCCGCCTGAATCATTAAAACTCCAACCTTCTGAAGGGAAGAAAGAACAAAACCACAAATTTAGATTAATAAAGCATTTGTTGATTCTACAGCAATTTAGCAGGCCCCTAAGAAACCCACCAGAGACCCACGGAGCTCCAGTAATTTTCTGTTATATTATCTTTCTTGTAAAATACTTCCCCAGACAGAGTCCCCAAAGGGGCTCAAATATCACTGTGACTAACCAAAATCAATGTGCACTCACCTATTGACATTTTTACATAGTTTTTGGATTTAGTATCCAGCCGAAAACACAATCAACTCCTCTGCCAAGGAGCAGACAGGCACTTAGCTAGCCAGCTATTAGTGTTACAAAGGAAAAAATGCTGGCACCCAGGGGAGCCGGGCAAGGCGCACTGACGTCAGGGGGTAATTGGGTGTCTGAGAGAAATTGCCAGCGGCTGGCCGGCTCCCCCGGGGGCTGCACAAAGCTGAGCTGTAACTCTAATAAAGGAAAGGAAATTCTAGAAAAGGGGGCCTTGCTACAAAGAAGCCCAGGCAGATACCAAAAATAGCCCTTTGAAAATAAATAAATAAATAAAAATAAATAAATGTGGCCAAAACATATAGATCTAAAAGATAAAAATAAATCACTCCTCTGAGGAGGACCCCTGGCCTCCGCTCTCTAGACATCTGGAGCGTTCTGCTCTGGGCCCTTCTCTAGAAGCACAGGGAACCATGCAGGAAGACCCCTGCCATCTACTTTGGCACACAGGGGGCCCTTTCGGAAGAATCTAACTTTGTAAACCCCTCTTTCCCAAAGATAATGCCTTCCTTGTTTTTGGTTTGGGGGCTTTTGGGAGTTTTTGTTTGGCTGGTTTTGGTTTTAAAGGCTAAGGGGAGAAAAAAATTTCTATTTTTTTTTTCTTATTTTTATGTTGTTAAGCGGAGGGGCGGGGGAGGGTCCCCTCAAAATGCCACCAATGTTAGAGTTTCCAGCCACACAGCTCTGGCCTCCTTTGGAAAAAGTCTATGTGTAATGGTCAATGGGTTGAAATTTCTTGCCTGACAAAATGCCCAATCACTGACTCAAGGTCGGAGACTGTGGTAGAATCTTGATGGGTCCCAGCATTTCCCTCAAAGACATCCAACATCTGCAAGAGGAAAGAGCAGGAAACAGCATCTGGAATGTCCCCAGCTGGGGTGCTGACCTCCATGGGCCACCACAGGACCCAGGGATGCTCTGAGGCCCACAGGCTTCTAGGAAATTCATACCTTCTTAGCCAGAAGTCAGAGAGTGGCTTGGGGGTGGGGGAAACGGGGAAAGGGAGGCAGGAATGAGAGTTCCAGGCTCAATTTCAATTTTGTTGTTCTGCAAGAAGAAGGAAAAACAGGACCAGGAGTTTTTGTTTTGTAAGGACAAATACACACCCAAATAAATGAAAAGGAAAAGGAAAAAAAAAAAAAAAGCCAAACACACTCAAAGCCTCTTGGAAATTGGTCTGAACAAATGTTTTTAGCCAAAAATGTCAAATCAGCATCTCAGGATGCTGGCCCTTGGTCTCTAGGTCTCTTCTGAGGGTCCTGGGACTTGCTAGAGGCAAAATCCCTTCTGGAGTCTCCTCTGAGCCCAAGCCTCGCCCCTGTGATCTGACTGTCCAGGAGCCCCAAAAGCTTTTCAGCTGGAGATGAGGGGCAATCCCTCTCAGGGCAGAGCCTCCAGTGTTGGCACGAAGGAAGAAAATCCAGCTGGGAAAAAAGATAGAGAGCCTGTAGTGCAGACCCAAGGGAGGCAGGCAAAGCTTTGGAACGCCGCAGCCAGTGCCCTGGCGCCAAATCACAAACCTTGAATCAATGATGCAATTGCTTAATTAATCAGCCTGCTAGGGAGGGTGCAGAGGGTCTCTGTGAGTGTCTGACCCAACTAGCTCCTGACGGGCAGGCCCCCCTCCTCTGGGCCCCTCTGCAGGACCCTCGGGACCACAGATGGTTGAACACCGTCTGGGAGTCTCACTGAGGGGAAAAAAATGTGAGTTCCTGAGTCCCCTGTGTGATCCAGTCACTCTGGCAGAAAGGAAAGAGAAGGGAGGAGGGGGGGAGGGTCTTATCAGCAACTTAGGATTTCTTGGCCTTGGCAGCTGCAAGTCAGTTCTCTCAGTGTTATTTTCTTGTCCCAGTCAATGAGACTGTAAAAGAAATACAGAGCATAAGACCTCTTTTCAGCAAGCCAGTAAGTGCCAGACTTAGACAGGCAGAGGCCATTTAAATTAACCCTGAGGCTTAACATGTTTAAAGGCTTGGAACTTTAAAACACAGTCTGGAAGGTGAGTGTGCCACTGGCTGGGACAGAGCAGGACAAGTAAAAAATGGAGCATGTGTCTATGTGAGTGTGTATGTTGGGACAGGAGGCATTCCTTCTGTCTCTTCAGGACTTCAATAGCAAAAATAAAGTAGCTGGCAACCTTGCTATTTCCTATTCTGATGGCCCCAACAGGCAGCGAGGGTTTGCAACCAGTCCTCACATGCAATTGGACCATCTCCAAGGTTGATTTTCTCATCTTTAATGCGCAGAGGGGAAGGGAAGGGAGGAGAGGAGACATGAGGGGAGCAATATCTCAGAGCGACCCCAAATGGTTAATGATAATGAGCTGGATCGCGACAGGAGTTTAACAGCACTGAGGAAGAGGGGAGACCCGGAGAGGGGCCTGGCCAGAGGTGTTTCAATTACCAAAAAGAAAAATCATTTATTTTATTTTTAAACAATATCCCTCAACACTGGGTGTTTAAAGAGAATATACTCTGGCCCCTAAAATATCAAAGTGAGATTTAAAAATAGAAAAGTCATTTCCCCCCTTCCCCGTTGCAGATTTTACTGTAGCGTTCTAGAAGGCAGATTAAATGAAGGAAGCTCAAACACACTCAATTTTGTCCTTTAGCAAATTCTTCTCTTTCACTCTTGCATGAAGAAAAAAAATCTCCCCACAGAGTTTTTCTCTTCTTCCTGGTGTGGATCTGGGCCCCTGCAGTGCCCTGTGTAATTTCTAGTTCCTCAGAATTCAGGTATTAATAAAGACCCCATGGGGACTTCCAACAATATAACCCTACATTTTGAGGCATTATGAAAGGAAACCCCCAGGGGTCTGTGGCTCAAATTTCTGAAATGTAGGCATTGTAAAAGGCACCCCAGGGGATGCCCGCAATAGAAATCTGCTGAATTCAAAGCATTTTGGAAGTCCTGGTGGGAGTCATTACTCCCACTGGAAGCTTTTTACAAAACATGTGTTGCTGACATGTTGACAGATTGCTCAGTGAAGTGTTTAGGTGCATGCACAAGGCGGGCCTTTGGAGACGCCCGGCGCTGCCAGCGAGTCTCCCAACGCTGGAACCGGTACCATCCATATTTCATAATGGGGGAGGCCGCTGCAGCCGGGGACTGGAGACGTGTTCTCCACACCCGCAGCCAGCCTCACACCCCTCCACCGAGGAGCAGTTTGAGTGGGCTGGCCCAGTCCTCGCCTTTGGAAGCTGGTCTGTGCTGCACAGCTGTGACGGCCCTTGTCTCCCTGCCAAGGGCTCTACTGAAGGAATCTTGAAGCGACCTCAGTGATCACTGCAAGGCAGCGCGCAGATCAGACTGAGGAGGGGGCGGCAAGCCCCCCCCACCTCCACCCCTTGCCCTTGAGGAGGGGCAGCATGGCAGGGAGGGGGCTTGAACTCAGGCTTGCTGGTCTTGACAGCGTGAAGCTCAGGAAAGTGATCTGTGACTTTAATAAGGCAGAGGGGCTCAGAGGAATTAGCTGCCTAGGTGATGGGGGCGGGAGATGGATGGAAATGCATCTGTGGCCTGGTGGGCTATGGGCCAGGCTGGGGCCCTGGGGAGGCAGCCTCACCTACAGCCACACACTCCCAGACATCATCTCCAAAGAGTTTTTTCCGCCACCACAGTCTCAGTCTCTCTCTCTCTCTCTCTCTGTATGTGTGTGTGTGTGTGTGTGTGTGTGTGTGTGTGTGTACACCAAGCCAGCCTGCTTGTGTGTGTGTGTGTATACACACATACTTTCCCACACACTACAGCAGGATAATGTGCCATATGCTCATGTTCATAAAATTTTAAAGGTAAAAGCAGATGTAATTTGACAAATGCGCATGTGTGTTGACAGGAACACAAGCACAAACCCCACATTCCAACACTGAGCCCTTTCCCTCTACCTGGCTCTGCTTTTACCTTCAGGACCTCTCCACTGTACCCAGATGAGAGCAGAAAGCTGCTGGAACACACAAAGACATCTCTTGAAATGTCTTTCTTCTTTTTGTAATCTGTTCTCTTGGAACTGTACTGTCTACTACCTTGCTGGCGTGGGGTTTTTCCTTTGCTGAGGTTTTTGGAGTGTGGAACAGAGAGAAATCACCCAGATTTCCATTCCAACATTGTTAGGCACACCAACAGAAGCAAGGCCCACAAGCAGCCCAGCCCCCATCCCTCCAGGACCTCACCTCCTTCCCCTCCTCTTGGCCTTTCTTGCCTTTATCAGCCTTTCAGAAGTACATTGCATGTCAATGGACAAGTGGCTTTTCCAAAAGAAAGGTACAAGATTCCATTCTCACAAGGCCCTGGCAGGCCAGAGGGGACAAGCCTGCTAAAGTACCTGGAGGGTGGGCTTCCTGGGGTGTCTATCCTGGGGGAGGAGCCCTGCTGACTTAAGGAATTCTTTTCCACGTAGGGTGAGAAGTCACCACAGCTTGCCTAGCCAGCAGGCTCCAAGGCTGCCTCAACTCACTGGGCTGACAAAGGTTTGTATTAACCAGCTCTGTGTGCTTGGTACACTACAAAACTATCTCTCTGCTTATAAAGAATACACCGTGACTGTCAGAGTTTTCCAAGTCGACCCTCCAGATGCACTCCCTTCAGACCCAAAGCAGGAAAGACAAGGACCTCCAGACTTGGGGAAACCTGTTCTGTAAACAGGGGCAGCTGAACCCAGGGCCCAGAGACCCACTTTCTGTAGAACTGCCCTTGGCACCAGGTTCCTGACCACACCAGGATAGAAGGCCCATGGAGCAATGAACTGAGAGGGCCTCACCCTTTCTGAAACATCACAGCTCTGTAAAGTACCCACTAGACATGCCACACCTTAATGAAAGTCAAGATGTCTGACAAAAGTAACAAATTTGTCCCAGTTTGCTGGGACTTTTCCCATTTCAGAAATGAAAATACTACATTTTAAGAAGCTCTTCAGTCAAGCACAGGCAAATAGGGATGGTTGGTTGTCTCTGTCCTCACACATCTCTACGCTCACCACCATGAGACCAAGGACTAGCAGGGAGCCTGGTACTTAATAAGTATTCAGTAAACAGCTGTTTTGCCTATGTACATGCTTAGCTCGATGGAGCCATTTGTTCTTAAGCTTCGAAAGGTTTGGAGGAAGGACACCAGTTTATGTTTTATCACACAAACTGTTGCTAATGAAACAGAGACAGTACAGCTTCACACAGAACACACGTTCCAGGTCCTCAAAGAATGTGCCTCAGCCTTCGGTGCACAGGACGCCTTGAAATATGGCTGTAGAGTGTGAACAGGAATAAAAAGTCTCAGCGCACAGGGACTCCTGTGCCCCCATAGAGTCCTTTCTCCATCTGCCTACAGCTGCCCCACCCCCACCCCCAGCCTAGAAGCCACTTTCATGAGCAGGTTCCAAGGTCACCATTTCCAAATGGCCTTCCCAATAACCCTCTCTCACCACACCCTTCCAGCCTCTTAAGCCTTTTAAGTCCAAATGAAATCAGAGTGGCCAATTGGGCTCTCTTTTATAGATAAAGGTAGGAGAATACTTGCAGTGAGTAAAGATGAGGGTGCAAGCAGCCTCCTTCTTCCCACAGGACACTGATGTACACCTCTAGAGGCTATAAAAGAAGGAGCACCAAGATGGTATCCAACATTGCGCGAGGTCACAGGAGGTGTGGCATGCTGCCAAACAAGAGCCAGACAAACATGACATGTGCAACATGACCATCGGACCTCCACAGAACAGCTGCTCTCACTTTTGTACTTTTGCCTGTCTTATTTTTTTTAATAATCTTCCACAGTAAATTTCTACAGTGTGCACAAAAAAGGGAAATGTCTTCTGAAAAGATGGGAGTATCTGAGCATCCCAGGGAACCCTGGGGGGAAAAAAAATCACTGAGAGATCAGTGAAGGCTTCCAGAATGACCAAAGGAGATGTCTGGCTTTGCAGGAGAAGCAGGCCAAGGACACACAAAAGGCAAAGGCAAGACAGAGCATGGGCTGTAACTAGGGGCAAATGGCCTTCAGGGTGAACTACGGTGCCATAGGCACTGGCCCATCACTCCTGCCATCAACGTGAGACCATCTGTAAAGTGCTGGGTTCCATCTAACAATGAGATGTCATTCCAGATAGATGGGGCCTCCCTGCTTCATCATTGAGCCAGTGCTGTTATAGCTGCCTGGCCAGGCTGGCCCCATCCTCAGGCAGGCACCAGGCCTCTGGTCCCATATTCTAAGGGATGCACTGCTTTATAGGGGCCAGGGTACCACTGTCTCTGTCCATGCCCACCAATCATGACAGAGCCAGGTGCAGATTAGGCCCCGTGCCACCCACCACCTGGAAGAGGACTTCCAGCCATTGACAGGATAGCTGCCACCAAATGTAAGAGTCCAGGTGTCAAAAGAAAATTAAAACAAATGACCCTGCCACATATTTCATCATTCATTCATAAAATATGCAAAAGCAAGATAGAAGAAAAATAGGCCGATTTAGTGAGAATTACAGTGACAAGGAAATCTAAACACCACCCAAAGTACCCCCTCCTGGCTTCGAAAGGCTCAGTGGGCCTAGCCCAGAAATATAAGAGGAGTCAAGAAATGGGCCTAGAGTGTAGTCATGGCCAAGGGCAACAAGAACACAATGGCATCTTCAGCCTCGTGTCTCAAGTGATGACCAACACCTCTGAAAGAAAAAAGCCATCAACACGCACCCAGGAGGGTACCTATAAATTCTCCATAGCAGCCAGAGACCTTTCATAGAGAGACCCAATACCTCTCACCTGTCCCTTCCAGAGGCATCCCACTAGTCCTAAAATAAAAATCTCAGCCCTGTCCCAAGCCATTAAAGGTTTTCTCTCACCTGGTCCTAAATGACCTTCAGCCTAACCCCATCCTTTTTGCCTTCAGGGCTCACTGGTCTTAGCATCTGGTGTCTCTGCTGGCCTGGGAGGCCCACCCCCACCTTGGCGCCTAATCTTCATCTTTTCATTCCACAGCTCTCACCCATTTCTACCCACCCATGATCTAGGGGGAGGGCCCTTAAAGGCCCAACTATTATGTGGAGGGGGGAAAAATTATTATATATAAATATATATATAATAAAAATATATATATTTATATATATATAAATATATATATAAAAATATATATAAAGAAATCTGATTTTTTAAATTTGTTTATTTACTTATTTATCTATACAATTTAAAAAAAAACTTAAATTGAGGCTTGGGCTTCATCTCAGAGGTAGAACTCTTTTTTTCTTTTTTTTTCTTTTTGATTTTTTTATTTTTTGAGACAGGATTTCTCTGTGTAGCCCTTGGCTGTCTTGGAACTCACTCTGTAGACCAGGCTGGCCTCAAACTCAGAGATCTGCCTGCCTCTGCCTCCCGAGTGCTGGGATTAAAGATACACGCCAACCCCACCCCCACCCCCAGCAAGAGGTAAAACTCTTGCCTGAGAACTTAAATTCAATCCTCAATCTTACTAAATAATAATAATAACAGGAACCTTAAATTAAGCTCTTTAAAACACACACACACACAACTCTCATCTAGAAGTGCCTAACTAATAGCTTGGACAGTCCCTGGTTCTGAGGGGTGGGTGGGCAAAACCCCTGCCGTCTTCCACTGCCTGCACACCATCTAGATCCACATCCAACGCCTTTACAGCGCCATGGCTGTACTTTCCCCAGAAGCACCTAGGGAAGCTGTGATCTCCCCACTGTGGAGAATGTTTAGATTAATATCTGCTCCTCCATACACCACTAGCTCCACAGTGAGGGCAATGGCTGCTTCATTAAGGGCCCTGCACATAGCAAGTGCTCAGTAAACATTTGTCCAGAGAATGAATAGACTAACAATGGCATGAACAAACAGGCCAGTGGTCACATCGCAAGCACACGCTGCAAAAACAAAAGCAGCCCTCACTGTAATCCTGAACTTCTGCTTCTCCTAGTAAATGTAAGGAGCTCTTTCAGCAAGCATATACACATAAAACACCTACTATGTGCTGCCTCCTGGGACTCAAGTATAAATATGACAGACCTTATCTTCTAGCTGATCAGCCTAGAAACAACACATACAAATGTTGAGGATGAGGCAAGAGAATTGTCATGGCTAAAGGTCATTATGGACTACATATTAGTGTCCAGAACAGCCTGAGTTACAGATTGAGGCCCTACAAGAGAGACAGAGACAGACAGAGAGAGAGAGAACAAAACAAAGAGAGAGAGCACAAGAGAACAGAGCTAGCTGTGGGTTGATTGACAACGTTGCTCTGACACAAAGCCCCAGGTTCAATTCCCAGCATCAAGAAACAGCACAAAGTTGGACCTTCCCTGTAATCCCAGCACTTGGGAGGTGAAGGCAGGAAGATAAGCAGTTCAAGGCCTTTCTTGGATACACAGAGTTCAAAGTAAGCCTGTGCTGCCCGAGACCACATCAGATACAGCAAAATAAAATAAAGAAAACCCCGAAAGCTCAGCACCTATTTTATGAGGAGCAGACTCTGTGCGTGTGGGTAAAGACAAGGAGGCAGAAATGGACTGGACACACCGTTGCTCTCTGGGATGCATCTCCACAGAGGTCCTGAAGCAAGACAGCCCCAGTGGTAGGCAGGTCCCAGATGGATGCAGCAGAGACACAAACCAGAGTCTGAGAAGCAAGGATATAAGATGGCGCCGCACACATTCCAGAAGCTCTGACCCCACATGTAGAGTTTTTAAAACTCTGCTTTATTTGGAGTGTTTAGGCCTCAACCCCTTCCAACCTCCCAGCCCTACACAGGAGAGAGAAGGTTATTGGGGAAAGTGGGCCCCTTTACATTTCCTGGCTATTTAGGGTCAAAGGGTTCTTTTAGGGCTCTTTATCAATCTTTGTCAACAGCAAACACAGCCAGCGATCTCCTCCACGCTGCTGCGCCCTGAAACATTGTTCTCCGTCTGTCTACTCCATAATGTCACACTCTCCATCTCTGATCTCTTCAAACTGTCACATGCCACAGGCCAACACCACAAGCCACCGCCTCTCTTTATATCCTCAATTTACATCCTGAGTCCTAGACCACGCCCCTCTCCATGCTGCAAGTGGAAGGCTGTTATCAGCTGGCAAAAGCCACACCCCCACGAGACAATTAACAGGTGTGGACAAACTACAGCCCAACTAAAATCCCACACTTGGGATTAAAACAAAAACATGTTTACATAACATAACTGTGTTTACACAGAAATCGAAACAACCATTACACCCAAGTTGAGAATGGTGGCCACCACTGGCCCCCTCCCAGGGCCACATCTAGCTCAGTAGCTTTGTAATCAGGTACAGCAAATGCCCTCCATGAACAGTTTTTCAAGTGTTATTATCATGCTCTATATGTTTGCATCTCCCTGAAATTCGTACTGTGAGAGCTAACCTTGCCCTGAGGGTGATGGTATGAGGAGGAAGGAGGTAATTCTAGCAGGTGATCAGGTCATCACTGGCCCTGAGAACAGGATCAGTGCCCGTCTAAGAAAAGCCCAAGAAAGCTTGCCAGTACCTTTTTGTCCTTCCACCATGTGAGGACACACAGATGTGACATCTCCGAGGAACAGCTCCTCATCAGATACTGAACCTGCTAGCACCTTGGACTTGAACTTAGACTTCCCAAATCTCCAGAGCCATGAGCAATACATTTCTATTGCTGGTATATTACCCAGTTTGTTATAACAGCCATAATGGATGGAGATTTTACTGGCATCTAGTGGGCAAGACTAGAGATGCTTCATGTTCTGACAAGGAAACAGTGTACCTTCAGAGGTACACTGCTCTAACTGCTAACCTGTAGCGAGAAGCTCTAGCAACCAGCAAACCCTGATCCCAGACTTGACTGCTGGAGAGCAGTGAGCCCAAAGCACCCCTGAGAAGTGAGGTGCTAGATGTGTCCAGAAAACTCAGCTTGCACCCAAGCTCTCCTTACCAGCTGCCCAGCATTCCCAGACTCCAGTTTGCTTTTCACTCCCATAGCCTTTGTCACTCGAAGTGTGGTCAATGAGCCCACACACCTGTACCTTGGAGGGCTCATGTAAAAAGCATACTCTTGCACAACCCAGAACTGCCAACTTAGAACTTTCACCAGACTCCAATTCAGCTGAAGTCTGAGGGGCATTTCTGGAACTGCAGGACGGGCTCTGGGCACTGCTGTCCAAATATCACTGCCGGCAGCGCTGGCAGGAAAGGTTCCTTCTACCTCCTCCTCATCTCCCTCTGGTCTTATATTCCCTGTATCTGGTGAGAAATGACAAAACATCTCCATGTAGAGCAGCCAGACACCATGGGGATTTATAGGTAGGTCTGTTCCCATTGGTGGGCAAACACGAGGAGCCACTACAACAAACCCAACAGGTATCCAGAAAAAGAGACCCAACTGGGGAAGGCCCTTGTCTCACACTCCACCTGTAGGTGTTACAGAGCTTAGATCCCGGTCTCATTTTAGCTTCTCTCCCAACTAAATCAGAAGCCACTGTGGGGGCAGGGAAGGTTGACTATCCTTTACAGCCTCCAACTATCAAATAGAGCTAAGCCCAAGATCTGATACCAAGTAAACACGAGGGTTACAATTGTGGAAAGAGATGGAATGGGATAAAATGGATGGGAGAAGGTAGACAGAAGGATGTGGGAGGGGATGAAGATGGAATGTGATTGGATGAGTGGTAGTGAGAAAAAAAAATGGGATGGGATAGAATAGTGCTGGTAGAGTAGAAGGGAATAGAATAAAGGCTAACCCAACAATGGTCTTTCTCTATCAACCATGGAAAAAGTGCTCCTAGGGAGGCATGCATACAGACATTTTCTACAGCAAACACTTGGAAACAGTCTAAATGCCTAGCGCCAGGGGACCTGCACAAGCCATGGTGCATAGTACATCACACCAAACAGTGCCATGCTACAGCTAATAAAGGCCAAGGAGCTCCCTACAGCACTCGGAAAACTCTCCAAGGCACAGTGCTGAGTGAAAGAAGCAGGCTGCAGAATCATAGATCCATTATGGCACAGTTTATTTTTTTTAATCAAAAATCAATAGGCACCATTTCTGTGGATGCAGGTACGCTATCTTTTGTGGGATGTGAGACACTATGGATGGTTAAAACACAGTATTATTTTCCATACTGCTGAAAAGAAAAGAAAGCCTCTATAAATTAAGCCATAAGCCTCTACTTGGAAGATGTACTTTGACTTGGGAGATGTTCAAGTCTATCCATGAACATATTTGGTTTTATGTAAATTTACTTATCTGTAAAGCCAAAAACAGTGGCAGTGATTAGCCTGAGGGCTGGGAACAGGACCAGGCCTTATCTGGAATCTTTAAAATGATGCTTACAGGAGGCATTTTCATGTATTGCTGGATTGTTTAATAATGTTTAAATTTTTTAAGTAAAGAAAAACCGAACAGCTCAGAGGTGATGAGACATGATGACACAGCATTAATGCGTGAGTCATGGGTACCGGGGGTGCTCCACTGGCTAACTCAGAGGGCCTCCAGCAGATGAGCGAGTACAAGCTGCAAAGCTGTGTGAGGGAGGAAATTCTAGGAAAGTCCGTCCAGTGGGGAAGCTGTCACTGGAAAAAAAGGAACAAAAGGGAATTTGATTTGGAGAAGCAGGCAGTCACAATTGCACTCACAGTCACCACCAGGGCTCATAGGGGCAGCAGGTTGTCTCCTAAATGCTACTTCTCCACCCTTGCTGCGCTCTTCGAGAAGCCAAGAGTCATAATGCCTGCTCGAACGCACCACTCACAGGGGACCTCCTCAGACTCACGCTCCCAGCTCCACCTCATATCCAACTGTATGCCAGGGACAACTGAACCTTGGCCTACAGCAGCCGCATCACCTTGCCCTATGCACAAACGAAAATAGCTTTGGTGCTCAGAGCACAGGCTCCCTCGCCTCATCCTCTGGGATCCCAGGAGCAGCTTGGTCAGCGAATGGAAATGATGGGCAGTAGAAATACATAATGAACTGGGGGGGGGAGGGGGAAACGCCTCTACTGAAGCATCTTCGACCTTCGAGCTTCTCCTTGACTTTTCTGCTGCCATTGTCCCCATGAAGTCACAACTAGAATCATGTTGGTCCACAGTTGTGAAGGCCAGTGTGCCTTCCAATGCCAGTTCCTCCAGGAGCTAAGCAAACAATGGCCTTAATGGGAATGATAGCCTATTCACAACTCCATTTATGCAAACAAAGTGTTGGCAGCTCCAGACTCCATGCGAACAACCGCATCTGTCAGGACCCACACCTTGCATTTGAAAAATGTGCAATGCTAGTTCAGGAATCTGTGGGCCAGATCAATGCAGAAACAAATCACAGACACGGCGCCTGTCCCAAGAAGAGCACCACAGAAGGCCAAAGCTCACAACAACCAGGCGTGCTCCAGGAGAAACAGCACAGCTCGCATTCCCAACACATATCAACACAAGAAACTTCTGGAACCTGGGGTTAGTAACCAACGTGTGATTTCTAAGTATGTGCTCCTCGGCAAGCTCCATGTCAGCCCAGGGGATGGTAGATGAAACACAAGATGTTGACCTTGAACCTCTTAAGAGTCACACTCTACCTTCATCCACCCTGCCTGTAGGTGGAAGGTGGGATGGGGCAGGGAAGCAGATAAAATTGGTCCTTCCTGCTGCACGGCTCTCCTGCCAACAGGCATCCTTCAAGCTTCTTTCTTCAGCTAGCAGTCAGCACTGGCCCATTGGCTTCTGTAGATGTGAAACCACCTTTCTCAGCACTGTGAAGAGGTCCCTCGTTGAATGCTTCTCACTTCCAGATCTGAGCGTATCACCTGCTTTCCATGGGGAGCCTGACCCATGGTATCCTTTGAGCCTTTCCTAAGTCAGTATGTCCACAACTGTTTAGTCCACCTATGATGAAGAGCTGTAAGAGAGCTCGGGTCTCACTCAGTAAAGTGCTTGCCCTGCAAAAGTGAAGACCATACTCTGGATCCCTAGCACCCATGGGAAAGCTGTAACCCCAGTGCTTTGGTTCCTAGGAACAAGAAAATCCTGGACACTTGCTGCGCAGCCAACCAGATAATTGAAAAATGGTGAGCTCCAGGTTCCCTGAGAAACTTTGTCTCCCGAAACAAGTTGGAGAGCAATCTAGGAAGACATCCAGCATCAACCTCTGACCTCCGCATGCACACAATGTGTGCGCACATGTTCTCCCATGTACATGTTCACACGTGTATGAACTCTTCCACCACACCCAAAAGCAAAAGAAAGCTAAGCTATTTGACGAAGCAGAATGGACGATGGGATCTGCCAGGGTGGCCAGCACACGACCTTCCATAGTCTTTCCAATAACTCATGCAAACCATGCCCCAGTGCTCTGCCATCAAGACCATATGGGTTGGTGATTCTTGTCCTCACCTTCTACTCCACAGTGCTCTCATGGGCAATCAAATTAGCCCTGTAGCTTGATGAGGGGGGAGAAGGGGTTAGTGACCCCACAGGATACAATCGCAGTCTTTGTTCTGCTCGAAGATTACCTGCAAACTAGCATCTCATTTACCACACCATGACCTGCATCTAGAACCATGGTAGCTTTCCATCTTCTGGAGAGTAGTTCTCACTCTCAAACAGAGGCCACTAGGCATTTGTCCTAGCCACAGGCACCCTAGGCTATCATTCTGCTTCTATGTTTATTTCATCTGTCTCTCCTGCCAGGGCTACCAAGGCATTTCCTTGGTCACTGCTGTGTTCCTGACACCTAGCTAAGGCCTGGCACATGGCACAGAATATAGTAACAGCTATCCTCACAAAGTGCAGCAAGAACCTATACCCGGAGGAGTGGCAAAGTCCTATGCCTTCACATTGCCCCTCAACCTGCCAAGTCTGTAGAGAAAGTCTCTGGGGAAGGTAGAGAGAGAGATGGCGAAGGTACTGATGTTGAAGCCTGAGGAGCAAAAAAGTCCTCTCCAGGCCACAGGAGACCTCAAGCCACAGCCTACCAGAATATCTGGCCCTCCAGCTATCCCATGATGAATGGCAATTCAATGTCATTCAAGGAACTTCTAACATTCATCCAGCAAATGTTTTCCAAGCACCTACTACATGTCAGGCTCTCTGTGAGGTCAGAGACAGGTACAGATGAGAAGGACAAGGCAGGACACTTCTAACGGCAGAGAAAGACTCCAAAGGGAAAATTTAAAAATAATAATAATTTCCAATAACAACTGCCAGGAGGGAAATCAAATGAGAAGGTTCGAGGGAAGTGGGGAAGAGCTAACTGCAGAGAGACATAACATCTAAAAGGGAGCAAAGGACAGAGTGCACAAAGCCCTGTAGGAAGCTCTAGGTGGCACAGAAAAATAGTACAAGGTTCCCAGTGTACCTGTGCAAGGCTGGCCGACGCTTCCACAGGGACGAAGTCGGAAGGGAGAGGCACGAAGTCGGAAGGGAGAGGTGTGCAGGGTCAGCAGGGTCGACGCAAGGCAGGGGGGAAAGCTCAGGTCTGAGCAGCTCTGAGGACCACTGGGAACCATGGCTGGGAAAGGGTTAGGTGGCCACAGATAGATGGCAACATCTCACCTGCACCCGACTTCCTTCCTCCCACCCACCATGACCTGCCGCCCTCAGAGGGCCTCAACTGGTCCTGGCAGGTCTTCTTCTGTTAGCCCAACACTTGCTAGTGCCAAAAGACTCAGGAAGTCACTTGGAGAGCCCAAACTTTCCACACACAGGGTAGCGGGGTGAAGGACAAGCTGCTATGTGCATTCCTCAAGGAGGCCTTCTACCCCTCCCCGCGCCCCCCACCCACCCCCTGGCACTTTCCCCAAGTGCCCCAGAGCCATGATGTCATTTCCAAAGGCAGAGATTCTAGCCAGTCAGCTCCACACTGAGACTGTTTAACACAAAGACACACATTTTATAATCTCCGTATGTTCCCCTGAGCTGGAGCCTGAAGCGTGGACACACTGCCAAAAGCTTCAACCAAGAATCCCATTTTATTCAGGCCAGCGCCGGGACTATGCTTCAAATGGCCTTGTTCTTTTCTACCCTGAGCCCTGCTTCCTCAGCCTGTCCCTTCTCTCAACAGGAGCTACAAGGAGACTTGCCTATGTTCAGAGGCCACAGAGCCCACGAGAGGTGGAATCACACTGTGCACGGACCCCTGCTGGCTACTCGCCTTGAACTGCATGCCCCAGCAGGAGGGAAATAAATTTGGTTGGTTTCTCATTTTGTTTGGGATGTTCTTTATTTTGTTGTGTTAGGGTGTCATTTCAAGGATGCCAATCAAAGTTTGGAAGAATCAGGGAAGAGGGAAAAGCTCAAATAAACAAGTGCCCATTCCTGGGCGTCTCCCCCTTTCCACCCTCTACTCCCGCAACTTCTGGTGTCCAGCTGCTGAGCTTGCAAAGACTACCACCAACCAGAAAGCAGTTTCTCCCTCAGAGACATGGTCTGTGTGGCCTTCAGAATTGGCTCTAATTCTGTCCCTTGAAATACTGAGGTCAGGGGTTCTATCCCTGCTTCCCCTTGCCACTGGTACATGGCTTTGACACAGTCCCCACCTTACCCAGAAGCACAGCAAAGCAATGAGCCACTTCAGCCTCTCCTCACACCATAGCAGCAGGCTCTAGTGCAGCTATGGTGCTGGGAACCAAACCCAGTGCTTGGTAGGAAAGCACTCACCACTGAGCTATACCCCCAGCCTCGCACGGCCATACCCCAACTCATCCCTAAGCTCACAGCACCCACTCTGGAATCTTCACTGCTGCTCTAGGTTCAAAATCAAAAGTCCTTTCCCTCTTTGAGCTGTTGCCATCTGCCAACATCCATCCCTGTTTCCTACACCAGCAGCACCCTTACCTCTAGGACAACTAACTAGACACGGCTTGGGCCAATAATCCAGTCACTCACCATGGGCAGGAGATGCAGGAAGACTGAGTGCAGCAGCCTTCCACACTCCCTGGCTTTTGGTAGACTGCCGTCCTTAATGAAGCAATGCTGGGCTTGGCTTGTTGACACTGACCACCAAATAATCTCCACTTCTCAATTTGCAGCCATGACTCAGGCCCCCCTTCTGTCTTCTGGCAGCATGGGAGCAAAGGAGACACTGTGCTTTGTGCATCCTCTGATGTGGCCTGGGTCCAGCTAACCTATCTGCCCTGTTCTTTGCTCCACACTGCTCATGCTGGCCTCGAACACTTCACCTACAATTCCACAGGGGCAAAGGGCCAACCGGCTCCAAGGCCAGTTTAAGAATCTCCCAGGTGGTAATAGGCTAAGTTGTATGAAATGAAACCTCTACAAGGGCAGGAACCCCCACAGGCTTGGAATCATTCCCAGCAAAGGGCAGGTGCTTGAGAGACATCCTTCTGGGAATGAATACATACAGACACCGTGCTTCTGAGAACTACACCTCTCCTTCAGTCTACATGTTTGCTGGTTTCTTGGACCATCAAGACTATACATTAGTGAGAGTAGGAAGAAGTCACCGGTAGTTTTCAGCTATGTCTTGATCCATTTTAGCTGTTATGACAAAATTACCAGAAGTGGCGTAACAGTAAGCATTTTATTTCTCACGTATCTGAAGGCTGGGAAATCCATGATGGAGATTTGAGTTCACGGTTTATATCACATCAGAGCCACTCAAGTCAAGGGGCCAGACTACCCTCTGCAGCCTGGACATCCTGCCTCAGAGACCCGCCTGCTGTGGACACAGGGGCTTGATGCTTTTCTACCACAGCTCGGCTCCTAACAAAGATCAAAGAGGCCAGACTATGGCCTCTACAACACACCAATGTGAGGAACGTTTGTTAGAATTTAAGGTACTCCTCTACAAAACAAAACAAAGGTCAGTTCTGAACTGGCAAAAGATCCGCAAACAATGGGTCCCGTGTGCCTGCTGACAGGCATTTGCAAGCAGCCATGGCATCAGGCTTAGTCTCCTGGGCCCCTGGGAAGCTGCCAGTGGAGATTATCAGACATCCCAGGCTCTAGCCACTACCTCCCATGGACCATCACCTCTGGCCACTCTTGCCTTACTACCAATTTGCTTAGTTTTTGAATGAATAGTTCTATAGGCCAAAATGGGCTGACGTTAAGGCTAAAAAGGATTTTGCCCTCCAAAATGTCCAAGTTGGCTGTTAGGGATGATGCGGAAAACAAATCACCCCTGCTTTGCTTGATGGACACCCCACAACCTGGAACAGGGCTAGGCTTTCACTCTCTTACATTTGGTTGTATTGGAATTCTCAACCTCTGGAAAAGGATGTCCATGTTGCCTGCTCTCCACCTCCTCAACTCCTATCCAATAATATGGAGCTGCTGACTTCCTGCATTAGGCCAAGTTAATGCACATAGCTTGAGACATAGCACAGCAATGTGGCCATCTTACTCCGAATATCAGGAATAAGTGGTTCCTGGTGCTGGCTGTTCCACTGGGGATCAATTTTAGGAGGTCTATCCTGGCCATTGAAGAGAAGCCACATGATCCAGTGGCACTGTTGAGTTGGCAAGTGGTCACGTGGGGCTACTAAGGGCACCTCTACTGATGCTTATATGGAAAAAGACAAGGTAGTGTCCTCCGGAGGCCCTGGGGAACATGGTGTGAATCCACCTTCTAGGTTTTTTTTAAGATTTACTTATTTATTTTATGTAGATGAGTGCTCTATCTGCATGTACACCTACATGCCAGAAGACAGCATCAGATCACATTATAGATGGTGGTGAGCCACCATGTGGTTGCCGGGAATTGAACTCAGAACCTCTTCTCCAGCCTCCAGCCTTACTTCTTAGTTCCCTAGGCTGGTGGGTCTGTGATCTGGTTGAAATTTCGATCAAGTCCCCAAAGTACATTAACTAGGGACCTACTACGTACCAAGCAACCAAAGAGGTTATTGCAATAACTTCACTCTCCAGGCTGTGCATCCCTTCCAGATAGGAACAGATGAGCACATAAACACACATAAACACAGCCGCACGCATCCACAATATACGGCTTCTTTACTTGCCTTATGAAAATTTCCAAAGTGCAACAGATAAGAGAAAGCTAGACCTCATCGGGTCACATGTGCAACTAGCCTGGCGCCAGGTTAGGTTTGGACCTCGTGGTCTAGCTGAGACCAACAACAGGAAGCCCCTAGGAGCTTTCAGGCATGGAGAGAGAAAGCAAGCCTGGAGCGATAAGGAGGGACCTGGCTCGAGGCACTCCTCAGAACCATCTCAGCCCCTGCTCATTTCGGCCAGGCTCAGCAGCTGTTTTCAGAACACCCACACGATTACAACCATTGTACCTGACCCCACTCTAACCCACCTTGAGCCATCAAAGCAAGTTGAGTGATGAAAAAGCACAATGTGGTGGCTATGACGGCCAGGAGGGAAAGAGGTAAAAACCTCTCTTTACTCAGGACAGTCTCAAGATCCACTAGGTCAGCACATAAAAACATATTTTCCCATGGCCCAAGGGAGCCCTGCCTTCTATAGCACTGGCTTCCTTAAGCAGCTGTGAGGAGACATACCACCAACAGATAGCGACGCTCACTCTCTGCAGCTGGGTCAAGAGGAGGATGCATTGTAGAGCTTCTCCTACCACAATCTGCATCTGGTGTTGCAGAAGACCCCCAGTTACAGGACACGCTAAGTTTAACACTTGTGAGATGAAGAGGGACTAATGTGTGCATTTTAAGACTTCCCTTCCAGGACGCCATAACTGAAAACCTACCATGCCTGGGAACAGCATCTGTGGTGATTACCCACAATGCAAAGCACCTTATGGAAAGCGTTTTCATGTTCATCTTGCCATAGACACCTCTTTACCTTTTGGAAGCTACAGCTTCCCCTTGGCAGTATCAGCAGGCACTATGGAATGCCTACTGTGTGCTCTGGCCACACAAGCAAAGGTGACCTTAAGAACAGAAAAAAGAACAAGATCCAAGCCTGGACACCAAGGAACATCAGGAGCAAGATGGGTTGGCAAGCTTTCTGATCTTTGCCATCCTGGTAGGTTAAAAACGGCATTTCCCTGTGGCTTAAATGTATAGTTTTCTTATTATAAACGGAGCTCTGGATCTTTTTAAATGTTTAAGATTCCCATTAGTATTTCTTTTTCTGGTTCCATTTCTATCCTTTGCACATGGGAGATATTCAAAATATCTAACTACCAGTGTGGCATCAGCCAATCAGAGTAGGCACTGGCCTTCAGCAAAGCTGTCATCTCCAGTGGCTTGGCCATGGCTCAGCCCAGGCTCCGCCTGGTTTCTGCTGATTTATTGACTATTTGCTTAATATTTATAGAAGCTCCTTACACACTGAGAAAAGTATTCTTTGCTTGTGATATGTGTATCATTTGATTTACTATGGCGCATGCAAGGCAGTATTTTAGCTTTGTTTTTATGCAGTTTGATGTTTCTATCTCCTGTTTTATGGCTTCTAGGTCTGAGGTTATAGTTAGAGAGGCCTCACTCACCCTGGCCCTATTAAGTTGATTTCTTAATTCTCCCTATGTTTTCTTTTAGTATTTTAAAGTTTTCTTTTTCTACTTAGAATTCTGATCCCTATGTGATTTACTTTGGCTTGAGGAGTGAGAGGTCCAGTTTCCCTTTATTTTGGGACAGCCACCCTACTAATCCTAGTCCCAATTCTTGAGCAATCCACGTAGCCTTGTGCCCTAAGTCTTCAGCTGTGTTTGGACTTAACTCTGTCTCCAGCTTCCTGCACTGCCCTTGGACACTTAGAATCCACTAGCTCCAGCCCAAGCTGACCTGGGTACCACCCCTCCAGATTCCTTCCTGTGCCTTCACACCCTGACCTCAGGAACCTTAATTGTCCATGGCTGAACAAATCCTACTCCACTCTTATTGGCTAAGAGTAGGCTAAGATAGAAGAAACTGAACCTTTCCAACCTAAGGCCTGCCTCTTTATTTCTTTCTCTGTGTGCCCTTCAGTAGTCAGGCTTGTCTGTTTGCCCCCTCATATGTGTGTATGTCACTTCACTTTGTGCATCTGGCTTCCATACACTTGGTAACTAATGCCACTTCCTCTTCTGTTGTTTAACCAGATACTGTCCACACATAGGAAAGCTCCTAATGTGTGAGACTGTGACAGAGCTCCCCAGGCCTCCTGCACCGCTTGCTTTCAGTTCCTCACAGTTGGAAGAAAGCCACACCCTACACCTGTGTATCTGGCAGCACACTGCCCAGCGGCTGGCTCCAACCCTTCTCTGTATTACCCAAATGAAGCCAGTATGTGGGATGCCCCAAGCCATTAAGGCAGGGAGGGACCCCAAAGCTGTTAGAGCAAGAAAGAGGCTGGCACACACAAAGGTGAGCTCTGGCCAACGGCAGACAGGAACAAGGCCAACAGAGGTGCCAGTTTTTGTGCAGCCCCAGACCTGTAATTGGGACTCACAGGTCACTCTGGCCACAAATGAACAAACCAGGGTCTAATTAACTCTCCCCTTGGCTTCTGCTACAGCCACATCTCAGCTTTGCCAGAAGAGAATAGCTGGCCTTTTAGAGGGGCTGGGAACAGTCCTGGGTCCTCAGGAAGAGGCAGCAACAATAACCCAAGGGAAAGACAGCTTTTGCTGCTATTTAAATAGATTCTCAGGTTGTGTTTTTGTGGTTGGGCCTTTAGAACAGCTCTGTCTGGAGTCTGGTTTGGAACTTCACCCAGTATCCAGCCTGTGTTCTTGCATCAAACAATTCAGACCTCATCTACCTTTTCTTTCAATGTTTATTTTTCTGGGTGAGCTCCTTCAATTCTGAGCCTCAGTTACCCAATGTGTAAATCGGGAATGACTGGGAGTGAGTGAGAAAAAAACTACTACCTCTTAGCAAGGGTTGTTGCAAAGACTAAACAGAGAGCATCCATTCACTCAAGCATGGCTGCCTCTGTCTGCCAGGTGCTGGGCTAAAATATAATGGAACACAACCAACATGGCTCTTGTCCTCGTGAAGCTTAATGAGGGACATGGACAATAAATGGTGAAAGCCATTATAGACTCCCTGCAGAAACTGTCAGGGGCATGGACTAAGGGCGCGGTGGCTACAGAGAGAGCAATAAGGGAAGGCAGTGGGGGACCATGTTCCAGGTAGTCTCAGGGTGCCCTGCATGCAGTAAGAGCTAAATATGTGCAGAGCAGTAGGACAGCAATCCATACAATGGGATAAGGAAAGAAGTATTTGCTTATTTTTTCATTCTGGATACCAGGGACCCCATGGGCCTCAGGACTGCCTCTCTGTAGCTATCGTGTAGCCTGAACAAAGTCGGAGATGAGAGAATGGTAGTGGAAGTGAGGAAACCCTGCTCAGCTCTGCAACTGTCCTGCAGGCTTTGTCTATTGCATGGACCATGTCCCTACAGCCTCATATCAGACCCCATGGTCTGGTCTACAGAGATTGCACCTGCCTGCCCTTCCCTGTAATAAAAAGCCACAGATATACCAGCCATCCCTTTAGCAAAGAGGCCACTACCTCTAAAAGCCATCAGGAGCTCAGCTTGGGAACCAGGATTGTTGCAGGGCAGGATTAACAGGCAGCTTTGGGCATTATCAGAAGAATCACAAGGAAAGTCAGTTTTAAAATGCTACAATGGCATAGACAGAGTACCCAGCATCCTCGGGAGGGCAGCCTCATTCAATTAGGCCAAAGCAATGGTCAGCTGAAATCACAGACTAGCCTCACAAGGTAGCACCAGTGCCAGGAAATGATAAAAGATTCCATCTGAATCTAGACTAAAGGTCCACAGCGATCAGCTTCAATGGCATATAAACATTGGAAGCTGCCCCTGGCCAAATGGAACCTGCTTCTGCGGAGCCCCAGGCAGTGCCCAGAGACACTTTCTGAAGTCACTGGAGTCCCTCAGCTCCCTGCTACAACCATTCCCAGCACTTTCATGGCCAGAACATCACAAACTGTGTTTGGGTAAATTTTAGCTCGCTCCCTGTTCCAATGTTATTTAAGACAGCAGAGCCTGAATTAGTGGGGATTTTCCGTAACCTGCAATTCAAAGGACCACCAAAAACATGGCATCTCCTAACAGGGATACCCACAAGTCACGCCACCATTGGCACAGCAAGCCAGCATACCCAGCAAGTCCCCACTGTAGAGACTCATCCTGTTTACAAGATGCAGACACCATCCTAGCCACCTGAGCTTCTCCTAGCACCATTTGAAAACAAGAGCCCCATTCTGCCAGCCCCGCATCCCCCCAAAAGGAGACTGCACAGTGATGCAAGAATCTATCCAGAAAAAGTTAAGGGCTAACCACGTAATACTTCTGGGTCTTGGTGTATGCTTCTAACTCCAAGCATGGAGGTGTCTGCTACCTGAGGGCAGAGGCTGGAAAGAAACAAAGATGGGAGGGAGTATGAGAATAAAAAGAACACCAGAGTTTTCCTTGTTTCTTTTCATAACCTAAAAATGCACACACACCCTCTGTGTGTTGTGGGGAGGGGGGAAAAACTTTCATGATTCAACAACAGATGGGCCAAATATGGCCACTACTACCAAGGAACAATGACACCTTCTGAGGCACTGACCAGAAATGAGGGTTCTACAGGACAGGCCTAGGTGCCAGGTGGGGTGAGCTTTAAGAATCCCACCGCCACCTTTGTTCCCCTTCTATGTGAGTGAGGGCCCCTTCAGCTGGGGTGGTCTTCAGTCCCTGCAATTCCTCCCTCAAGTCATGATGAAGCCAAGCACCAGCCCCTCCACCACCACTCCCAAATGCTTCAGATAGAAAAGTCCAGAGGTCCTGTTATGGATCAGAGATGTCTCCTAAAGGCTCATGCTGTTGGAGACTGGTTTGCCAGCTAATGGCATTTTGAGGTGATTATGAGGACTCCGACCTAATCAATGAATGAACCATTTAAGAATTCTTGATGTACAGAGCCATGCCTCGTATATCCATTTTCTCTCTTCCCTCCTCCCCTTCCTTACCCCTGCCTTCTTTCTGGCTACCAAGAGATGAACAGATTCCCCCTGCATGTCCTTCCTCCATGATGCTCTGTCTCATCGTGGTCCAGAAACAATGGAGCCAGATGACCAAGGACTGAATCTTTTTTCATTTAAGTGGTGTTTTCTCTGGCATTTCGTCATAGCCAAATAAAGTCTGACCAGCACAGGTCCCACTGGCAAAGAAGTTTTAAATAAGCTACACTCAAGATACCCTGCCCCAGCCTGGGGAGCCAGCTCAGTAGTTAAAGTGTTTGTCATGAAGGAACTCAATTTAATCCCAGCCTCAGGTGAAAGGTATGGTGGCACCTGCTTGTGATGCCAGAGCTCAGAAGGCAGAGACAGGTGGATCTGTGTCACTCACTGGCCAGCCAGCTAGCCTAGCCTAGCCTAGCCTAAGCAACAAGACTCAGACACCAGTGAAAGACTCAGTCATTAAAAAAAAAAAAAAGAGGCAGTTGAGAAATGATTGAGCACTGACCTTCACGAGACGCTCCCATGCATACACTCAGGCACACACATGTACACCTGCACACATATATTTTTAAAAACCCCTTCCCATGAAGGCACCCATCACAGTCCTCCACTCATCGCTCCAGCTTCGTAAATGGGCTCCCCTTTCTCTTTGTCTCGCAGTGCTGGCTCCTACAGGGACGAGATTTCCATTCTCAGAGGGGTGGACATCGGGAAAGACGAGTGGTATTGCCCTTGGTCCCCAAACTCCCAACAGCAGGGAGAACTTCCTGCCCTCACAGCCTCTGATACTGTGAAATATGTATTTTGTTCCCAACCCCCAGGAAGTGGAAAGGCGGGAGAGTAAATACCAACCACCAATGGCCAATAATCTCAGCAGCCTGATGATACAATGAGCCTCCGTGAAACCCCAGGAGGCTGGGACTCAAGAGCTTTGGTGAAGATGAGTACAAGTGATTGGGAGCTAGGTATGCAAAGGTCAGGAAGCTCCGTGTCCCTTCCCCACACCTCACCCCACATCCCTGTGTTAACATCCTCCATAACAGATTTCAGAATAAGCTTGTATTTATAGAAAATGTGTTTCCTTGAGTTCTTTGGGTCACTATGACAAACTGTTCAAATCCAGTGTAGGGGACTGTGGGACCCCCATTTCTTGGCTAGAAAAACAGGGCACAGCCAAAGCTTGTGCTCCTATTGAAAGTGCAAGAACAGCCTCAGAACTGAGCCCTCAACCCAGAGCATCCAAGGCTGTCTCTAAGCAGGCAGTGTCACACTTAAACCAGGGGACACATGCTAGAGTCTACTGCTCAGCAGGGTGGATGCTGGTGGAAAGAAATTCCTACACTTGACATATGTGTGTTCTGGGCTAAGCACTGAGGGGAAGAATCAAGGACTGAGCCTAAGACTACCTTTTTGATTGATAGGATCCTCAGCAGAACCCCATAGCTGCCCGACTCACCAGCGAGAGCCTCTCTGGATTGTGTTTCCCCCAGACTGGACACAGCTGAGTCAACTTCTGTCCACCGTCCACCAGGGAGCAGGGCTGGTGACTCTGGTCAGCCGATCATTGGTGTGCCCAGCCAAGGTAACTGAGCCTACTACTGCATTCTGTTTGTTTATTTATTTGGTTGGTTAATGGGTGGGTGTCTTTGAGGCAGAGTTTCTCTGTGTAGCCCTGGCTGTCCTGGAACCAGCTCTGTGGACCAGGCTGACACTGAACTCACAGAGATTTGCATGCCTCTGCATCCCAAGAGCTGGGATTAAAGGTGTGGGCCACTACCACCCCGATGCTGCGAATGCATTCTTACAGCACTTCTAATACGAAAGCGGAAACCAAGCCACCCATGACGTCTCTGTGCTAAAGCCCAGTGTATAGAATAGAAGTGGTAGGTGAATACCTTGAACTGGCCAAGGTACCTGAGTACCTCAGAATGAAAGGCTACATGCTCACACAC
This sequence comes from Psammomys obesus, assembly GCF_907164565.1. Lineage (NCBI taxonomy): Eukaryota > Metazoa > Chordata > Mammalia > Rodentia > Muridae > Psammomys > Psammomys obesus. The sequence goes on from NW_026596034.1 coordinate 4,660,226, forward strand.
ACAGCTGGCAGTGCAGGGAGCAATGGGAGTGTGTGGCACACCTCAGGTAGGGAAGAGTTTGGGTTAGGGCCCACACAATTCCCAGTGGTGCGTTTCAGGGATCCTAGGAGTCCTGGGGAGAATTCTGCACGTGTCTCATCCATGTCAGGGGAGCTCTCAGACGGCTTGATAATGAGTTTCTCCAGGACGCTATTAAGCAAGGTCACTACTCATACTCTGACTCCCTTCCAATGCTCCAGGTTTTGGGGGTGTTCCTAGATATCACATCCCAATGGAGGTCGTTAGTGGGGTCCTGTTAGGAAGTAGGCAGGGCTATGGTGGGTACCACCAACATCAATCCCAAAGCTGGGCACTCCGCAAATAAGCTGCTGCTGAGCTCAGCCTGCCGGAGGCCACTAGCTGAAGCAGTTAGCTGCCCACTCCTGTCTCCACATAGACCTCAGCCCTGGTCCCTCCCCTCCACACACACACACTAGCATTGTTAAAAGTGCAGTAGATAGGCTTGAGATTCAAGCTGATGCTGAAAGCTGAAGAAAGGTGATATAGGTGAGGGATAAGGTCCCATCCTGGGACCTGCTGAAATGGGAAAATGCTTCTCAGCCATACCCAAGGGCCTTTAGGAAAAGGGTAGGCAAGACTTTTGAGTATCAAGCTTCTTCCTATCAGTAAATTTGACCCCAAATGGGTGACAGTCCCGAGGACTGTAGAAAACTGACCTGATATTTAGAGGCCTTTTTCCCAAAACTAGCATCCAACGGGTTATTTATTTAAACATAGAGTTGTGAAATGAACACAGATACTAGGTCTCTCTCTGCAAAGGCCAGGGCCCAGAAATGCATGTGCCCCTCTAGCGTGGAGGCACACCCCGATGCATGTCCCCAGCTCCCTATCCACCAGAGAGAGCACACACCCTGCCAACGTCTTAAGAGACCCCTCATGACACCCTGCACACCCTCCAAAGTGCTGGCTGCCTGCACAACAGGGCTGCCAGCACCTTAGTACTTCACCTACTCACATGGAGGCTACCAAGCCCAGTGGTAGAGCCGGTCTCCATTTCATGGGGTGCCCTTGGTCTTTGTAATTTCCCCCATCTCACCACAAGCCCTTCCTCACAGCTCACTGCCTTGCATGGCTTTCCACACTTAAGCTGCTTAACTTTGTACTAACAACCTCTTAATTGCTAGGTTTCCAAAACGCTTTCCAGAAATCAAGGGTACGGATTCACCCACTTACGGCCCGTATACTGTGAAGTACGGTTAGGCAGGGACAGGGGACCTCTACCTAATTTCTGCCTGCCAGGAAGCCATGGCTTTTATTTTTAATTTTATTTAAAAGAGGATACAGGGTACCCAAGACACCACAATAAAATGACATTAACTGTAAAATTACATTATTAATTCTTTAATCTCACTTGAGGCTTCAAGCTGTTGCTATGTCCAATTATCCGTGTAACCACCTGTCAGAATCCCGGCGCTATTTAGCATTACCTCCAGGACAGCGGTGGGCCCGGTGGTCCGTCAGGTCTGCCAGAGACTCGAAGTCCTGCTGACAGTGATCGCAGGTGTAAATTGACTCATCCTCCATGTCTTCATCGTCCTCATTTCTCTCCTCTTGACTTGTCACGCTGTTCCTGTCTTCCAGCGCACGGCTGGTTTTCCGATCGCACTCTGGCTCTCCTTCTAGGCCTCCTGCCAACAGGAAGAATACAGTCCACATCAGCTGACAGGGTCTCGGGAAAGGGATTTAAAAGAATCACCCAGTATTTATTACGATACATTTAATTACTCTATCTCCTGGGGTCCATTATTCTTGACACCTCTCAGTATATTAATATATGGGGGGGGGGGTTGTAGCATGTGGCGCAGTAATTCTCAACTAGATTTTTTAATTCATGGCGCAAATCTTCTAGGAGGACATCCTGTCATCTTCCCTCTATGCATGGCTGCTGGGGGGTTGTGACCCCTCAAGGAAGTGAGAGCGCCTTAGACTTGTTTCCTAAAAATCCAATTCCATGGCGTACCTCTCTGAAGCCCCCCACAGCTAAGCCTTACACACCCAGGCTTATAGTTTTCCCTAAAGCCCTGCAGTTTCAAATGGGAACCTCTTGGTCATGTTGGCTCTCCACACAACACCCAGGTCCTTGCAAATGTCCTGTCTCTAGAATAAAGAAAGGGCATGAAGTAGAAGGACCCAGGATGGTGAAATTCAGAACCTGAATGGAGCTAGCCGTGGTGGCACACGCCTGCAGTCTCAGTACTGCAGAGGCTGAGGGAGGAAAATTTCGAGTTCAAGGCCAAAACGAAGCACATCGTGAACACAAGGCCAGCCTCAACAAAACAAAGCAACGACAACAGACGCAGCCGTTCCCAGTGACCAGGGAGCCACCTAGACAGTAAATGCTAGGCGTGGATAATGATAGCAGTTTCTGCTCTGGACTTAACCCTCTGCGGTGAGCCTGTGGAGTAAAGAGATTCACGGTCACCCTCTACATTCACACGCTCTGCAAAATCACAGACTAAGTCCACGGCCCCATTTCACAGCCTCACACCGCAGAGCTGAAAAGGAGCTTAGGAGGTCGTGTGGTGCAGCACCTCATGAAGAGAGACAGCTCTGAGTCCCATTTCAAAGTAGGGCCTTCCCATAGCCAGCTGAGGGAGAGCATCCCAGAACCCTCCATTTCCTGACCTCTGTCTACCTTACATCCCTACACATCTGTGGGGACAGAGAGTAGCCTCAATCTTAGCCATTAACACAACCTGTATATCAACGCGCAGGAAGAAATAAATAACAAGGTAAACATACTACACATATTCATAACCCTCATAAATGTCAGTGGCTTCAGTTTGCCCATCAAAACTCAGGGACCCTCGGACTGGAAAACCAGAGTGCGTGCTGTCCCTTTCCATGCACCATTGTCCTAGAAGGTCCACTGAAGCTCAACAAAAAAGGCTTCTATCATGCATAAATGTATTTATGCAAATATATATGCATGCAAAAGTGCATGTGTATGTGCACACAGGAATGCACACAACTGTAACAAAAAGGGGAGGTACTTAGCAGACAGACAACCTTTAAATTCCCCAGGGTCAGAGAGAGACCCGAAGCTAAAGAACACATTCAGTTTGAGGTGCAAAGCACAGATCCATAAATATTTCAATTTAGAAACAGATGATGTTATAAGGGCCCCATTTCTCTTGTCTGCAAAGAACACACACCTCCAAACCCCGAGCATCAAGAGCCTGGGAACACAAATCAGCTCATCGGAGAGCCAGCTGCCGCCTCCCATGGCAAGGAGCAGTGTAGGACACACGGCAGAGGCAGTAAAAATCAATGCTTCCATTTGTGGCCCATCAAAACATCTCTCTTCTTGCCAATTAAGGGATGTACAATTTTTAGGTTCTTTTATTACCAGAACAAACCAACTCCCGGCAATACAGAAATCCCATTAAAAGCTAGGCAGCATCTTTATCTCAGGGAATCTGATCCACGGCAGCAACAGCAACATAAAGAAATAGAAAGTGAAGAAGTAAAAAATATCATTCAGAGCCTTCAAAATTATAATCATCACACAACGTAGTTTCACAGGCAAGCACCACTCTCTGAAATTCTAGTTTACTGTCTCTTCCCTTAATTTAAAAACAAAAACCAAAGAAAACCTTCTGTAGAGGATTTAAAAGAGCCATAATTCCAGCTTTATCTGTTCTACCAACTCTCTAGATAGTAAGTTACACTCCACACCAAGCCTTTGCTACTGTACTTAACACACATTTTAATAGACATATTTAAATTACCCCCTTGTTTGGTTGTGGCTTTTTTTTTCCTTTGCCATATTTACTTGGCAGTTCTAGCTGTAATAGCTCAGCAAATCCACAACTGGAACCACAAACAGCACACTGCATTTGATCTCTTTAAATCTGGCACATCCTGTTGACTCGGGAGTAGATAAATCAGAATGTCAACTCTCAGTTTTTATAAGGCAAAAACCCATAAAGGCATCCAAGAGTATAAATCTGTTTTAAGAAACTGTCACCTCCCCTATGTCTGGCTACTAATGGGAAGGCAGGGTAGGCAGGGTGGCTGTGGAGAAAGGGGCACGAGAGGGTAAGGAAAGGAAGGGGCTGAAGCCCAAGACAACACAGGGCAGATGAAGGCCCAGACCTCGGCCATCCAGCCCCCGCCCCCAGGGTGGAAAGCCCTACCAGCCTAACCTTCAAGGAAAGCAAGGCTGAGAGAAAGTTCTGCCAGCCAGCCCAAGTTCTGAGGATGATACTTTCCCCTGAAGACCCAGCACCCAAGGATTCTGAAACAAAAAAGCCCTCTTACCCTGGGCAGGACAGACTCGTAGAGCCTCCTTCCAAGAAAGAACTCTTTAATCCCAGCACCCAGGAGGCAGAAGCAAGTGGATCTCTGTGAGTTCTTAGCCAGCCTGGTCTACAAAGCAAGTTCCAGGACAGCCAATGTTACATGGAGAAACCCTGTCTCAAAAAAACCAACAATAGGAAAAAAGAAGGAAGGAAGGAAGGAAGGAAGGAAGGAAGGAAGGAAGGAAGGAAGGAAGGAAGGAAGGAAGGAAGGAAGGAAGGAAGGAAGGGTGAAGGAGTGTGACCCCTACTTTCCTACTCAGCCACACTGGAGCTTCACTAGAAGTGGGGAAGGGATGAAAGGTCTTTTCCTTTTGAAAGATAAGAAAACAGAGGTGGCTTCAGAGTCACCCCAAGCCACACAAGAAACGGAGCCAACACTGTTCATCTGTTGGGACAACAGCCCTCAGAGCCCCAAGGGGTCAACTTCCTCCCTGGAGCACTCTCTGGCTTCTCCTCTATCCCGACCCACCTGGATCAGCTGTATAATAAGCCCTAGAGTCAGATGAATGATCTTCCCTACTCCCCTGACCCAGTTCATCTATCGGGGGTAGCCCTGCCTGTCTCATACCTTTCCTGTCCAGCCTCCTGGTCCCTGCTCCAAGCCTGGACAGGACTAGAACAAGCACAAGAGGTACAGAAGCCTGGGCATGTCCAAATCTCTACCAAGTGCCACCACATGTTTCTGGCACAGTGGCCTCCCAGCTTCAACGTCAGCTGACCCACAGGCCCCTCCAACCACCCAGAGATCAGACACAGCAATGAACAAGCTGGGAAAAGGCAGCCTACTGGTTTCTCCTCTGTGAAGGCCTCTGGGTCTGTGGGGGCCTTTCTGCAAGGCCATTAGCCAGCTCCTTTCCCTCCCAGTCCACCTCAGTTCTCCCCAACGCCATCTACAGCAGCTGGAGTCTTGAACAGGGGAAAGCCAAGCTACAAGGACATTACTCCCTTGTGGCCACATGCATTGGACAGGAAACCAAACGAGCCAGAAAACACTGCCTTGCCAATCCAAACTGATACTGCATCTACTTCCCAGACCTCATGCTCCACAGCTTAGCAGTTTCTCAGTTGTTGTTTTTTTTTTTTTTGTTTATTTGTTTGTTTTTTTGTTTTGGGTATTTTTTGTTGCTGTTGTTTTGTTTTGTTTTGTTTTGTTTGCCTGGGAAGCCATTAAGTCAGCAGCTAGTTGGGTGCCCAACACCTTCCAAGCACAGCCAGCTGGGGGGAGGGGGGTTACTATGAGCAGTTGCCATCACATCCCCATTCTAAGCAATGAAAACTGTGTTCTACAGGTTAGTCAAGGCCAGAAGGAAAGTGTCCACCACACACAATCCACCCACAGCAGAGACTTGACAAGAAAAAGATGAGCCAAGTGTTGGGGAATTTGCACATACCATCGAAGACATATGGAGAGCCTGTGTTGACTCCTGCTGCCTCCTCTGCCCTAGCACATGTCTGCATGGCCACACAGGCCCTTCAGTTCCATGAGCTGCCCAACTGCTTCCACCCAGGACCTAGTACATCCTGCTCCCTAGCAGGAAGGAGATCTTTTCCTCTTACCCGCCTAACACAAACCCCACACACACATGGACCCCTCCCGGCTTCCCCTTGCTGTGAGAGCTCTTGGTGAAAAAGGTACCCATGTGGACTAACTTGCTCTTTCTCTCATCCACTATGGCAGTCTGCATTTTCTGGAAACACCAAAATAGTTCTCATTGCACCTTGACCCTGCACCCATCAAGAAGAGGAGCCTATTCTCCTCCACGACCCCCTTCAGCCTGGCAGCCTTGGCAAGCCCCTTACCAAGAGAATGCAATGAATTGTGCAGCGATTCCGAGGCTAGGTAAGAGGAGCTTGCCAATAGGTCTCCTGGGACACTCCCACTGGGAATAAAGCTGCCAGGCTGTGAGGAGCCCAAGGATAGCACAGTTTCGGCTTAACTCCTCCCCTCAAGTACCAACCACCAGCCACGTGGATCCACCAGTTTAGACTTGCAACCCTGAGAGACTTCCAACAGCCACAGCTCTGGGCACCACACAGAGGCCACTCAAGGAACACCAGGGGAACCTGCCACCCAAACCCAGTCAGTCCATGGAGCAGAGAGAAATGATGTCAGATTATCATTCACTCTAAAGCACTGGGCAAGGGTGGCTTGGCACGCAGTAGAAACCGGCCAGAGCATGCGCAATCAGATTGCAAGCTCCACGGAGTGTGGCTGTGGCTGCCTCTGCTTACTATCATCCCCAGCTTTGGTGCAGACAGACGCACGGCGGGCACTCAGTAAGTGCTGAGCGTGCGAGAGGAAAAAAAAAAAATGAACTGGCCTCAAAGAAGCAAGTCTCTATCTAGAAGGATGGGGACTACGGAAAGCAGAAGTCACAACACTGTTTAGCAGATGGTTTTAAGTGGGGTGGCATAAAGAGGCCATCTTTTAAGTCAAGGAAGTCAAGTATTGCTGACCTCAAAGCATCCAGCCTGGGTAGAGGGGCTAGCCACCCTGTCGAGCTGCCACAAATGCCTTCCTCTCACACACCACCCCACTGTGCCATTCTACCCTATGAAACCAACCCCTGAACCCAAAGGTGTGGATGGGAGGTTTCCACAGCAGAGGCCATGACATATTCTGCTTCTCCATAGGAAGGTATTTCCTTTACCCCACCACGCCACAATCCTCCTAAGGGGGATGGGGAGGGCATGGACTCTGAAGAGAGAACCATACAGCCCAAGAGAGGGCAGCAGTTTCTCAAAGGTAGAGGAAGGTAGCCCAGCCAGGTCCTCTGCCCAGGGTTGCTGGTCACAGTAACTTGATGCCTAGATACCGTGGCTACCCTCAAGTTTCAGAGAGGGAAGCAACCTACATTAGGAACACCCCAGAAAAGACAGCTCCAGATTCCAGACTTCCCAACTAACCACTGCACAGGACACCAAAGGTGGGGGAGTACCTGAGTAAGGGCTGGATGGAAAGCAGATGTGCTTGCCCAGTCCAGAGAAACAGAAGATATGGAAAGTCTGGGCCTGGGGGACTGGGAGACTCCTGGCCTGTGGCTCTTGGGGCTCCCTAGTATCTACGGGCAGCTGAGGCAGACTCAATTGGAATCACCAGTGAGTGAGGCCCCTTTGTCCCCATCCTAGCCAATGAGATTCAGCTGTCAGGACAGGGCCCTGGACACCTTGAGAACCTCCAAGAACCTTGGGGAAGGCTCTGTCTTTGGGACTTCGGGGCTGAGCACCACAGGATGGAGGCAGGAGACCATGATATCCCCAGGGCAGAGCTGAAGAGAACATGCCAATGCCAACAACCACACACCTTGTTCGCTCTCCCTTCATCCACAAATGTTTCCTGAGTGCCCAGCGTGTGCCAGGCATAATATACTCCTGTTTGCTACAACTCAAGTGCACTTCATAGCCCTGTTTATCTTTTGGAAAGTGGGGCAGGAATATGGGTTACACAGACAGCTCCAGACATCCCCGACTACTAATGACCTCAGAAGTGTCTCCTGCCAGAGCATCTAGTTGCTGCTGTGCCCAAGAGGCCCTGGGTGGGACCAGCAGCATCTGTTCCTGCCACAGCAAGCAGAGAGCAACACTCACTAAATGGACAGCCACGGTGGGACGTTGGGACTAGCTAAGCCCCACCTACCCATAAGTACACGAGCGGGGGGGGGGGGGTGTTCCTCAGTGGGAGGTGAGAGCAGGAAAAGGCAGAAAGAGGAATCACAGGGAGACGGGGGCTGGGAATGAGGAGAGGGCACAAGTCAACAGTCAGCCAGGCAGTCAAGGTCTCCCTTCTCATCTCTTCTCACAACCAGACCTGGATGTGAGACTGCACTCTCCACCACTGCAGAAAGCAGAACCACCCAGTGCTGAGTTCCAGGTACATCCGCCATCTGGGAAACATCAAGATGCTAGGAACATCCCGCTACTGATGGACACAGTTTCTGGGCATTGGCAGTCATTTAAATAACAACATACACAGGCAGCAGATGGCTGGATTTACAGTTCAGGGACCATGGAAAGGGGAGAGAGGACAAAAGCCACAAGCCGTGGAGCCAACTTGACTCAGTTCAAATCCACATCCCACTATTTAGCAAGTGGGGACTTTGGACAAGTCATTTTCTGTCCCTGAGGCTCATTTAAATCTTTAATTGTTGTAATGAGGTAATAAATATGAAGCCTGGTACCTAGTCCATATGATTTGAGAAAATGGTTCGTGTTTACTGGCTTATTGCCACTGTAAGTCAAACCCATCATACAGGACATCATGACCCAGGCAAGGGTTAAAGACATCAGAGAGCAAGTAAGGCCTTGTGTGTTCCTAAGGATGGAGAAGGGTGGGGACAGCAAGGCACATGCCCCTGTGAAAGGCACAAAAAATGTCCATGTAGACCCCCCCCAATAAAACTCACTTGGCCCAGAGGGGAAGGAGACTGAGTGACTGAGTCAGCTCCAAATGCCCACTTCCCTGAACAAGCTTACCATGTGACTTGAGTCTGCCAGGGTGTCAGCACTGGTGATACATTTACCTCACACACCATTCTCTGTCCCACCTTTCTTGTCCTTGACCCTACTGTGGCTGAGGGGGAAACAGGCTGGAAGGTACCTGCCATCTCCATGTTTACTGGAGGGCAACGTTTTCTTATGTAGAAAATCTAGACTCCATTCTAACAGCCGGTAAGCATCTTTACCACATGTTCCCAAGGCAAGAAGCGCTTTCAGAACCTGGCTGCTGGGGCAAAGCCCTAGATTAGCTCCATGCACATCTGTCTGGGCCCTAACTGCAGAAAAGGGAACATTTTTGATACAGCCTGGGCTGGTGGGCCTGCAACAGCCTGCAACAGGCCAAACAGGGCCAAGAGCTTCCAGCTCCAATTAGACAGCACATTTGTGCAGCCATTGCTGGTCCCCCAGTCAGTTCTGAGGTAACCACTCTTTATCTGCAGGTTTACAATATTTGCAGTGCAAACTAGTGCTTAATACTCAATCTCAGGTATTCTTGGTAAATGTCTCAACATACAATTTATTGCCATGTTCTGACTCTTAAAGAAGGAAGAGACTGTGGCTCCCAGTCATGGCCATTGGGTTCATGGATGGAAGTCAAGTCAGTGGCAGGGGCAGGCCGCAATAAATGAGCCTTGCTGGCTGTACTGTCCCACTTGTCCATGAGGGACTGTTCCAACCCAGGATCCCAGCTGACCATGGAAATAACCAAAACGGTCCAGAGAACAGCTCATCCATGAAATATCCTGGGACCTGCAACCAGAAATGACTCACACTGTTGTAGCAAGGTTTTCTCCTTCCTTCACATCTTTCATCTTGTACCCTAGCTTGCTCTCTATTGCTGCAATTAAACACCATGACCAAAGGCAACTTGGGGGAGGAAAGCGTTTATTTGGCTTACATTCCAGTGCCACAGTCCATCATTGAGGGAAATCAGGGCAGGAATTCAAGGCAGGAGCTGATGCAGAAGCCATGGAGGAGTGCTGCTTGCTGTCTTGCTCAACCTGCTTTCTTATACAACCCAGAACCACCTGCCCAGGGATGGCATGACCCACAGTATTCTGCGCCCTTCCACAGCAATCATTAAAAAAAAAAAAAAAAATGCCCCACAGATCCCTACAGGCCAATTTGATGAAGGCATTTTCCCAGAAATCCACCATTGTGTCAAGCTGAAAAACAACAACAACCCGACTAGCCTATTTTGTGATCTATAGCGCATTAAAGAAAATGTCACCATTAGACTGGTTTTGCAGAAAGCCACGTAGGCTCAGACTGGGGTAAAAACCCATTGCCACTGACGCAAGTGAAACAAATCTCCGGCATCATTCAAACTATACACATAAGGTATTCCTGAGTTGCTAGAGGGGTGCAAGAGCATAGCCCTGCCTGGCTCCTAGATATGTCAGCCCCTGTGGGAAGTACCCAGCACAGCCTCACTAGGTTTTGTTTTGTTTTGTTCTTAAAGAAGGAAGTCTTTATGTTTGTGTATAATCTCTGGAATTTTTAAGAACAGTTTATCTTGTGTGTGTCCACATACTCAAGAAGAGTGTGAGCGCACACATGTGGAGGTCATATGACAACCTAGAGAAGTTTTCTCTGCTTCTGCCAATTGCGATCCAGATAACAAACTCAGGTTGTCAGGCCTGGTTGGAAATGCCCTTGCTACTGAACCATCTTGCTGGCCCCAAAACTCTGGATTTTTTGGGTGTTAACTTTAAGTTTTAAGAAACTGGTTTTTAAGAGCTGGGTGGCGGTGGCACACAGCTTTAGTCCCAGGCACGTCTGAGTTCAAGGTAAGCCTGGTCTACAGAGTCAGCTCCAGGACTTAGAGGGCTGCACAGAGAAAGCCTGGGGGGTTGGAGGGGAGCCTTTGGAAAACTGCATACAGCCTAGAACCCCCACCACAGGATGCTCAGCCCACCACGGGCTCTCATCTGGGGCCATCTGCACAGTGCTCCTTAGATGAGAAGGTCAGCTGAGCAGTATATGACAGTGTCCCTTCTTTGGACACTATGATCATGATACATACACCTGAGCCTGTATCCTAACTTTGAAATATCATGGCCAGGTCAAACTATGAGCTCCCTGCTCATAGTAGGGCCCTGCTCATGCTTACATCACTCCAGTTTCTGCCAACCAGGCCCTGGTCAGCAGTGAGCTGCTATCAGACAGAAAACTCACATCTGTAGTCCACCAACATTTATTCAATACCTCCTAAATCCTATCCACCGTTTGAGGCACTGCAAGAGCCCCACAAAACCAAGCTCAGCTCTGTACTGTGCAAAAGCCAACATTCCGTCACAAGCACCCTGCTCTTGATGGCTGTGTATAAACAGGGGGAAACACTGTCTGCCAACCCAGCTGTTCAAGTGTGGAGACAGTCCCACAAAGACACAGGTTCCTCTGCCTAAAGCACGCCTGCACAAGCTCACTTGAGAAAGGTACTTGAGGAGTGGAAAGCAACAGTTCAGGTGGGGTGGAGGAAAGGAGAGGGGAGGCCATAAAGGAGGGAGGGCAGCCATCCATGCTGAAAATGAAAAATAAATGTTCTCCACGAAGCAGTTAATGGAATCTTACTAGAACCCATCTCACCATGAGCAGTGGTGAAGAACCAAAGGACAAAGCTGCCCTCGAACTATGAAAACTGCACATTGTGACTTGCTGGTGGCCTCTGGAAGTGGTGACCATTCTTCCCTCCCAGCGCTGTGAGGTGACATCTCCAGGCAGGCCAGAGGTAGGCGGGGGTACCTCTCAGGAGCTGGATCAATCCAGCTGATTTGTGGCTAGGGCCAAGTCTGGCTCTCCAAGTTGCTTCAGATCTTGGTACATAACTCAAAGGCCAAGATGCTGGAACGAAAACCACTCCCTCGTGGTGGCTGCAGAAGAAAAGCCCCATGAGAAAACAAGGGGAGTGAAGGAGTCAGCCTGGCTCTAACTATGACTCGCGCCAACCTGCAGAAGCTTGGCTGAGGATGAAAGTTCACATGCAGCTCAGAGTGAGCACAGCAAAGCTGTTGTGGATTCTGGGTACCATGTGCCTCTCTAGTCCTCAGTGGGACCATCTGTAAGTTAAGGCATGGACAGTATGGGCACAGCTTCCCACCCAACAGGGAATCCCTGCTTCTGCTGTCCTCTGCAAGGGCTCCAAAAAGGAACACTTTCCAGGAGCACAGAGGTCCACCATGCCAACTCTGCCTCACCAGCCACGGCCACCCTAAGTCCCACCCCTTGCTGTCTGCCCACCCCCACAAGCACCCTGGCACTCCTTCTGCTAGTGATCATTACAGTTTGTTGGACCAACTTCCCTTGCCCTTCAGTATCCAGCATAAGGGCTGGTATACAGTAGGTGTTCCAAAAAGACTTGTGAGCCAGGTGTGGTGCCACATGTCTTTAATCCCAGCACTCAGGAGGCAGAAAAGTAGGAGGACCTCTGTGAGGCCAAGGCCACCCTGCTCTACATAGAGATTTAAGACCAGCCAAAGCTCCATAATGAGACCCTGTTTCAAAAAAGGAAGGAAGAAAGGAAGGAAGGAAGGAAGGAAGGAAGGAAGGAAGGAAGGAAGGAAGGAGACTGCAGTGAGCAAGTGAAGCATGGAATCAGTCAGGAAGGGCCCATTCCACCGGTGTGGTGTAGCTCAGTGGTGGAGTACCTGGCTAGCATAGCCTTGTGTTTCATCCCTACCACAGCTAAACAAACAATCAAATTCACCTGTATGAAGACAGAGCCTTGGGGAGGGTAAGACGGTAGAAGTGAGCCAGGAAGAGGCCCCTTATTCTGCCTCTGCCTGGATGCAAGTGACCTCTGTTTCCGGAGGCCCTTAGCCCATGCTCCAGGGCCTCTACTGGAACCCGAAGGCCTGAAACGTCCCCCAACAATGACCCTCCCAACCCAAGGCCTAGCTTCTGTGCAGCCCTGGGGGGCCAGGAGTCCCCTCTCCTCCAGCCATAAAGCAAAGATTGTGTAAAAGCTTTAAAAACTAACTAGTGACTGGCCATGGAGACAGCCTGGCGTGTGGAACCACAGAAGCGGCTCCTGAGAAAAGCGAACGGTCTGCTGGGTGTTTCCCCACATGAAGAAATCAAATGGTAGTACATTTCTGAATGCCAGGTCCCATCCAACTCAAGCCAGTTACTTCCAGAGCAGGGTAACCCCAGTCCACCTCCAGGGACCCTGAACAGCAGCAGGTTTTTTCCCGAAACCATAGGTTCTCTGTGTAGCTTAACCCCACCTACTTGCTAAGATCCATTGGCTTTCTGCTTGTTTCGTTCACTCTAGTGCCCCAAGAGAGTGTTTGGGGTCTCACAAGTGGGCTATATGACATTCAAAATCTAAAACCTATATTCCCTACAGCAAGGCATGGAGCAACACCAGCTGCCTGCTTCCCAGCTCCTTCACCAGCAAGAAAACTGAGGGGTCTCCAGACCCACATAACTTCCCTGGTGGGATGGACCGAAGCAGGAGTTCTGCATGCTGGCCTCAAATCCAGGGATCTATATTCCCACACAAGAAGGGCCCAGACTTCAGACTAGCCACAGGTCAGAGGTCAAGTGGGCAGCACAGAGGAAGCTTCCAGATCCACCCAAGGGTCAGGATTGAAGTAATGTTTATGCACGCACGCGCGCGCACACACACACACACACACACACACACACACACACACGGCACCCTGCTCACCCCCAGGGCTCATCCTCAAACCGTCACTTAACTCATATTTCAAATTGCTCTTGATGCTCTTTAGTCAACATGAGGCAAAAACCTTTTATTAAATGCTGCTAATTTTTTATTGATCACACCGTGCATCATTTCATTTTCCATTACCACAAATGTCTCCTGTCAGGGCTCCGCAATGACGTTCCTTCATGCAGTCTTGAGCTACTTGTCACTTTTAATCAGTTTTCAGTTTCCATGTGGCTCAAAAATTAGAAAGGAGGCTCTTTGTGTCATTATTGCTTTTGTTTAAAAAAAAAAAGTTTCCATACAGGAAAGATTATTATACTTGGAGTAAATATACACGAATCAAATTCAAGCTAAATTCCTCCCTGACTCTAACCAATTTTAGCATTAGCTCTTATAATTTTTTTAGGTTTATTTTCATGGAAAGACTGAGCATAATTATTGTTCGTGCCCTCCCAAAACACTTATGTTACTAAAGTGCGAAATGTCTTCTAACACAAAGACAGATCTCTGGGAAGTAATTACAGAAATGCATTCAGGGGCAATAATTCTATATTAGCTGTCAGCAGCAGACATCCTCAGAAAGGCACTTGTTACCAAGGAATTATTTTTGTTGCTGTTGAAGGCATGGCAGGCAAGCCCAAACCAAAGACTGCATCTGACCGGAAACACAGGCTCCCTCATCAAGGGTCAAATTAAGTTTAAATCATTACCTTGAAGCCCAGCAAACTCATACCTGACTGTCTATTGTGGAGACGTTTTTTGAGACGCGCTCGAGCGCAACGTGGTCTTCCCTTTCGCAGTGTGGTGCAATTACCTTGAGTCTCAAAAGGATTCTGCCAGGAGCTTGTCACAATAGGGAAAGAGGAGGTGGCAGGGTGTCTATTAAATGCTAACTCATGTCACCAAACAGAATTTTCAAGAATTATAAATTGCCGAGCTGCCTCGCAGCTGACCCCCTCGTGTTAAGAAGAGCCCAGAATATTATCAGGAAAGTGCAGGAATTTGCATCAAAGGCAGGAGAGGTCGCTCTACAGGGAGCCTAAGGGGATGCAACTGAGGAGACAGACCACAGACCGGTACTCGGTCCACAGGAAGTATGGGAGCCACGCAGCTCCAGTAGGGGTAAAGAAACACCCTAAAAAGAAGAGCCGTGAGAACCGGAGATGCCTGGCTGCTGTGTGAACATTGTTCCCAACTCTTGGTCTTGTCCGTGAGCCACAACTCTTTTCCCTTTCCAAGCCTCCACTTCCCCAACTTCACTACCTACCTAAAGGCTCCGTTGCAACATTAAGTTGCAAATTGCCAGTGCACCTGCTCCTGCTTCAGGCTCCTTCTCCCACCTCAAAATGCCAAGACCTATTCTAGACCCTGAAAGGAGCCGCCTGGCCTCCATAACAGGAGGAAGCAGAGAGCAGAGAACAGAGGGTTGGGGGTCCTGGAGTTGCCAAGCCTCAGTTTCCCCATCTTTAAGAAAGACATGCTGAAACACATTCCTGAAACCAAACAGAACGCAAACGTAGGCTTCTTAATCTGCTCACCCTCCACTGCTTCCAAAGGAACAGGTACTTGCTGAGGCCCCTGGGGGGAGGGTGTACACCCACCCTGGCCATAGCATCCTGACCTCTTGTGGAATTAGCCCTTCCCACTGCCCTATATGAAGCTCACGTGGGATCACCAAACCACAACCCGGGATCATTTTCTGTAACTGTCCCAGGACAGGAAGTTACCTAAAATGAAACGAATAGTGGAGGAGAGAGCTGATGGATAAACCTGGAGGGAGACATTGGCACCATGCCCTCAGACCCAACCATTCAGCAACAAAGCACGTGTACTAGAAAGCCTGTGCGCTGGAGAACACTGTGAGAACAGAGCTGAGGAATTAAGGTTGCAAATAAATAAACACTTCAATATGTCCATGAGTGGAATATGGAAAAACTGATATATTTACAAGGAGAAGCCACATAGCGATTACTATTAATGAAACAGGGCTGTATGGCTCACCACAGATCTTCCAAGCATAAGCTGAGAAAAAAAAAAGCGGGTGGCAAAAGGCAAGCCAACGCATACTTGAAAACGCTATGCGCATATACCAGTATTGCAACATTTGTGCTGTTTTTAAAGTGTGTCCAGCAACGAGATTTAGTTACATTTTTACCCACATTCAGGAAGAAAGACAGGCACAGAACCGGTGGACACAGAGCCCTGCAAGAGAACGAAGGGCCCTTCAGAGCTCTGCGGGTGGGCGAACAAGGTGTGTTCCTGAAGCTGAAGGTCTGTCCTGGATGGCCCTCATTCCCTTTCTTACATGTGAAATAGCTCACTTAAATAAACACTACCGCTGAGCCACTGAAGTTTTAAATGCTAAAAGAAAAATTGTAAAGAATGAATGGTGGGTAAATTTGAGAATCACAGTGGAAGCACGGGTTTTGTGGTGGTAAAGACTCTGGAGAAGAAACAGCCAACCCCGTCTACAGCTGCGGCCCAAGATCCTGCATGCGCAGTCAGTCCAAACAGCACATCATACTGCAGCCAGGGGCGGTGCCACACCCACAGATCTTACTCCACTTCCACCCAGGGTAGGGCCAATGGGCAAGGAAGGAGCAGAAATGTGAGAGGACTTACATCTGCGGCTGTAGGGACAGAAAACAGCCCCTGTCACTACAGCGTTCCCAGTGCCTCCAACAGTACCTGGCACAGTCGGTACGCACAAATACCAGCTCTCAAAGGAATGAACGTGGAACTCGATGAATTAAAGCCATGTGTGTCATTTCTTTAGAGCAGGTGGACAGCATTGTTAGCCATTTTTACTGGAGTCTTAAAATTATGTGTGTGTGTGTGTGTGTGTGAGAGAGAGAGAGAGAGAGAGAGAGAAAGAGAGAGAGAGAGGGAGAGGGAGTACACTGGCCACATTAATACATGTGGAGGTCAGAGAACAATCTACAGGAATCAGCTCTCTTCTCCCACCATGCAGATTCTGGGAATTGAACTCAGGTCATCGAGCTTTGTCAAGTGCCTTTACCCCATGAGCCATCTTGCTGGCCCAAGTAAGTCATTTCTAAGTAAATGCAGGTTTTTTTTTTTTTCCTACCTCTGAATTGGGGAAAGAATACTCCAGCCCTGACTTCTCACCAATTTCCTGCCCCTCCTGTGGGCAGGCTGCGCTCGTGAGTCCTGACTGTGCACGCAAAGCACCTTTGGGGAGATGAGAATGGAAACAGTCTAATTCAAGAAGGAGCCAGGCGCTGCCTAGAATGCATCCTGGCCTCCTTCCACGATCACACATCGAATGGAGAAAATTACTCCAACCCACTCCACAGGAGCGCATCCATGCCTGGCCAGCCAAAGGCAGCCGTTGCTAAGAAATCTCACCGGGTGACGTCACATGATCACTTGCTACAGGCAAGATGTAGCCAGGGTCAGAGTTCAGAACAGTTTCTGCAAATCTTTCCAGCAAAGCAGGCAGAGGAAGGGGAGGAGGTTTCCTAACAGGCGTCCACTGCAGCTGCATACCCTACCGATTATGTACTATATCGACGTGGAAACTGAGGCCAGCACTAGAGACTGATAATGTTCAAGCCCCCAGAAACAGGTGCCTCTTCAGTGCTGGGGTATTTATTTCCCAGGACATGAGGGTCTGTGCACTCTAGAGTCACCATCCTCTGCAGAAAGGAGTGAACAAACATGCTAGTCCAAGCTAGAGCTAAAACCATGTGGCCTGCAGCTTCCCACATAGAGAGCTCAGTTTCCATAGAGTCTGGGTGCCAACAGCTGATCTTACAGCATGAAAGTGGGGAGGCAGTAGGTCTGTCCAGCCAAGCACCTGGGGGCACCCAGCAGCACCAAGACCCATAGAACGTAGGTTCCAGGAGTGAAGTACCACAAAACCTCTCAGCTACAATGGACACAGGGACACACACACCTGGGAGGACACAGCCCAGAAACCCTTGCACTAAAGGGTTCACCCACACTCCCAACAAGGGTGCACACAAACACAGTCAGGGCCTTTTACAGGGAGTCCATCAGGACAGCCTGCGGTCCTAGCCAGCTTTCTCCCCAGAACTCTATGTGTCTTTTATCCCACCAAGAAGTGGAAGAGGAAAAGGAGGATGAAGGAGGAAGAGGAGGAGGAGGAGAAAGCAGCAACAGATTTCCTCTAGTTCTGATTGCAAAGATACTTTTGATGGATGTCAAACACACAAGCCATACTAAAACTAGCACACGTCACTGAAATCTCACCACCCAAAGGTTTGCTCTGGGACAGCTGAGGCACAAAACCTCACCCATCTTGTCCTGCATTTGAAGGCAGGAGCAGCAATCACTGTACAGAACAAGAAGGCACGTTGCACAAGGATTGTAACCTTCTACACTTTGATCCACTCATTCTTGTCCTGTGCTCACCTCTTCCAGTAGACGGTTTCTGGGAGCAACCTTTAAAGCGTCATCCGGAGTCAAATGACTCATAGTTAAACACGAGCAAGTGCTCATGGAGAGGACGGAGAGTCATGAGCAAGTGCTCATGGGGAGGACAAAAAGTCATCCTCCAGAAGAGGTTTCCTCGTTTTGCAAATGGGTCCACCCAAGAGACTGTGAGCTAAAGAAAATCTCTGGTGCATTCTTGGTTCAGAGGACCACCTACATCAGCACTGCCTGGAGGGAACGCTGCCAGCATCCCCAGTACCATCATCTCTGGCCATCACTCTGTGTTCCATGCACACACAAAATTAAAGGCCCACGTGGCAGAAAGTATAGAAATATCTGTGAAGGCACAGATATTTTCCAGCCTAAGATGATGTCCAGTGGACCCAAAATCCATTCTCTACTACTCACGTGCATGCATGCGCCTCTGAGCACACACCACATTGTGCTTCTGTTCCAGCATGTCACTGTGGGCCTCATTGGCACACCTGGATGATCCCAGTGAAAATCAGCAATTTCCACCTCAGGAACTCTGGCTATAACATCAAGAGGCACAAAACAGGGGCGCCTCCCGGGTTTCCTAACTACCACCTAACCATGGAACTCCAAGTTGCCCCTGCATTTCAGGGGCCAAGCTACGGGGGTCCTGAGAGGCATCAACACAACATTCCTCTGTCCCAGAAACTCAGACAGGAGTAAAGGCCAACTGTTTTGGGGACTTGGACTTCCCTTAGACGAGCCTCTCTTCCTCACTGCCAGCTGCTGGCCAGTGCTGAATCACGGAGTAGCTAGTGGTCAGGCGCAGAAGGAATCCTGGACCAGTATCCTGGACCAGAGGGGGATACAGAAATATGAGGACACAGCATCTTATGCCCTACAATGCCAAGGACTGTCCTCAGATCTCAGAGAAGAAGGCTGAGCTTCCAGGTTCACCCTCTAGTGGGGAAGAATGATGACAGACGTGTTCACAGAGCAACTCAGAAGGAGATCAGAAATAAGGCACAGGATCTAGAGAGTCAAGGCACAGGGTCTGGAGAGGCAACTTCAGCACATGGTGGTGCTGTCCTCACTGAGGAGATGAGAAGGACCCAGAGTACAAAGAAGCAAAGGAGATGGAGGCTTGATCCATTCTAGGACCAGAGAGGGGGTCCACATGTCCACAGCCAGGGTTCAGAGAGCTAGGTCTGCAACATGGGAATGCCACCAGGTCCTGAGTCAGAAAGCTGAGAGAACCCTTAGACTTGGTTCAGAACTACTGCATCTGTGTCTGATCTTATGTCTACTCTGGACTTCAAGTCAGTGGTGGCCTCATACAATAAGATTGTTGGGAGTCTCTGCACCTTTGAAATCATTGAACATGGCTGAATCTTACTCGCAAACCCTTCAAGGCCACAGGCCACAGGTTTGAAGATACATCCAGTTCTACACAAAAGAGTCATGCCTGGGCTGCAGATCCACCATGATCACAGCAGGAAAGTGTTTTCATTTCTCAAAGACTAAATTCTACTCAGAACCCTCCAGGTTAGCCAGGTCTTAGGATAGCCATACCACCAACTATTTAATGCCTCTGCTTCCCAAAGGAATGATAGCATCAGTTTCGATAGTCCTACTGTGTTGGGCAGTGGAGCTTGGGGCAACACGGGAGTCCTCATCTTTGACCTCAGAAATACCTGAATCATAACCCTAGAAGGAAGAACAGCAAAGAGGTCCCTGTAGCCAGAAAGCACAGGCATCAGGGCAGAGTCTCAAAGTGAGGAAAAAGTGAACAGCTCACCTCAAGACCTCAGCCCCACCTCCCAAACTCCCTCCCAAAGCAAACCCCTACAGGAGAAAGCTGGGACTGTGGGGCAATTCTCCCTAACCTGTGGTTTGTCAACCCAGGCAGCCTCATCGCTTAGAGGAAGCCTTAGAGACAGGTGGCCTGGTGCAGCTGGCTTCCGCAGATTCTAGCTCACAGACGAACCCTTGGGAGCTGCGTGCACTGGCGCACCTCCACCTGCTCAGATGCACCGAGCCTCAGCAGCCCGCAGGTGAGGACTGTCAGAGCTGGGCCCCCTATGGCCATCTGAGCACCGGCACAGGACTTTGGCCTAGGATTTGGGGGGCAGCTTGTCCTTTGGACAAGGAAGAACAGGAGTACACAGTCAGAAGGAGGCACATGGAAAGACAGGTCGCTCTGGGAGCTAGGTCCTGGAACACATCATCAGCTGTAAAGAAAGAAAGGAACTTAGCTGCGCATGGTGATGCACACCTTTAATCCCAGCACTTGGGAAGCAGAGGCAGGCAGATCTCTGTGATGTCAAAGCCAGCCTGGTCTACAATTCTAGTTCCAGAACAGCCAGGGCTACACAGGGAGACCCTGTCTTGAAAAACCAAAAGAAAGAAAAGAGAAGGAAGGAAGGAACTTAATGGACTCATCAACATAAAGGCTGAGACATGGGCTCACCTTAGACAGCTAGACAAGGTCTCCTGTTCCTTAACTGCTCTCTCTTAACCACAGCTTCTTCCCTAGCATGGGAAGTGGAGGTGGGTCCATAGGTGGTAACAGAAGGCCTACGTGTACCCCGTGGACCCATTAAGTATTAGGCATCGTCCTGGCCAGAGGACACTGAAGGGCACCAAGGAGCACAACAGTCTGGAAGCCCCAGATGGCGGTAAGCGCAGGTACCAAAAAAGGGCCAAGACAGTGGCTGGAGGCGAGGAGGCAACTGGAGCTCAAGTGGTCAACAAAGGCCTCTCTGGGACGGAGACGTTTGAGAAAGCACTAAAGTGGCACAAAGGGCCAGGCATGAAAAGGTGGAAGTCAGGTATTGCAGGTAGAAGGCACAGCTCACACAAAGGCCCTAAAGCTGTAGGCACTAAGCCAGCATGCTGGGTGGCAAACAGGTTAGATGAGGCTTGTAGACACAGAGTGAGTGCAGGCTTCAGGACTCCTTCTCATAGACCATGGCACTGGTCTGTGAGAGCCCTGTCTGTTATTACTTCCAACAGCACTGGTCACTGTGGTGTTTTAATCAGAAACTGTCTCCTGACACACAAACCAGCATAAGCTCCACAAAGGTAGAAAATCCCCATCTTGTGTCACTGATCAATCCCAAAGCCAACAGGGTGGCTTTGGACAGGGCGGCTCATGCATTCCATCCCAGAACTCAGGAGGCTGAAGCAGGAAGAACGCATGTTGGAGGTCAGGCTGGACTATAAAGAAAGGGTAGTGGGGGGAGGAGCGAAGGGAGGGAGGGAAGAAGGAAGGTAGAGAAGGAGGAAAGGAGGGAGGGAGGGTAGGCCACAGTGTCTGGCCCAAAGGAGGGCCGCAGTGGTTGAATGCCTGCCAGTATTCAGCATGTGCTCAGAAGGCATTAACATCAGGGCTTCCATTGCTTTGGAAGGCAGTGAGCCTCCCATCCCCAGAGGCATCCAAGAAAAGCCTGGTAGAACATGTCCTAGAGGTCCTAAGAACTAGGAAAGGTTTGGATTCTAGTTCTCTCCCACTTTCAAAGCTGGTGCATCTACGCTCTTCCCGGTGCCCAGAGCTGGGGGACAGCTGGCGCCTGCTGTCGATTCCAGACACACAGGACAGCCAGCACAAACAGCCAGGACACATGCACACAGTAAGGTCTGTGCCTCCTCGGCTTCATTAATAAATGCACAAAGCGTAGTCTCTTACATGGCTTAATGAAGAAGTATTAACCAATGAGGAGGAGGAAAGTAGAGGGAAAGAAAAAAGTTTTCCTGGACATTGTGCATGGAATTCCAAGGACATTGTACATGGAATTTCAGGCAGAATGGCCTTCCGCCCTACTTCTGGGCCCCCTGGGTAGGCACTTCCTGCAAACATTGGTACTTGCCTGCAGGGGTCTACTTCCTTTGTGTTAACTAATTTCTAACTGGGTTTTCAGCTACCCGTTCCTGAAACAATCCTTACTGCAGCCCTCCAGTGTTCCCTCCTCTTCAGTGGCGGCAACATGTGTTCTGGCCCTTAGAAGGAGAAGGGATGTGTGAAAAATCATCTAAAAGAGGTGGCAGTCAAGCCCTCTCCCCACGTGCAAGGTTTATTTTTAACACTATGAAGTAAAAAACTCAAGAGGCAACAAGCGGAGGAGTCTTGTCCCCAGGACTGGGCAGACAGTATCAGGAAGAGCCAGCCCCACCCAGCAAGGACCCTCTTTCACCAGGAGTTCAGTGCTGCAGCAGGCCACACTGTCCTCCAGCCCTAGTCTCTAATTTGCCTGTCTCCAGCTTCCTCCAAGCCACCTTAATTGGAAAATCTACAGTTGACATGCAAAGACACAAAGCCACTCCCCACTCCGGGCGGACATCTATGGAGGATGGAGCCACATTCTCCAGCATCATTCTTGCCAGCCGCTGCTAATAACGACCCTCTTTGGCTAATGAAAAAAACACACATGTAGGCATCATGGCTGCTGTAATTAAGCTTCTGACGAGTTGAGTTGGAGGGAAATTAGATTTATTTGCACGCCGTTCTGCAGCTGATGAAGCACCCGCTATTAGGGAGACTCCTCATTAACCCTCATTTTGAGGGAACACTCTTTTGTGCTTCCCTCCCTCTATGTCCCCTTCATAAATGGTAGTTGGTTAAAAAAAATAATAATTAGCCATTCTCAGAGCTGCGTTTTCTTCCACAACTCTTTAATTCTCAAGCCACGTTGCCCAGATTCCGACGGTAAGAAGATGTCAGGGTGATTACAGTTCTTGATGACTTGGCACCTATGCATTAGCTCAGTGCTTGGTGGGGTGGGGTAGAGAAGGGGGTTCTAGGCACTTTGATGAGTCATAGTGTGGGGCCATCCCCGTCTGCGGGGCCGACCTAGAGGCAGGAAAAGAAGCAAGTGAATGGGTTGTTAGCGGAGACAGATAATGAGAGGGAGCCAAACTAGAGAAGGGAGAGACAGACTGAGCAGGTACAAACGCACAGCTTCGGCAAGAGCAGCTGGAGCCCACAAAGGCAACAGAGGTATCAATGGCCAGGGTGGCTGACTATTTTCCTAGATACACAGACAGAGGAAGCTAAAAGCTTCCTTAGAGCTCTGGGCTTTGTTCAAATCCTAGAGGTGGGCTGTGTTCAAATCTTGGAGGTGGACTGTATCAAGAGTACTACCTCCCTGTGGATCTTAGAGGCTCTGAATGCACAATACAAACTTAATGAAAGACAGGTTTCTTTCTAAAGGGCACTGTCGCTTCATTAAATATACAAGTGGACACTAACAACACTTTGCAGTTTCCGGAAATGCTTGACGGTGACTGAATACACGTATTAGGTATTAGAGTTAAGGCAGCATGATAATCAAGGGGTTAAGCCTTGCAGGACAGTACCTGCCAAAGGGAATCGCCCCACTTCTGAGTCCTGCCAGCGGCCCAGGCAGGGAGCAAGTAGCCCAGCATAAAGGACTCTGGCATCTTCTGGCTCCACAGTCAGCACCTCTCAGAGCACAATGACAAACAGCCTGGGAAAGAGGATGTACCCATATGAACTGAAACCAAGTTCATAGAGAGGGGATGTAGGCGCTTGGGACGCAGACAGGGAGATGGGCACCAAGAGAGAACCTGGGCTATAGGCTTGCATAATTGCCTGAGTTTTTTCCTAATGCAAGAGAACTTTTAAAAGCCTGAAGTCCTTCTGACCACAGTTTGCCTGTGGGCTCCAGAGCAGGCAGGTGAGAATAACAATGCCGGGTGACCCAACCGCTAAGACAAGTATTTATATATAGGTATTTGGCCTTGTTTATAAATTACTTTTTTTTTCCTTTTCCATTAGCCTCCGTAACACTGCGACTGAATCCACTGTCTCTATCTGTTCCATGCCAAAGACAAAAATCAGGCTTTCAACATATGCTTATTAATAACACAGCCAATGGCTTCCATTCTCGTTCTTGTTGCATTTCAGTGTCAACTTCATTGTTGGCTTCGTACAACCTCCTGTACTTCAAACTTCCCACAGAAAGCCGTGAGTCCAAAGGATCATTATCACCTTCTTCCCAGAGCAAGTGAATGAGGAGACCAGGCCTTTACTGCTGCCAGACTGATGGCTTTGTCAAACACCCACAGAAAGGGTACGCAGGACACAAGAGGACCATGCAGCTTATGCCAGATTCACAGCAGCTTAAAGCCAACGTCAGCCCTCTCCTGTGCAACCCACCTGTCCCTAACTACAAAACATCATCACATCTCTCCAAGTATTTAGGGATCTTGGGAAATCAAACCAGCTGCTTCCAAGTGGCCACCTTGGGTAGGGCACCTAGCTCAACTCAGCAGGGAAAAGAGCTGCCCTTACTCCTGGCCGGCCCCATGATGTTCAGTTCCATCAGGGAAGCTAGAAGATGATGTTTGTGCACGATGTGGGCAGCCCAACAGTCAGCCCAGGTTTGCTTACCGTAGAGGTGCCGTGTCAAGGACCATAGCAGGTGTGGCGGTATGCATACAGAGATGGATTTCCTCTAACACAAAAAGGAAGGCAGCTAGTCAAAGGCAGAACGATAGACAAGGCTCTCTTCCCCACAGGCTGATCTCTCCCTCAGAGTCGGTGTCAATCCCTTCCCTCCACACAGTTGCTCCACTGAGGCTGTGGTTACCTACTCAGGACTGTAGTATCTCATCTATAAAAGGTCTCGTTTCTTCAGCCACTCACCAAATGAGTGGGCCACGAGCGGCAGTCTTGTGCTGATCTATCTTCACCTACCAGTGGCAGGATATGGCCTGTCCAGGGACCTTGTCACCAGCAGTATCCAGAGCCAAAGTATATTCTAACAGTGTCTGTATAATAACCATCTATAAAGTTTATCTTCACTGTCAACTAGACTGAATTTGGAATCCCAAGAGACAGATCTTAGAGTGTGTCTGCAGGGCATTCCCAAAGAGATGAAACTGAGGTGGAAAGAGCCACCATGAATTTGAGTAGCACCATCCCATGGGCAGCTTCCCGGACTGAATGAGAATAGAAAAAGGAAGAAGGCAGCATTCTCTCTGCTTCCTGCCTATGCATGCAGTGTAACCAGCTTCCTCGTGCTCCTGACAACACGAATTCACTGCCGTAATGGTCCATATTGTCAAACAGGGGGCAAAATAAACCGTTCCTTAAAGTTGCTCTTTGTAAGGCATGTGGTCACAAAGGTGAGAAAAATTACTAATACATCACCCTTACAAAAATGTTCCTCCCTCATACTTCTTAAAGAAGAAATTCTGAGAAACACACACAGGGATGACAGGGGGGAGATCGCAGAGGTCAAGCCAGTGGTTACTTCTGGGAGGTGAGGGGCTACAACCATAACAGGAATTGGAGGTGGCTGCTAAAGTCCTATTTCTAGATCTGAGAGGTGGTTTTGGTGGCATCCGTCTTCTAAAACACTTGCGAAACTGTTCTGCAGAATTTCTGTATCTGCTTCTTTTTGCAATAAACGTTTGTTAATTACAAAAGGAAAGCTTTTGCCTGAAGGTAACCCAAGACAAAGTGTAGCGACTGGTAGGAAAGTGAGAGCAAGAAAGCCCAGGGTCAGCTCACCAGCCTGACGCTGTGGCCAAATAGAAGGTGCTGGAAGACCACCCCGGGCTCACCCACAAAGTGCCAGGTTAGGGGTGTCTTTTATGGGAAGACAGCCGTTCTGTCCCACTGTGTACAAGATTTAGATTATTTAACTCAAGCTGGCCTTAAACTGGCAGTGTTCTTGCCTCCGCCTCCTAAACGCTGGATTATGAGCAAAGGCTGTTTAAAGCAGTGTCCCAAGCTGAGCCTTCCTGCTTTCACCACTGTGCTCTTTCAGAGTTCAGATGCTCAAACTCAGGAAGCACTCACTGTATTTGGAACGGGCTGATCGAGGCCTGACGTGCCAGGTGCAAGTCTTTCCAAAGAAGCAAACTGGGAACAATGAGAGCCACCTGCAACAACGTGCACAAGGCGACACTTGCACCCAGCATCCACTCCTCTGCCTCTTAACTAAGTGGCTAACTCCAGGACAAAAGAAGGATGTGTGCGGGTGCCTGCATGCATCTGCCTCCTCTGACACCCCCGTGTGTGTGTGTGTGTGTGTGTGTGCGCGCGCACACACACACACACACACACACCTCTTCTGCAGCCACACACTTGTCCGTGGACCTAGATGCAGGCAGCTGGGATCAACAGTTCCCCTCTCCTGGCCATGCTCTACACGTGAGCTGCCATCGTGTACACAGACTGACTGGATCATGCCGCTGCTTAAAAGATGAGGCCACTGAGGAGCAGATAGGTGCAGGGAGCAGCCAACCACACAGCCCACGAAACAGGACCAACTGGCACTCAAGGAGGGAAAGCCTAACACAGGCTGTGACATGATGAGCCTTGAGGACAGGCAAGAAGGGAAACAGCCAGGCACAAATGACCCAGCACACCTATTGGTACCTTAGAAGGAGCCAGTCAATAGGCAGAAGGACGGGGGCAGCTGGCATGCTGGGAACAGAGAGAGAGGAAGGCTGATGTCAGGGGAATGGATTTCAGGAGTTCTGGAGATGGAGGGGGCAAACAGTCAGCAATGCACTTTAATGCTGGGGAACTAACAAATGCCTCCCAAAAGCAGACTGTTACAATTTTTCTTTTAGAAAATTATAAATGAGGGAGGTGGGCGCTGCTGAGAAGCCTAGCCAGCATATGCAAAAAAGCAAAGGCAAAAATCATGATATTATCACAAACAAAATGCAGTTTGAGGCAGACAGCTTTAAAATAGGGCCAAGAGGGTTGCTTTATATTACAAATAAGTTTTTAAAATGGTGTTCAGGGTCTTCATATGGCCAGAGTGCAGCAAGCAGGAAAGGACACTGCACCTCCAAACAGGTAAGAGCCTGCTATTTTCTTTTATATTTTTAGTCTATGGAGGACAGGTACAAGTGTGGGGGTGAGGGGATACACAAATACGCATGTGTATTCGTTACACCAGCTCGCCAGCAAGCCCCACAGATGCAGTTGTCTCCGGCTCCTCAGCCCTGGAATTACAAGCACGCACTATCACCTCCAGCTTTTTACAGAGGTGCTGGGCGGGAATTAAACTCAGTCCTCAAGCTTACACACCAAGCACTTTCCCACCTGAGCCCTCTTTCCAGCCCCTAGAGCCTTTTCTTTCTTTCTTTTTTAAATTTTATTTTATTTATATTTTTTGTGACAGGGTTTCTCTGTGTATCCTTGGCTGCCCTGGAACTAGCTCTGTAGATCAGGAAGGTCTTGAACTCACAGAGATTCACCTGTGTCCCCATGCTGGGATTAAAGGTGTGTGCCACCACACCCTGGCAACCCTTCTTTCTCGATTGCTTGGCCAGTGTGGTTCCAGAGAAAGTGAGGCTCTATAATGGTTTAAAAAAAAAAAAGAAAGAAAGAAAAGCTACAGGTCAGCATGGTGCCCACAGCACAGGCCATGACAGGCACCTCCTTTGGACATCTCTTGTGGTGTGTTTGTTCTTGTCTGTGTTTAATTGTTGTCGTTTGGTTTGCTTTTATTGAAGGGTGTTGCTGGGTGGCCTAGGCTAGTCTGAATTCGGCCTGTAGCCCTGGTGGCCTCAAACTTTCGACCCTCTTACGTCAGTCTCCTCGGCGCTGTAATGCCAGGCCTGTACCACCAAGCCCAGAACACTGACATCATACACTAGCTCTGAACAACTCCTTCTCCTGCAGCTCCCAGTAAAGCAAGGTTTTGCATCCTGGGAGGTCAAGGAAACTCAAGTTGCTCCAAGCCTGAGGCTGAGCTGTGTGGAAAACAAGAGACTTCAGCCTCAGACCAAGCCCCATCTGCGGCTCAGCCACACATGCACTTAAGAGCCTAGCTCTTTATAATCTGCTTGCTTTACTCTTCAGAGCAGGGCTACAGCCTGAGGGCCTCAGACTACAGGTGAAGAAACTGCGGCTCAGAGAAGTCAAGTAAGAAGAGTAAAACACAAAGAAGGCAAGGCAAGACATAGGCTCAGCCCAGTGTCCTTCCGGAGACGCCAAAGCAAACCAAGCCATAGCTGAGACCTCAGACCATAGAATTTAATGTGAGCCAAGGTCCTGGCATCCTTACCCCCAAGCCAAAATCCAACTCACTTAGTTGGGATGGGTGGAATCCTCAGGGCACATGGCTCTAAAAAATTCATTTGGTCTAACCAGCCCAGGAGAGGTTTCTTTGTGATCTAAAAATGATGAGGCTGAAAACTAGAAGGATCAGAGAGGAATATGGATAGCCAAATTCACACAGCAAGTTCTGAACATTTGACCCTAGAGTCAGACCCTCACCAAGCCATGAACCACGGACACACCTCTAGGATGACCGAGACACAGACAAGTTTTCTAAAGTCTTCCTGCCAGGCCACCACCTACTGCCCACCTGAAGAGCAGCCCCTCATTTTCTCCTGCTAATTAACTTGGATGGAAATGTCTTTAAAGTGAGGCTCAGGGCCCCCCACCCCTTCTGTGAACCAATTTCATCACAACGGAAACCGTGTTGCCAAAATGAGAAAAATGAGAATCCCCTTCTCCTCAGGCCCGCGCCCTTGAAGGCATCTTATTAGAGAAGGCCAGTTCTTAATTAACATTTTGATCTTTAATCCGTTACCCATCTCTCTAATCCTGTTCAGAGGTGCGGCTGGCCCACTTCCGCAGGCAGTAAGTCCAGCACCCGGGCTCACCACAGCTGGACGCCACCGACAGCCTCCTTTCCCAGACACCTTCTCTGCTCCAGGCGGGAGCCACATCCAGGACGGGTGGGAGCCAGCTCTCTAGCCAGCTCTCTAGCCAGCTCAGTGCAAACCTGAATGGCCACTGCAGACAGGAGATCACTTCATTAACCCAGAGCCCCAGCTGTCCCCATTGGCCGTAGTTCTCTTGGCTCTGACAGGCTTTGCTTCAAAGAAATAATGTCCTTCCTAGTCCGGCCTTGCCTACTCCAGCAGTCTCCAGCCCAAGATCAACTCTGCAACTGCACCGAACACATCAAGATGGGGCTGGCACAGCAGCCTAAGGCCTCAGAAAGCCCAGACCCTGCCCCGAGACTCACAAGCTAGGTTAGGGATGTGGCCACCTCTGTCTACCTCCAGAAGCCACCTCCAAAATCACACTCAACCTTCACTGCCTGCCCAGCTGGTATGATCCTACTACAAGCATGTGACCCGACCTCCACAGATGCAACGACTCACAGTCTCCCATCCCGAGTCCCTCAGTACCTACCAGGAGCCTCGTCCTAATGACAGTCCAGCCCAAGTCCTGATCAGCGGTCTCGAGGGGTCCCCACACCTCAGTAAGCCTCCTCCAGAGCCAGCTATGCAGACACCCAGACTTGGAGGGCCTGTATCCTAGCCTTGGCTCTTACTCTTCATTCTGGCATGAATGTGTCATGCCCCGGAGAGGCTGAGCTGACCACTTCTGTCTGAGCGTGACTCTAGCTCCCTGACCCTCACCCAGAAGTGGGTGGCATCACCCTACCTCCTGCTCAGGCACACCTGGAGGGGTGTTCCAACAAAGCCACAATGCTACGGTCTGCTCAGCACCCTCCAAGCACCTAACAATGTCCAGAAGAGCTCAGTGTCTCACCCTCACACCCCGCCTCGCCTCCACAGCCTGGCCCCAGGGGCTCTGCTCCAGCTACAGAGAAAATCCCTTACCCTCCAGGTTCACCTCGAAAACTGCCCCTGGGCCTAATACCCCTTTTCTCATGAAGAAGCCTCTGATCACCCCACCAGCCTGCCATATCTGGCTGTCTACGGACCACGGACACTTTGGTGGCACATGCCATGTGTCCATTCACACAGTCACACTCCCTGCACTGTCTCCACCCGACACAGAAGAGCTTCGTCAGTTTTGTTCACCACCTGGAACAGGGCGGGACATGCAGTAAGCATTCAATAACACTGGTGACTTCGGGAGTAAATAAGCCTGAGGGGACTGTGCCAGTGGTGACCCAGGCTCAACCTGTATCAAAAGCATGAGGTTCACACAACATCGGTGAAGAGGTAGTTAGACATAAAGCAGAACTTCCTGCCGATACATGTACTGAGAAGTTATCCATGCATGAACAAAGGCAAAACTCCTGCTGGGGAAGGAGGAAGAGGAAACTGGCCTCAGTGGGAGAGGATATAAAGCCTGCAGACCAGGGAGAAAGGGCAGCCAGCATGTGGTCATCCACAGACTCCTAAGAACCGGACGAGGGCTCATACACAACTCAAAACCCAGGTGCCGCACAGACCACTGCCTGAAGGGCAGCAGAGAGCCCCGGCGCTCACAGGCACGTTCCACAGTTGTCCTTCAGTTGCCCGCACTGCCCACACTGGGAAAAGCTAACTGTGCACTAATGACCTGGAAGTTACCCCCATGTCACCCTCAGCCAGGTAAAGAGTCGCTGCTTGTTCGTTAGTTGCAGTCAGCCGCAATCCGCTATGCAGCAAACGCCCAGACCCCTGGCGTCTCTGAGCCTCACACTTGTGCATCCAGAAAGCAATATGCTACCCATGGCCTGATCACGAGGGTCCCATGAAATGCTGCCTGTGGCTCTGCCGTGGGAGGAAAGGTAGCACGCACAGGTGCTTGGAGGTGCATGGCTCACCCCTGGCCCCTGTAGAACTTTCTGGAAGTGCCTTGTAGAATGCATGCAAGCTGGGAGATAGGAGCAGGGCCATGGAGGCATGGCCATCAAGGTGTCTGCTGGGGCCTCCATGGCCCTCCCTGAGGGGTAGGACCCCTCTAAAGAAGGCTAAGTGATGACAGGTTCCCTAGGTTGAGCATGCCTCTTTCTTTGGGAGTTTTTTCCTCCTACCCAGCTGGAAGATGTTCCAGGATTCCCCCAGGAAGTCTCGTCATCGAAAATCTACAGAGCACCAGCTGGGCAGAGGAAGCGGCCAAGAGTGGGCTGTAAGGGCCCAGGCCCAGATCCCTCTCTCAGAAGACGGGTAGAGCTATCTAGATGTAGGAAGCATGGTGGAAGACAGAACTCAAAGCCCTACACCTGAGCTCGCCGCTCTCTTCTGCACCTCCATTCCCCTGATGGTGTCCCTCCTAGATGCTCTGTTCTAGCCACACTCAGCAGTAAATGGAACAGCCCAGTAGGAAGCAGCAGGTGTGGCAAGAGGCGAGTCCTCGCTAAGTCTGTGGCAAAGTCTGTGGCAAGCAAGGCCATGGGGCGAGCAAAGGGGTGAGGTGCCTCCCAAAGGGCAAGGCTAGGCTGGCCAGTGTCGGCAGCTCCGCCCACTGAGCCCAAACTTCAGGAGCTGGATACAAAACAAAGCAACTGCTGTTAAGCCAGGCCAGAAAAGTGTGAGTGAGGAGCCCTCCTCTAGGCTCACAGGACCTCAGCCAGGGATGGCTCCAACAGGACAGCTCTGGAAAAGTTGCTCAGCTGCATTATGACCCACTTCAGACAGATATCCCGGGCATCTGCCCCTCCTCCAAGGCAGGCTGCCTGACAGCTCTCCCCATGGGTGGCATGGAGCCCTGGGTTACAGGATACACTAGTCCATGAGTGTCTTTCCAGGGTCAACGTGAAAAAGATTACGGAAGAACGCTTATGCAGCATGTACCAAATTGTGACTGTGATGATGGCCGTTGAGATGGCTGGTGGCTGCAGTGATGGCGGCAGCCACACTTTCTTCGTTCTATTTCTCTTTTGGCCTAGGCTGCCCAGGAAGCTCATCAGCTGTACCCTGACCCAGCCCTTATCATAAGTTTCCAACAAAACTAGTCTTTTCCTCTATGACTTGGGCTGTCTGGCGAGGTTCAGGCCACTCCTATCCTGTCACAAGTCACCACAGAGGCCCTGAGCTGAACACATACCATCTACTCTCTCACTGTGCTCCTACCAAAGCCATAGGTCACGGCTCTGTGATCCCATTAACAGTCAGGAAATGTCCCCAGGAAGAGGCAGTAACTGAGTCAGGCCCACTCTCCAAGAGCAACCTCCAGAGTTGCTACGCACTCACCAGTCATCGCTCCCCCCCCAATGGTCTCTCGGGACAGGATGCTAGAGGGCAAGGACCCCACTGTATTCTGACACCTCGTGCAGCCCAGGCATTTGCTGACCTACACTGGTGCAAAGTTGCTGATGGAAGCAGAGGTCCGTGGGCTTCAAATCCTGGTGCCTTTGCATCTTCAGGGCTCAGGGGCCCTCAACCTAGCATTACCTATAACCGCAGCCTGGACCCTAAAGTTAAACCTAAACTCATTCAAACACATGTAAATTAACAACTATGGAGCTTCTCCTGGCCTGGTCCGGCCTCCACCCTGCATAGCCAGCAAAAGCAAGGCCAGGTGGGGAGGGGAATGCAGGCTCTCGATGACAGCATGGGCTCACACAGGTGATGGAAGCATGTGGGGTCTGCTGCAGGGAGTAGCAGAGATGGGAGGTCCCCCCACACACACACACCACAAAGCAACTTGTCAAGAGTAGGCTGAGGCCATAAAAGCCCAGAGAATTAGACCAAGAGCATTGTGTTGACCTTCCACTCGGTGTAGTGATGGCTTTGGCCTTCAAGTGCCAGCCTAGGGGGTGGGAAAGATACCCAGCCCTGCTTCCTGCCTGTTTCAGGCTGGCCAGGAGCCCTACAGCCAGCACAGGAAATAACAGGGGCCCCCAGAGGCTGCCTAGGCAGGCCCAGCGCCGGCTGGCCAAGGCTGCCCAGGGAGGGAAGGAGGCCACTGTCAGCCTTTGTTTCCGTTTCCCCAGCACTACCCAGACTCCAAGAAACCAGGGAGCTGACAAAGCCTCCCCTCTGCAGCTGTCCAGCCTCCCAGCCCAAGCCCCAGCCCTTTGGACAGGGCCTGCCAGGTCCCCGGGCTCTTAAAGGGGCAGGTGCTGGGTGAGAACTCAGCCATGTCAAAGTTGAAGGTAGGTGTGCATGGGCCAAGATGGGCCAGGCAGTCAGACAGGCAGATGGGCATGGGAGTCTGGATTCTGCCATGGTCAGGCCAGCACTGGGACCAGTAGCATGGCTGAGTGTCTGAAAGGAAAGGTCTAGGGCCTGAAGGAAACAATAAAGAAGGTGGAGAGCCAAGGAGACTGTGCACACTTCAAACACACTGACACCAACCTGACCCTGCAAAGGGGCCACGGGGCCATCGAAAAAGCAGGCATCAACCACCAAATGTAAGCGCTGCACTTTGGCCAGGGGAGAAGCCATTTGCAGTGCACATGTACAGAGGTATACAAACAGTTGCAGATATCTCTGTGAGCATGCACAGACAGCTGAGCACACATACATGTGTGTTATCCGGAGGGGCAAGAAGGCCTGCGCGTGTGGATGTGCACACTGAGGCGTGTCTACATGTGAAAACCTGTGTGCCCAGGTGTGTGTTCTGTGTGCATCTGACTCTGAACTGCGCCCCAGGCTTCTGCCCCGCGATGGCCCTGGCAGCTTCTCACCTGTGACCTGTCACTACAGTGACTTCATCAAGGCTGGCAGCCCATCCTAGTGCACCCCACACCAAAGGAAGAAGACTGAGCCCCAGGACTGTGAGGCGGCAGCCCCAGAAGGTAGGCCCTGGACTCAGTTGAGGAAGAAGCCCACCGGCTGTGAGCCGGCCCAGCTCTCTAAGCCTCTGGGCCACAACGGCCATCTGCAGGGTTAGGGAACATGCTGCAGGTGCCCTGCCCCTGCCTGGCACTGAGTGACAGCTCCCTGAATGGTACTTGTAATGAGTCAGCAATGAGCATAACAACCATTGTCCCAGCCTCTGCAAGCCTGAGGAGAATGCAAAAAGCACTGAAACCCTGAGAACAGCTACTATAAAATGTATCAAGTTTACCAGATACAGTATCTGTGTGATGTGCTAACCGCTACCAAGTACCAAGCACAGCCATCAGTTAAAGGTAACGAAAGTGGGATGGGGTGGGGGAGTATAAATTATGTAGATGCAGTGATAATGCGTGAAGTTCTCAAAAAATATATTTTTTTTTAAAAGAAAGCAATCAAAAAGCGAATGTAATGTCGACAAAATGACTCCCATGAGCAGGACAGAACTGGATAACCAGCTTCAGTGTATGCGCATACTCCATGTATATTCCCATCCGGGAAGGGGCAGCAGCCAGAGCCCAGAAAGTTGCCTGCAACCTACAGCTGATGCACTTCTAACCATGACCATAAAGACCTAGAGGCTGGCCCACAGAGTGTCCACCCAGGAAGCCAGGACTAGCCAGGCTTGGTTGACCTTGGCCATTTCCTGCCAGGCCCTGGCTCTGCTTCCACAGTCCCACCCACTGAAGCAGTCTAACTGCACCACTGGCTCAGGGCTCTGCCTTTCAGAGCAGACTCTGCCCTCATACCAGGCCCTCTGCACCCCATGTTCCTCAAGCAGGGGTGGCATGAGCAACGGTGGTTCTGGGGACTGCCTAGGAACAAAGGTGAGATGCAGGGAAGGGGTGGTTAGGGGGAGGGCTGTGATGAGGTGGGGGTGATCTGAGCTCCTCTGTTACCCCAGACCCAAGCTCAGAGCTAAGTAAGGTCCAACATATGCTTTTCCATGTATGGTCCACAGCAAGAAGAAAGGAGCAGAGGAGGGAGCCCCGGAGACTGACAGGAGCCCCTGGTGACTGAGGGCTGCACATGGAGTTCCTCCTGAGCCCTCACTGCCATTCCCACTTTAGATGAAGCAATGGAAGAGCCTCAGAGAGATACAGTAACTATCTCAAAAGCCACACAGCTAATGAGTAGCTAGATTTCAAATCCAGACTTTGGTCTTATCAAAGAGGACAAAAGTCAGGCCTCAAAGTGCCCAGGGAAAACACTAAACAGGAAAGGTGCTGTTCTGGACCTCACAAACACTTGCTAACTTCCTGCCAGTTGCTGTGCCTAGGCTGGGGTTTGGGGCCAGGGAATGGGAGCAGTACCCTGGGAATGACCGGAGTACAGTGGTGATCTCTTCATTCCAGCAGGGTAGGAAGCGAGAGGCTGGCCCCAGCAGCACTAAGGAAGGCCAAGAAACCATAGCGGGGTTATCCTGGGAAGCTTCCAGCTGGAAGTGTGACGCAGGCTGCTTCAAAAGATGAACAAGGATGACACAGACTAAGGTCTCAGTAAGAGAAAAGACTGGAGAATAAAAGAACCAGGTTGAACCTGTGGCATCTCCACGCCGGTGTCCGAACTACAGCGTCACACGCACGTCTGTACCTGCCAAGCCACCGTCGACATTTTGACAAGGACACCGTGTTTGCTTACGCAGTCCAGTTCAGACAGTGATGGCATAAACTGCGCCAGGATGTGCAATCTGGGCAACAGCCGTAAATGCATCAGCCTCTACAGCCGTCCGCCCTTGAGGCTGGTCCTGTTTAATGACCAGGCTGGAAAAAAACACCAAAGAACTCCAGGCTTCTGGGCCCCACTGCAGGGCTCCCAGGCCTTTGGGAAGGGGTGATACTTTCCTATACATGAGAGTCACCTAAGCTTGAAGAAGCTGCAGCATCACCCCATCCCCCCCACCCCAACACACACCCTCTGACGTCCTCTCAGAGCCCATCATCACGAAGAGGGGAAGTACTGCACACTGGCCTTGCCAAGACAGACAGACCTGTGCCTAGGGCCAGCAGCAGAGCACTGGCTGAGCACTGGCTGGGGCCGTGTACCAAGCAGCAGGAGAATGGCCACATCTAGCTGGAGAGAGTGGAACTAAGCAAATCAAGCCCCATGCCACTGAGGCGAAACACCAGAGAAAAGGAAGGGCAGAAGAGAAACACAGCTCTCAAATTCACTCCCTGTGCCCAGGCTCCAGCATGCCCGGCAACCAGCACACACAAGCACACAGACGTCTTAGGCTCTGCACACTTATGTGCACACAGACCCATCAGAGAGGAAGCACTGCCAACTGTGGCCCAACAGAAGCCAAGATGCTAAGAAGAACCACATCCTCTGAGAAGAACCGGCCTGTGTCTGCTCAGGCCTAGAAAGTAGAACCAGCTAAAAGGGACACGGAGGTACCAAGATGTCAGGGGTCTGAGCCAGGGCAGCAGAAACCTGGACACACACACACACGTCTATGCACACATGGCAGATGCCCTACCTTGTGGACTGTTCACCATGGTAACAGAGTGGCCCCCTCCCAGCTCCAGTTATCACCTGAAGGCTTCTGAGGTCCCCCGTGCTGTTGGGAAGCAGGTCTAACAAAGGCCCAGCTCAGACCAGCCCAGCCAGGGGGCCTTCCAGCCAACCAGCTGACGCATGCCCGCCACGCTCCCCTGGTGAGCTCAGGGCCACCATGTCTTTTTACCCAGCCTGCCTGGCTCCACTTAGCTCAACTCCCCACAGACTCCCCAGCCGAGCTAATGAGAAACTCCCCAGCTGGCCCTGTATAAAAACGCATTTCATAAGTCTTTAAAATGCTGGGAAATTCTACATCTCTTTACTGAGACTTTCCTGTTCCTTGAAAATGTCCCCTGGTCCTCATCAAGAAGACGAGGGGAGGGGGGCAGAGCACAAAAGGTGGACAACACCCTCCGGTGCAGCCTGGAGTCACAGGGCCCAGGGGGAGCTCCCACCATGGGACACAGCAAGGAGACTCCCAGCTAGTGCCGGAGGGACAGGGTGGAATCCATGGTAAGAAGCTCAAGGAGGGGGACCATACAGGGAAAGCGGGGAGAAAGAGGGGAGTCAATCTTGACTGCCTTGGTTTGAGAACTGAAAAGAAAATGAATCTGGGTGTGGTAGTGCCTGCCTGTCACCTTGGCCCTCGATAAGGTGACAGAGGAGGGCGCATCAGCTACAAGACCACTCCTGCCTGACAGCAGTGCAACCCACCCCACAGCAGGGCAACCCACCCTACACCGGGGACCCAAAGCCTAGCACCTACGCCTTGCCTACGCCCTTAGCACAGAGCTAAGGTGGCTGGGGGAGGGGGTCCCTGAGGTTCTGTTTACCGAGGTGGACAATGGAGTGAGTCCACTGTCACATGCTCCCTGCCTTCACCGAGGCTGAAGGTCCAGGATACAAAGGAACTTGCAAAGGCCTGGAATATGAGTGGCATGAGTGGAAATGCTGCGGGGGAGGGGAGGGGGCTATCTCTATGAAGCCCCAGAAACAACAAATAGTCAGTACAGAAACAACAAATAGTCAGTACACATTCTGATGGACCAGAGTGGCCTCCAGTCCCCACACCACAAGGCCCGCTCTTCTGGACATTTCCGTTGACTTACCTAGCTGCAGGAAGTGGGGGCTGACTACACTCTGCCCCCTAGCCAGGACTGGGTTATAAGGAAACAAGGAGTTCTGCATGCTTCTCCTCAAAGCCCAGAACAGATATCCGGCTCCCAGTGCTAACCCCAAAGCCAAGCAGGTCCCTGCTACCACATTCCCTACAACCTCTTTCCCTGACTTAGCGGTGATGGAAAGCCTGGTCACAGGGCCTGCCAGCACTCAACTTTTGCAGGACTAAGGTCTTCACGTAGGCATTTTCCAGGTAGCCGGCAAGGTTAGACAGCTCCAGCAGGAGTCTTCCCCGACCTAGGTGCCCTGCCGCAGTGCCAACCTCTCAGTGCACCTCTGGCCTTTCTGCAAGGAAACAGCATTCTCATAGGCAGGTCTGCCATCTATGGGCGAGCTCTGAAGTTCCTGCACGAGCTTCCTGGATTCAAGTCCCTGCCCTGCTGCCTTTGGCTGTGTGACCTGCAAGCAATTGGAAGTGTCTCTGTGCCTCAATTTTTTTTTTAATTCATATATACAAAGCCGATGAGATCTGACTCCAAGAGGCATCCATTATGTAGCAGTGATGGACTCTCTTGGCAAAGACAGAGAGCAAACACCTGGCAGGAAGGTCTCCAACTTTGACCACAGAGCAGCATCCATAGTCTGGGCCAGGACAACGACGGATTAGTGACTGTTACAAACCACAGCATGTGTGTCACTGTGCCACACAGAAACCTCTTAATCTGCCAGGCAGGTCAAGGAACATTAATCAACAGGTTCACATGGCCCGCCCACCTCAAGCCCATTCAGTCAGCCCTCCAGACCCTCCTCCCTCTATGTGCCCATGGCTCAGCCCCATAGTGCTATGTTGGAAGAAACCTCATTGTCCCTGGATGCTAGGAGAGGTCACCATCCATGACACCAGGGCTGGATAGTGACAGGCGTGAGGACAAATAGGCAGGGGCTTGGCTTGTGACTCACAGTCTCACACTTTGAAACTTAGAATCACACACATCTTTACCAGAACTTTCCAACATTTCAAGAAGAAAGAGGAACCCTAGAGGGGGAAATGGGATCCCACCCACACTGGGATGGACAGGAAGACAGAAGGAAGGGAGGACACAGACAGGAAGACAGGCTCAAGGCTGGAGACTGAATGCAAGCCAGTGAAATGCCCCTTGACAAAGCTATTCCCAACGTGTGCGTACACACACACACACACCCTTCTTACCTGTAACCAGGCCAACAGCTGCTGATACAAGGCATTTATATGGCCAGAACAATGATTTTCAAAACACAAGTTGTTCAAAATGAAATGCCGTCCCATGTAGGACAGCTATAAGGGGTGGACAAGGGGGAGCCCTCTCACACCGCTGCCAGGTGCTGAAGGGGTACGGCTGCCATGCAGAACAGTCTAGGCACCTCACAGAGCTCAATGCCTTGCTACTGTAGGACCTGAGCACTCACCCCTGGAGCGGAACACAGGTGTTCAAACAGAAACTTGCACAAGGTAACTCACGGCAGCTCTGCGCACAGCAGCCAAAGACGTGAGCACCCCCCGAGAGTCCACCGGCAGAGGGACAGCAAACAAAATGTGGTCTATCTAGACTGGGGGTTTTATTCAGTCCTAAGGGAGGAGGGGGCGACACACCCTGCTCTGTGGATCACCGAGCGGGTGAAGGGGCCCTGTTGGTACATGCTCTCCGCCAGCCGGCAGCTGTAGGCCATGTCCAGAGAAGGCAGATATAGATGGATGGAAGGCAGCTGAGCCACTGCCCAGGACATGGGGGGGGTGGGTGGAAGAGGAGGACAAATAGCTATAGAGGTGCAAGGCCTCTTTAGGGGGTTACCCAATCATGACAACGGTCCCCCACATCTCTGGACATGAGGAGAGCCACAAAGGGCTTCTTCAAGTGAGTGAAATGATCTCAAAGCTGCTTCTAAAACTGAGTTGCTGTTTGTTTTTGTTTTTAATTCTAATTTTAATTTTAATTTTGATTTTATTTGAAACTCAACTCTCTGTGCTGTCTTTGCAGATCTCAGATGACCTGGTAATTCCAGGCCCAGTGCTCCACAGCACAGCCAGCAGCTGGATGACAGCTGCCTTTAGCAAGGCCTGTATCATGTCACCTATTAGTTCTGCCACCAAGAGTCTGGGGGGGAGGAAACACACTCATGGTCCCCAGAAGTCTAGGGGGAGAGGAAGAGCTGCGGGGGTGTCATCTAGAAGTCCCGGTGGGTAGAGGGTCTCTGGGTGAGCCATCTAGAAGTCTAGGGAGAAGTGAGGTTTGGGGCTGTGTACCCTAAGATTCTGGAAGAGAGGCCTCTTGTGGCTGAAGGAGTTGGGGGGAGAAAGGGCTCTGGCTGTGGCTCCGAGAAGTCTTTTCCACTAGCAAAGATCTGCCGCCTTCCTAAGGAGTCCACAGATCAAGCTGGCTAGCAAGGCACCTGAGGCCGTAACTCCACTGCGATCACATGCGGAATGCCCCGGGTTCTGGAGGAGAATCCACACCAAGGCAGGTGCTCAGAGGCAGAGGTTCGAAGCAGGTTCAGGACTTCTCCAGATTAAAATCTCTTATAAGATACACACGCACACCACACAGACCACACACAGCCTCCACACACCTCTCACACAGAACACCATAGCCAGCATGCACCATGTGTACCCACAGTGTATACATAGCCCCAAAGTCGACACAGCCCGAGCACATCATATACGCACAACATACATATAACCCTGACACACCATACATACACACATACAATCCACACGTAACCCACAAAGGCCATATGCACACACAGTACACACATAACCCAGAGATGATATACATACACAGAGCCCCACGTTACAAACAGACACAAGCACACATAGACATACACACCCCACATATAGCCCCTATACACAGCCTCTTCATTAGCACAGCCACACACATCACAAGCACAGGCCCACACTCAGCGCACACACTACACACAGATCACATACACAGTCCCCACATACACTATGTACCACACTCAGTACATACACACTACACACATAACCCACATAGGTACACACAATATTCAACATGTATCACAAACAGATCAAACACACACACACACAAGCACATGCATGTCCACACTCAGACACAAAC
The DNA here is from genome assembly GCF_907164565.1 of Psammomys obesus. Taxonomy (NCBI): domain Eukaryota; kingdom Metazoa; phylum Chordata; class Mammalia; order Rodentia; family Muridae; genus Psammomys; species Psammomys obesus. The sequence goes on from NW_026596034.1 coordinate 4,700,410, forward strand.
ACACACTTGCCACATCCACGTGCCACACACACACCACACAAGCACACAACACATACATACATGATACACTTCACACACCACCACCACACCCCCTGAGCTTTTCGGGTGTGAGAAATCTCCATCTCGGCCTGGGAGAATGCCTCACCCGGTAATGAGCCCTCACAAGCATTAGGACCCAAACTGGGATCCCCTCGACCCAGGTCAAAGCCAGATGGGCTTGGCAACAGTCCTGTAATCCCAGCACTCACAAGGGGGAGACAAAATCTTCAGAGCAAGCTGTATACTCAGACTAATCAAAACAGTGCTCGGGGGAGAGGCTCTGCCTCAGTATACAAGGTGGAGAGCAGTTGATAAAAAACACCAGACAGCAACTGCAGGCCACATGCAGAAGCACCTGAGCAGGCGCGCGCGTGCACACACACGTACACACACACACACATCTCCCCCCATTCCAGGACCACAATCACATGAGAAACCAGTCATTTAAGACCCCACATTGCCAGGGCCCTGCCTCAGCTCTGAACAGAGGGCTTTCCCCAGGGTTCCCTACCTATCCGCAGCCCTGTGCTTGCCAGTCCAAAGGCAGGAGGCAGCCGCTCACCAGGTTGGAGAACACGACACAACTTCACTCCTTCCCTGCCAGGCAAGACCAGCTTCTCCTTTGTGGTCAAGGTTCCAGATCAAGAACATAAAGTGAACAGGCCAGCTGTCCCTCAGATCGCTGCAGGGCCCAACTAGTGGGGGGCAGGGCGTGCCAGGGTGCCACTTCCAAGTGTACTCGGTTCTCTACCTCCCTGCTAGGTAGGGAAAGGTCAAGTTGCCTCAAGTCCCTGCTCCACAGCACTCTGGCCACCACACCACTCAGCAGCGACCACCCCAGCCCATCTGGCAAATGAGAACAGCAAGACTCAGCAGCTTGTCAATGGTAGGTGGGGGAGAGCGGTCTGCTCCCCAAAATCCCCAGTGTACCTTATCTTACTTGCTGGCATAGCCATGTGGCACCTGAAAAGTCCTAGACAAAGAAAGCAGTTTCATCTGGACCCTTGGCCCTGTCCTCCTCGGTGGCCCATAACCATCCCACAGAAAAATGACAGTACGGCCACTGGAAAGTGTCACCTCACGAAGCTATCACATGAACCAAAGGGTAAAGTGCTCCCTGTGAACGGCACACACTAAGTTACATGACTAATAAATGTGTCATCACCCACGCACAAGGGCTGCCTGCCAGACTGCCTTCATCCTGTCCCAGGGTCAGAGCCATCTCACAAGCCACACTCAGAGCCCTCAAGTTCTTTCATGGCCCAAGTCCAACAGAACTGGGAAGGAAGGACTACCACATGCTCTCTTAAAAATCATCCCAGCACACCAGAAGGCAGCAGAGCGGTCCACGGCTGGCTCTGCTTGTCCACTCCCTGTCCACAACAATGAGAAGGTGGCCTAAAGTTCTCTGGAACGGTGGCCACGGGGTCCTTAGGGGCAGATGTGGTCACAAGGATACATGCTCAGCTCTTGAAGAGAAACTGGGATATCTCACCACTCCTGGGATCCCAGGGACTGGCCAGCTCGTTGCGGAGTCCTGAAAATGTAGGTGGCACAGAACACTGTGGATAGCAGCCCTGCCTCCTCCGGATCAGGAGATGCCTTGAGTGTCAGTCTGGGAACCTGATGGCCTCTCTACACCACAACCACCACCTTACCACTCCCGCACACCCTACCACAGTTTCCATCATGGGAATGAAGACAGCAAACACAGAGAGGGACGGTACCTCCCTCCACTGGAGGCTTGTCAGCAGGTCCTTCTCAGGAGCCAAGTTCAACAAACACACACACCAGAAACTAAACATCCTATTTGATTGATTGGTTGGTTGATTAATTGATCGATTTTTTTTGAGATAGGGTCTCTCTACATACTCCTAGCTGTCCTAGAATTCACTATGTAGACCACTTTGGCCTTCACAGAGATTCGTTTGCCTCTGCCTCCCAAGTGCTAGGATTATAAGCATGCACCACCATGCCTGGCTCAGTCTTCCTATATTTCAGTAGCCATAGGGGACGTATCTCTTCAGCAAAAAAAGGCAGCGCAGCCCACCTGTCCAGCACTGACCCATAGTCTTGCTTCTGTTTCCCGAGATATGGAACACGCCCGTTACTCAGCCTTCCAACAAGTCTCTTCCGTCGAGGGAGCCTCTGCCACAAAGGGCCAGGGTAACAGACCATTCACAGACATAACAAATCCCATACCCAGGTCAACCAAGACACTGCAGGCTCTACACAGCTCTAAGAGCTTCTGTGAAGGCACCAGGCCGGAAGCAGGGGGCTGGGGATCAAGGGCCAGTTCCCCACTCTCCTGTTCAGTCTGTTACATCCTTCACAGTTCAGTTATTTGGAAACCATCTTCAAGATTTTTGCTGGGGCACTAACAAGATGGCTCAGCAGGAAAACGTGCCTGCCACACAAGCCTAAGATCTACTTTCAATCTCCAGAACCCACAAAAGGCATAAAACAGAGGTTTTCAATCTGTGGGTCACGACCATTTGAGGGTTGAACAACCTTTTCACAGGGGTCTCCAAACACAGCTATTTGCATTACAATTTGTAACAGCAGCAAAACTACAGTTATAAAGAAGCAATGAAAATAATTTTATGGTTGAGGGGTCACCACAACATGAGAAACTGTATTGAAGGGTGGCAGGATTAGGAAAGTTTAGAACCATTACTATAAAGGAAAGAACCAACTCCACAAAATTGTCCTCTGACCTCCACACATTCAACATGGCTCCATCACCACACACACACACACACACACACACACCCTGCATTAATAACAAATTTAAAAACTTGCCCAAGTATCCAAGTATTAGATGCTGTCACTCAAAACTTTTGCCAACTCAGTTTCTTCAACCAAGTGAGCTAGCCTCATAAGCCATATATGTCCACCAAGTCACAAATTAGATGTGTAATCACTGATGTTAAATGTGTGTAGACCTGAAATGTGTACCCAATATTAGCCCCTCAGTTGCCTCAGTTTGCACAACTAAATGAGAAGAGTGGATGTAATGATTATTTGATAGGACTCATCAGACGAGACTCAACAGGCCTTGGACCCCATACTCTGGAGGCAGCTATTCCGAATCCAAGGATACAGCTGGCACGATGTGGCTGAGAGGGACAAGGGAAGGAGGCCTGTCATCTGCCAGACAGAGAACTGGGACCCAATGCAATGGGAGGCTGTGGCTGAATGCAGAACTGCTACTCCAGAGCTTCAAGGTCCCAAAGATGGGTCCAGCCTCAGTCCCTGTGAGCTGCCACAGAGGATTACCAGTTCAAAAAGTTTCACCCATCAGCTGCTTCCCACAGCTTGCAAACAACCACAAGAACTGAAAGACCTGAGACGGAAAACCCAAGGTCTCCAATGGTCATGCCACCCAGCACCCCACAATGCCACACATCCCACAAGTCTGAGCTTGCTCCCCATCACCTCCCCCTGAAGGCATGTTCTCGGGTCTGAAAGTCCGTTTCAGGGGCGGAAGTACAGAAATCTGGTTTTCACTCCTTCGGGTTTCACTCTACTCAAGTGGCTTCTGCTCAGTGTGTTTGGCAAGAACGTCAATGGCATTCAGAGAAGGTGCCACGCCTGGCAGTGGGGGTACTCACCACCCACCTCACTTGCCCAGAGGATGGAACCAGGGCCCTTGGGAGGAGAAGGGTTGACTTGTCTCCACATGGAATGAATTTTACTGGCCATATGGAACAGATATACAATCGTGTTGCAAGGGGAAGTCTGGACTAGACACAGGAATGTGACAAGAAGAATACCATTTCCATAACCAGCTGGGTGGCTTTCTGACTCCCTGGGCCAGTCTCCCAACCCCCCAGCAAAGCTCCACCAGCCCCTGGGCGCTTACCTGCTGCTGCCACAGAGGAATCCCAGGCCAGCGAGAAGTCCGAGGCCTCCCCCTCTTCAACTGGAAGAGAAGAAAGAAGGGCTGTGAGTTTGTAAGCTGTCCACATAGGTCATGGGGTAGGGCACAAGTCAGATGGGAGCACTGTGGGGTATTTGTATGCCATCTGCCAGGGGACGCTGGGGTCATAAAACCTACGCCAAGGTGGCTTTTGTTGGTGTCACAGAGATGAAAGCGTGATCAGAATAAAGCACAAGGACTAGGGCATCTTCAGCCAGTAAGGTAATGCCATGCAAGCATGACGACCTGAGTTCGGGTCCCCAGAACCCACACAAGGCTGGACACCATAGCATGTATCTGTAATCCAGGTGCTTTTATGGTGAGACTGGAGGCAAAGATGGGAACCTTTGGAAACTCGTAGGTCTGGTAGCCTGTGTACACACTGGCAAACAAGAGATCCTACCTCAAACAAATTAAAAGACAAGGACCAAGACTGTCCGCTGTCCTCCATGTACACACAAACACACACACACAGATTATAAATAATAAAAAAGCATCACACGTGAACGCCAAAGTACTGTCTCTGTTTCCACAGCCCTGTATTCTGGCAGACATCACTAATCAATCACAGCACTGCCTCCAGACAGACATATCAGAATCCTTTTCTATTCAGTACTACAGCATTAGTACATAGTTTCCACTCAGGAGCAAAACATCTGCCACCCACCAAAATGAGGCAAAGCTCAGAACAGTCCCTAATCTTGCAGGCATTTTTCCCTACCAAAGGCCACATTGCCTACCGCTGAGATACAAAGGCTACCTTGATAATGGAAAGGAACAGATACGGTGGCTCTTGGAGGCTGGGAAGATTCAACGCACCATTCTGTGTGTTGGAGTCATAACCTGCAGACGGACGGCCCTCGGGACACACAAAGGCCTGCTTTCCCCAGGCCAGCAGACAAAATCACTGCAGCTCATTGGCTGGCAACATGGCAGGGAAACTCACCTTCCCCCACCTCAGCCTGGACCCCACAGAATGAGGCTTGACAGGGATGAAGTCTCCCCTACCCCAGACCCCAGCACTTGAGACCAGGCTGGTGGGGACCAGGGAGAAACACTATACGGCATAATAGCACTCTCGCCCTGGACTCAGGCCCAGTCTGGAGCACATAATAATATTAAAGCTGGGTTATGGACTTTGTAAATGGAACTTTGTTTAAGCCAAAAACGTGCACACATGTTTTTCAGATTTAACAGGCCCTGCAGCTCTGCGCATGTGCAAGCTGAAGGGACCTGAGCTGCCCACCTCTCAGTCCTCAACACTGGAATAGCTGGGTGCCCCCTGTGAGACAAACACTCCCCTTGGCTGAGGAGCACCAAAAGTCTCAGAGTTAATGAGAGCCTGTGCCGAGTTTAGACCTCCACTCCGGGTGGTCCATGAAGAATGGGGTCCTCTAGAAACCAGGGCACCGAGGGCGTGTCTACAATCCTAGGTAGCTCAAAGGCAGTGAGGCAGTATGCTGAGGGAGAGGGCTGGCTGTGGTCAGAACCTGGCCCTGGGCCTCACTAGCTGTGTGATCTTGAGCCCTGCACTCTAGTCCACTCAAGGCTGTGAATTCACAAAAACAGCTAGCATGAGCCATAAGACAAAGCAAATGTGAACTTATCTCCCATTTTGTACCCTGTGAGGGGCAAGGGATCAAGGACTGCTCTGTCCTGGAGACAAGCGACTGCAGAGTTAGGAGGAGAGTGGTCCAGTGCAGCCAGTGAGGAAGGTCAGAGTTCATAGGTCATGGTGCAGACTTCCTCCAGCATGTACAGTGGCCCTGACCACGGCCCTCTCAGTGAGGGACCCATATGCCATCTGGCCTTGTGCCTGGAACATGAATGTGTTTTCCCACAGCTGCTGGCATGCAACACGCCCCCCCCCCCCAACAGCTCTGGCCCACATTCTGTCCTTTGAAGGTATGAGCATATGGCCTTTATATATTCTTGATGAGAAAAAGAAACGCCCTGCTCCACCCCACTCAAGGCTCTTCATTGTCTGAAGCTATGACAATGAAGAGGGTTTTCTACCTGACCAGGCTCTGCAGTCCAGTTGGAGTTCCCAACATGACCAACAAGGACAGCAGGCACAGAAAAGAAACTATACCAGGTGCTGACTAGGGGAAATAGGAGACTGCTCTCTGGGGGCCCAAAAGGCCGCACGCTGGGAGCCCCATATCTTTACCCTGGAATTCTGCTGCAGAGGCACAAAGAACCCAGGAGTGTGAGGCATGCTGGGGATGACCAGTCAACGCAGGCCAGAGCTTAGCAGCATACCACGGGGTCTACCCACCATCCAGGGGCGGTGCTCCATTTCAGAGCCAAGCAGCAGATGTTCAGGATTCTGTGTCCAAGAACATGAGTACAACACAGAGACTATGGGACACAGGAACACTGGACTTGCCCAGGGTCGAATGTCAGACACCTGGGCCAGCCTTTCCTCACTCAAGTGTACCAAGTCCATAAAGAGCTCGTGCCTCATCTCCCTCACTGCTCAGCTCTCCACAGCCTTGTCCCCACTAAGTGGTCCACCTCCCATGTCTTGGGCTTTCGTCTACCTCATTACAGGGCATACACCTGCCATCTTGTCACTGCTAATGCCAAAGCCTAACTCAATGCCAACATCAGAAAACACAAACGTCTGAATGAATAAGTAAGCAAGGCATGGCCCCCACAGAATGAGCACCCCTCACCCAGCCTGCTGGAACAGAGCTCTGCTCTGAACCAGGCTTTGGTAGGACAACCCCAGGCACACACCTGCTCCTGCAGGGCAGGACCCATGTGGTGCTCATCTGACATGGCTTGGCCTCAGCAGGTGGAAGGTATGTTGGACTTACAGCTGCCCTGGAATAAAGAGCTGGGGAGCCTGTAAGCACTGTCCTCACTCAGGGCCTGGACTATGGCCACCAGGGACGGCCCTTCCACAGAGAACCCAACAGCGTCTACTCAGAGAAGGTGGAACAGTCACCTCTGACATTTTAGGAGATTCCAGCACTGTGTGCAAACCAGAATTCTTAGTAATGGGGGAAAAGGGGACTGAAAGGGGACCAGGAGGCCTATAGAGGGCATTTGTCTGGTGGCAGCAATTCAAAGATAGTTTTGACGAGTGCCTCCACGAACGCTAATAAGAATTCTGAGACTCTGTAAAGGCTTCAAACATCAGAAGCCCACATTCCTTCTCAACTGTGAGACTGATAGCTAACTGAACCACGGGAATGGGTGAGTTCCACCAAATGCTGTCTCCATACTTCCTCTTCCGGGATATGCAGAGTCTTGTCCATGAACCATGATTGGATTTGCAGCTCCAGAGGTACCAGGCAGACCCAGGGCCTTGTGTGCTGGCCTCTGAGCTACAGATCTCAATGGCAGACCAGTGTATTAAAGTAGGTGTGAGCCTCTTGGTCCTGGCTGTAAAGCAGTGTCCTCTACCAGAGGGCAAGGCCTCCCAAACACCTCATTGAGGAAGAAGACACTGGAGACAGAAAAAAGGTGTGGAAAGTGGGGCAGAGGTGAGGAGAATAGAAAAGCACCCTCTGGCCTAGCAGCCTGCTAACTCAACAGGGCGTTCCCTCCCTCCAAGCTGTGGCAAAGTCAGCAGGACCTGTGCTGTCATAGGCAGGAGAGCTGCGGGGATGGCGCACTGCAGACAAGCTCTAAGGCGATGGCCTCTGGCCTCAAGAAGGGACGGAGGAAAGGGAAAGGCTGCCTGAGCCAGAGCCCCCTCTGAGCTCCAGAACCCACCCCAGACCAGTGCTCCCAAGGAGCCCAGAGTCAGGTGTTTAGCTTCTAAATACCTACGCATTGGGCATTTTTCTTTGGAAAGGATCATTTTCACCAAAAATCATCTGGGAAAATGTTCTCCCCACAACCACCTGCCGACAAAGTCAAGAACTTCTGTACTCTTTGGAGTTTGTTTGTTTGTTTGTTTGTTTGTTTGTTTGTTTGTTTTACTCTGGGTTATGCCTCTGAGAGTCTTAGTAGACTCTCGTAAGTTCCCCTGGACCTTGGGACCCCCCACACACACCTTTGCAGTGAAGCCGGGCTCACCTTGGCCCCAAAGAGACTCTTGAGAGTCCCCCTATGCCACAGGAAGTGGTAAGCCAGGCAAGCTCGTCTTTAGAGAAGCCATGTCACCCCCACCAGGTTAGGCACCAAGAAGTTACCCTAAAGCCCAGAGACTGCCAAGCATAAAGGAGAGCCTAGCTGCTCAAGGAATGGAAAACACACAGGGCTGAGGTGGGCTCAGAGACTGGGCACCAGGAAAGAACATGGGAGGCCTGAGGCTGGTCTCCAATGCCACATAAATAAACAAACACGGACAGGGCAGTGGCCTACTGTGTGTAGATGGGCAGGCTGGGCCTTGTAAAAAAAAAAAAAAAAAAAAAAAAAAAAAAAAAATATGAGAAAAAAAAAAAAAAAAAAAAAATTTTGTGTTCAAAAAGGGGTACAGCCGGGGGCAGGGGGGTGGAT
>NW_026596034.1:4708925-4718051 GCF_907164565.1 Psammomys obesus
AAACAAGGGGGGCCTGAGAGGGGCGACAAAAGCCCAAAAAAAAAAAAAAAAGGGGAGGGGGGCGGCCTATATAGTGGAAAGAGGGGGGAGGGGGGCAAAAAAAAAAAAAAAAAAAAAAAAAAAAAAAGCAAATGTAGTAGAAGAAAGCTAAAATATAAGCTATTGTGTTCACCAAGAGGTGTATCCTGGCGCAGGGCTGTGGATGCCCAGCGAAGAGTATGTATTCCTCTACAGAAAAGCATGATGGATTCCTTGTCCAAATTGCACAGAAGCGCTGGAAGGCAGAGCCCAGCCTGTGGTCACTCCTGAAATTGAGCTTCCAGGAAACATGACCACGTTCAAGAACAAAACAAGCACCCAGCACAGCTGAAGCTCCCTCCAGACTCCTCTCCAAGCCCCTCGGCACCAGCTAGGTTCTCAGGGAAGCCTAGAAACAGCATGACTGAGACTCCCAACCTGGGACCCCATGTTTCCTCTCAGGTCATTTGCTAAGATGAGGACAACTAGGCAGACACAGCAGTACATACCTGCCATCCCAGCCTCCAGGAGGCCCAGACAGGAGAACCAGAAGCTAGCCCACAGCCATGGGGGAGGGAGTGGGGAAGGAGGCTCATTCACAATCTTAATGGCAAGACAGGAGGACTAGCAATGTCCTAAACTGAGGCTAAGTGGCAGCCGGGACTCTGGGTCCCTCTCAGGCCTCTCTGCCACACCCCCAGGACCAGCACCTCACAATAAAGCAGCTGAGTTGATATAAATTCTCCAAGCATGGTCAGTATCAGCTTACTTACACACACACACACACACACACACACACACACACACACAGCCTCACTGGGGGCAGAAAAGAAGCAGCAGGCTGCTGATGGGACAGAAAAACCCTACCTGCCCACTCCCTCAGCTCACCCTAGCTACCATGCTCCTACTTGCTTATAAGCAACTGTCAGATATTTAAGCAGAGTGTTCACAAGCCCCTGCCTTTTTCTCACTGCTTCCTAGAATTAGCATGTTTTCTTTTTATAAAAGTTGCCTGCAAAAGTGTACCGTGTATACTACATGTATACAGTGTATAAAATGAGAAAATTGAACCATTAAAAAACCACGGAACTAGAAGAGCAACTTCTCAGGCATAAAACACATTGTTATAACTTTGCAGAAGGCTGGAGCAGCTTGCTTAACTGAAGGAGGCAGCCGCTTCTGCAGGATTCCTGCCTCAGCGTGAGTGTACATAGCCAACATCTTTCCCCATCAAATCCGAGACCATCGCTACTGATGACCCTCTGAGTCCTACTACAGGAGGCTTGGGGACTAATTTACCAGTCCCTGGTGCTGGATGCCTCGCCTGCCTCCAGCTGTTCCCTACCACCAGTGTCTAGGCTGCATCACACACTCAAACATCACACCTGGCCATAAGACTGTACGGTGATTTTTCTTAAGATTAGTTCTCAGAAGCAGAGTTTCTAGAACAGAGACTCAGCCTGTTGGAGCTATAAAGACACACTGTCAATTTGTTTGACTTTCTCTAACCCTTGAAGTGAGGTACAGTATGTAAGTGACCAGAAAAAGGATTGGGCTTTGACCTTTGACCCCTCCACTATGAACTTTGCCTCAGGTTTCATCTTCCCAACTGTCCTAAGATGTAAGTCCCCAATTCACCAATGAGGAAAACAGATGCAATTTGGTTAGCCACATCATACAAGCAGTGGCGTCTATATTTGAAGCGGGGCCTATCCTCCTAGGACAATGCTTGCCTCTCAGCTGAGCTGTAGCTTCCTCTCCGCACAAGTGTGGGGAGTTACTATCTGAGCCTCCCAGAAGGTCTGCACCTTCCCAGAAAGACAGAGGCTAACTGAGAAGGTGGAGCTGAGACTCCGCTGTGCCAAGCCTTACAGACATGGTGCTGTGAGGGCTGGCCCTGAGTATGCTGAGAAGTCAATTTCAAGCTCTCCCTCTTGCTTACAGTGTGATCCCAGCAATGACTCTACCTCTTTCAGTCTTAATTTCCACATCGTAAAGTGAGGGCAGTAAAACTCCCATTCATTTTGAAGACAAAGAGAAACAACCCAGGCAAGAAGTTTGGCTTAGTGTCCCCAGAGAATGGGTGACACTAAGCAGAATTACTCTGTTCTCTGTCTCTGGGGAGCAGCCTGCACAGGCCCTGATGGCTGCCCTCCTGTCCACCCCGGTCTTCTGCATGTATGCAGTCATCCTTCTGTGTTCTCACTGCACACAGAAACATGCGTTCGTGACATAACATGACTGTATTGTTTTGAGAAGAACATGGGGGTCTCTCCTGCTAGCTGCTCCACTCTGAAGGAGAATAACATGGGGTGTCTCTCTCACTAGCTGCTAAACAGTGTGAAGGCATCAGAAGTATATGGAGGGGCCACAGGCCATCCTCAAACAGGGCTTCGGGGAGATGCCAGTTGTGAGGTGGGCAAGGCAAGTACCAGGACTATACAGATCCAAGCACACTGGGGGAACCCAGCCCCTCATGCAGGATGGAGGCAACCTGTACTCACTCCCAACTGTGGCTGTTCAGGGCAAAAACCAAGAAGGGTGGAATCCCACTCTCTTTTTCTTTTTACTACTTCTGTTTGAAGGAAAGCATCATAAAGTAGAAACTAGTACATTTTTATGAGCCCTTAACAACTTGGCCTCTGTGCTAACATACCATGAATGAATGTCTAAGCCTTGTTATACATGTGGTTTATTTTAAACACCCACAAAGAGGAAACTGAGGCTCTGATTGGAAACTGATGTGCGCACACACACAGGATGGTGCTTACTCACAGGAGCACGTGGGGTAGGAAGCAATTTTTAGTGATTGGGGCATACAGATCTGCGCTCTCTCTCTCTCTCTCTCTCTCTCTCTCTCTCTCTCTCCCCTTCGCCAATTGTGTGGTGAAAAGTACCTAATATAAAGCATCACAGTCCAATCTTGGAAAGTGTAGGACACTGGTGCTGACCACACGCATGCTGGTCTTCCATCCCTCCTGCAGGGGGGGGCACTCCACGTCTCCCACAGAACGCATTTCCATGTCCCCAGGGTAGAAGAAGTTGGTATTTTTCCTAAGTCTGATTTGGCAGGGGGACATTTCATGGGCACAGTTGTTGTGTCCCCTCCCCACTCTGCCCCTTTGTGCATCCCCAGTGACTTCCATGCCCATGGAAGGACCTCCAGGGTCCCAGCTTCCCCATCTGCCAGCTGCTAGGCAAGGCTTCCCCCACTCAAGCCTGCACAGGATCTCTGAAAAGCTTCGCTACACCCAGCACCCACGCCAGGGGGGAGAGGGACACACACTTCCCAGCAGTGACAGCCTTACAGCAGACAACTCCTAGATGATAGGTATTTCCCGAACTTCCACCAAGCATAGGTATGCACAAACTCGCATGTGCATGCACACGTGAACACACAGGCACACAGTTATGTTATAGTACTATTCTGTTTCCACACTCCCTTCATCACACATTCCTTAGTTTCCCTTCACACACTGGCTGCATTAGTAACCCACTTTTCTAATTCTTTCTTTCTTTCTTTCTTTCTTTCTTTCTTTCTTTCTTTCTTTCTTTCTTTCTTTCATGAGACAGGGTTTCTCTGTGTAGCCTTGGCTGTCCTGAAACTCACTCTGTAGACCAGGCTGGCCTCGAACTCACAGAGATCCTGCCTTTGCCTCCCGAGTGCTGGGATTAAAAGCACGCACCACCACTGCTTGGCCACTCTAATACTACTTAGAACAGACATAAAAAGCAATGTTTTCCTGAGCGGGTGTGGAAGCATATGAGCCAAAACCTCTGGAGACTGAAGCAGGATTGACAAGAATTCAAGGCTAGCCTTGGCTACAAAGCAAATTCAAAGTCAAACTGAGCTACATGAACTCTTAAACTAAAAAAGAAAAAGAGAGAGAGAGAGGGAGAGAGAGAGAGAGAGAGAGAGAGAGAAAGAAAGAAAGAAAGAAAGAAAGAAAGAAAGAAAGAAAGAAAGAAAGAAGGAAAGAAAGAAAGAGTTCCCCCAGCCAATAATAGAATGAATGTGAATCAAACTGATGGGCATGAATGTAAATACAAATACAAAGCCTGAAGATCTGGGCATTTCACAGATGTGGAGAACAGTGTGACTGTCAGTCGTGCTTTATGGAGTGCAGGGGCCCACCATCCAATCTAAACAAAGTGACAGCCAACTGCTGTAAAGCAGGGGCAGTGCTGGGCAGGGAGGTGGGAACACGGTCGTCCAAGAAGGAAAGAAGATAGATATATTTGGTCCTCTTTCCATGCCAGGGCTGGGTACTCAGCTCAGGGACACAGGCCCATCTCACAGACTGTGCGTCCCATCTGGGCTGGACCGAGGAGACTGGGCCTCAGGAAAGCTCATGGGAAGCCCAGAAAAAGCAAGACCTCAGGAGTCTGTGGATGGGGAAGAATGATGCTGAAGGAAAGACGCCTGCAGCCCTCCTAGAGTCTTGAGGCTGCACAGTCCTGAGAGAGCCTGACATTGGGTAAGGGGCACACAGCACCCCTATACCCCAACAATGTCTGTCTCATCCTGCAGCCCCGAAAGACCCAAAACGTGCCAGATGTGGGCCGCCAAGAGAGACCAAGTTCATTTCTCTTGTGTCCTCTGATAATACTTGGCTGTGTTTATTTAACTTTCAGCTTTGGACAGCAGAGAGAAGGAACAGGAAAATCAGCTTGGCTCCCTTCAAAACATAGCAGCCCACACATCAAGAGAAGACACCCACACAGACGCTGCCCTCCACCCTCCAAGAAGACATCTGGCCCACTGCTGGCAGGGAAGCCCTTGGGGATGGGGGAAGGCTGCAGTTCGTCCACAGTGCCTGGCGGCCTCTGGCCAGAGTCTCAGGCACTCCTCCCCATTGGCCCCAGCCTCAGAGAGCTTTAGGTGACCAGCTATAGGGGAACCAAGACATATGACAGAGCCTGAAGGAAGAGAGTGGACTGCAGGGGAAAGGGAGAGTCACATACAGGGCTGCCTTCCCCACCCTCGGCAATATGCCAGGCTTCCTGCAAGCAGAGGGGGCTCTCTGGGCGGGCTGTCCAGCCTAGAAAAGCCCTTCTCCCTGTACTTTTCCTCTAGGTTTGGTGCTCTATCCCTGAGGCATCTGAAGCATGCTCCCCAGGCTCAGGACAAAGACATCAGTGATGGGAGCTGGAGTGTCCACACAAGACCACCCAGCAGGACTCATGGGACAGAAAGGGTTTCTGCACTGCCATAGCCCTATAAGCTCTCCCGGAATGATAGGACAGAGCCTTCCATCCAGACCTGACAGTCACAGAGCCCATGCCCTACACTCTTCCTACCCCACCCTCTAAGGCGATATCCCCCTGCACTGGCTCTCACCCCGTTCCTAGTCCCTCAGCACTCAGGCTCAGCCACCTTGGGAAGCAAATACAGAAAGAAGTGCAGTGTCCACAGGGGCAGAGGCAGAGAGAAGAACCATTATAGAAAAAAGCCTTGGCTTCAGTGCTCCTCGTCCCAAGAAGTACAAGAGAAGACCTGTACAGCAGGATTTAAGGCCTGATGACCCTGCCCCAACACATCCTGTTCCCCAGCCTGGCATGCCCCAGTCTCTGATTCTTGTTCATTCTTTGACAGGGAAGCACGCTGGGAATGTCTGGCCCATTCAGGACTCATGGTCGGGACTTTAACATCACAGAGCACAAGGCTGGGAGTCAGACAAGCATAGCCTCTGACACCAACAACTGTGGGTACTTGGCTTGCAGCCCACCTCTCTATTCCTCCATTTTCTAGACAAGGTCAAACGGGGGCCATACTAGGACAGACCCGAAGAGTTCTTGTGAGGAGGTAACTGGGTTCTGAGGTGGGAGTGCACAGCGAAAAGGCCTAATGAAGGATGACAGGAGGCAGGAGAGCAGCCGGTCTCAGCAAATGCCACCAAGTGAGCAAACATAGCAAACACAGTCACCTATTCTCCTATCCAGGAAGAACTACACTTGATTCTTCAGAGTGCTGGGTCAGGATGGACAGTATCGTAAGTCACATCACATGTCATGTGTCACATGTCACAAAGACTGGTGTACTTGCTAGGGTCACACATATGTCCAGCTCAGCCTTGGCTCCAGGGTCAGGACCAGGCTCTTGGTACGTTCCTTCAGGGTACTCCTTCTTGACATGCACCAGGTGTCATAGTCTAGTTTGAAGATTATGGGGCAGAGGCAGGCTGCCAACAGTTTAATACAGTCACTTCCAAAATTCCTCTGATGATGCCAAGGCCAGCATCAACCAGCCCCCTTGGGTCCCAAAATCCCCTGGAGTGGAAAAGTTGTCCTGGTCCCATCCTTGCCCTGCCAAGACCATGCCACAGCCACAAGAAGAGCACCAACAAGACCTCAGAGCTCCTCTCCCAGCCCTGGGACCAACCCAATGCGCCTAAGGATGGACTCCAACTGATCTGCTGTGCCAGGTGCCCTACCTAGCTGCTGCCAGGAGGGCAGAATCCACCAGGCCTGCCATGAACTCCCCCAGCCTGGCAGCCATATTTCCCCTGGAAGACAGCCCTGAAAACACACCTTCTGCAAGCTAAGAGATACCTGGGCAGTTGTCTGTGGCAGGTGCAATCCCCCAAGCCGATTTCTCTCCCCAGACCTGAAAGGTAGGACCAGTTAGTCTGACAGAAAGCCAGCAGATTGGGGTTTTTGGTCCTAGTATATATGCAGGTCAGACCAGCTTGGTGTAAAAAAGCACTCAAGATGAGCCACAAAACAGCCTTGGGTGATGCTGAGATCACTAAGATAAGATCATTTTGGATATTAGCTCATTTAATCCTCACCTTCACCAGCCCAGCCAGGCAGCCAGACAGCAAAGCCCATGTCACAGGACATCACAGAGAAGGTCAGAGGTCACCCAGCCACAGACTGGAAGGGCAGAACAGACCAGCCCTGGCTGCAGAGACCAGACTCTCCTGCAGCTGCAACCACGCTTGCTGTGATGTTTCACTGAAGCTTCTGACACTCCTCTCTATCCGAGGCCGGTGCCCGTCGGCCCTCTTCCTCTGCCACCAGCACCTTCCCCAGAGACTACGGCTATAGGAGATGCTTTTCTTACCATCCCAGCTGACCCCCTCAGTGACAAAGACCCCATCTGATCTCATTACTCATGACACTTTCCCAGGCCCCTGTACAAACAGAGCCTCACTCCCCTCTGGTTCCCCTAAACCTTTCTCAGCGACCTGTGCAGCCAAGACACCCCGTGGCCAAGATGCCAAGCATTAGGCTTGTGTGGGGTAAGCCTCAGCTTCTTGTCTCTGCTAGCATACTTCCAGCCCAGACCCACCTTCCAGGACAGCACTTGAAAACACACCTTCCACTAGCTAGGAGATACCTGGGCTGTGTCTGTTGTTCTGAATTCGTCCAAGGCTCTTTGTTTCTTTGCCTTTTTAAATCTTCAAGACTGCAGGGAAAACATTTAAATACAGGCGCACCCACAGAGAAAGACAGCTGACACACAGAACGGCCTGCCAGAAGCAGGGTTTGTGGATAAAAACACGTCCACGTGAGCTTACACCTCTCCTTCTCAACCCAAGGCACTTAGTGGTCTTTGGCCCTCTGATTGCAGGGCAAGGCTGCAAAGAGCAGCTGTAGGAAGTCCACAGGCCCACAGGGATGTGCCCAAGGAAGGGTGCCCAGGTAGCTGGGGTCCTGGAACCATGTCTCAGAAACAGAGCTGAGGAAGAGCGGCATTACCCCAGTGGGACAGGCTCAGGAGGGCCCAGAGCTGTCTTCAGGCTTCTGAGAGGCTGTCACTGGGAAAGAGGAGATGAGATTGCTGTGTGGCCTCAAGGGGTCAATTGCCAGGACCAAGCAGTGGAATTCTGGACAAGAGAGTTTCAAAAAGGAACGGAGGATTCAATCAGCAAAGGCCACTTGAAGAAAGATAAAAGTGGGAGGTGGCAAGGCTCCTGGCATGGAAGGGGATGAAGCAAAGCCCCCTGGAGCTTCCAAGGACTGCAGAGAAGGCAGCTTGAGCTGAGAGGGACAAATGGATTTTGAAAGACTCACCCCAGCCTGCTCAAGCACCCTTCCCCATTGAGTTTGCGCAGCCTGGGCCGGATAGGTTCTCACAGGGATCCAGAACCCAAAAACTTCTGTGGACTATAAATGAGTGCCCCTCCAACGCACACCTGGGCCACTGTGGTCTAACAAAAAGTCACAGGGCAAGTGAGGCCCCCACCTCAGACACAGAAAAAGCTCCTCAGGAACGAGAGGAGCCACCATACGTAAGAGAACAGAGTAGGTCAAAGGTGACTTGAAGCTCTGCCCCAATTTGGGGCTGCAGCTGGCTTCCCAGCCCTTTGAGAGATTTTGTCAGCTGCCCAGGGGCCCCCACCTGACTGGCCTGCCTCAGCCACCCACACTGAAACCCCAGCTCTAAGGAACAGGGCAGCCAGCCAGAGGCTGGGGGAAGGTCACAGCCTGTGGAGGAGATTCTGTTCCACATGACACAGGAAGGAGAGCCATTTGCTCAGATGGGGTGAGCACCACAGGGGGTAAAGCAGACTGCTGGCCTGTGTTCTCCTTTCTCTCCCCCCTTGCACCTATAGGCCTGCAGCTGGAGCAGACCTTCATTTGGTGACACAGTCAAGTGGCTTCACAGTATGGTTTCCCAGAACTTAGTCACCAAAGACTGGCAGCTGTCGGTCTAGAGCAGAGCAAAAAGGGAGCAGATCCAATGTCACAGAGATGGACTGAGAGAAACCAAACTGATACGTGCTGAGTAAGTTTCCTCTAAATTTGCCCTAGTATGGAGGTATGTTGCACAACATGGCAAATTGTGTGGTACAGTAAATTGAAGTCTTGGGATTGGAAATGCAGTCTGGGGAAACAGGTCTCCAAGAACCCAGGAGTAACCCCAGGCTTGTTCATAGTGTGTCATAGGGGCTGTGCTGCCCAGGCTTCTTCCAGAAAATATCAAACAAACACCCAGGACTCAGCAGGAAAAGGCACTCACCATGCAAGCCTGAAGACCTGAGTTCAATCCTCAAAACCCACATAAAAGTGAAGGAGGAAAACAACCCCGCAAAGTTGTTATAAATAAATATATATATATATATATATATATATATATATATATATATATATATATATATA
>NW_026596034.1:4718151-4750578 GCF_907164565.1 Psammomys obesus
CCACAAAGTTGTTCTTTGACCTCCATATGGTGTCCAGTGATATATGCCCACACATATATATATACATACACATATATAATAAATTATTAAAAAAAAAAAAAAAAAGACATAGCAATTCAAATCCAAAGGGGCCATGGCACTGTGACTACCATTCTTGAGCACAAGGATCAGCAAGGTCTAGCCCTAGGAAGTAGAACATGGGTCAAGTCAAGAAGAAGCCAGGTTCCTGAGTTTGTCCTATTGCTAGGTACCCTGAACTTCCCTGCACACAAAGAATCATCATTGGTAGCAAACTGGCTCAGGATGGACTGTGAAAAAGGCAGAGGGCTGCATGGTTTGGGGAGAGAGGGATACGTCTTTCCTTCCATGAATTGCTCTATAAACCAGACAACAGAAATAGTAAATAGCAGGGCAATGTGTAGCTGGGGCTGGGGTTAATTTTGTGTGTTATGCACTCATTGGCAATAGTTTTGAATCCACCTCAAACCACCAGTGTACCCATGATGAGTTTGGGGCACAATATTATGCCCCTCATTCAGATCTGGCCTTCTTGGGCTGAGGGATAGGTGAGATGGCCTCTCTGTGTCCCTTTACCTCTGTATGCTAGATGCTGGTGGAGCTCCACCTAGGACCCACCCATCCTAACAGCCTACAGCTCAAAGCTGACCAAATGGACCACATCCCAGTCACCCCCAGGCACCCTGAACTCTGGGATTCTCCAAGATAGCACAACAACCCAAGGACCAGCAGCAGTGAGGCAACCCATCAGCCTCCAGATGCCCACGGACCAGCCCTGCTAACAGCACTCCACCTCTTATCCAGGCAGTGCTCAGCGGATTCAGCCTTCCCAACACAGCTGAAAGCCTCACTCTTCCCAGATACCCTCCCCTCCTCCAGTGGAGCCTCTCGAGTGAGGATGTAAGTGAGGCCTCACCAGTCAAAGGCCCAATCCTCCTTACTCCACTAGTTTCTCTCAGTTTCTTCTCTTGTTCATTCTCTTATCCTCCCATGAAATTCCCCTTTACTTACGCTGACCAGTGTTTACTTATATCAGGAGCAGCCACTGTATCTTGAGTAACAGGAAAGCTATGCAGAAGCTAGGACAGTAAGTTGTGCCCATCAGATAGTCCCGCCCTCATCCCCTACTCAACCAAGGACCAGTGCTCTCAAGGCAAGGTGGGACACACACACATGCATATGTCAGGAGGTGCCCACATCCACTACCCAGAGGAAACTGGAGAAAGCAAAAAAACTGGCTCATTCCTGAGAGGCACCATCAGGACTGGTGAGAGGTCCACACTCCTTTGTCAACATCCCAGAGGAGCAGGAAGCATCATTATAGCAGGGCTGGGCTAAAGGCTGCCCAGGAGCCAAGAGCAGAGACTCTGGAGCACTGAAGCTGAGCACCTCAGACAGATCTGTCACATGAGGTTTTCTAGGTACCATGTCTTCAGGATGAACCATTCATCTGCCTTCTGAGAAACGGGGTGAATGGGGCACCCTGGGAACCTATGGTTGTTCGGTAGCTTTCCAGAGAAGGGTGTTTCCCTTCCCATGGGGCAACTGAGGCTCAGACAAGACACACATTGGGTCTGCAAAAAGCAATATCACCCAAACCATCATCCCAGCGCCAACTGAACAACCAAGTTAACTTACAAGGCTACACAACTTGACCCAGAGATTTTGGCTAGTCACTACTGTCCCCTCAAACAACACCACAAAAAGATTATACCCAGACAGACTTTCTTACCCGTTTCTGTAACTCACGGGAGACCAGGAGCAAGGCCTCAAACGGTTCTGGCAGAGGGGCTCTGGGACATGAGGAGGATGGCAGCAGAAGGCCAGCTTTTGGGGGAGGGGGAGGGTGGGGACAGGCTGGCGCAAGGGGCCCAAGCCTCTTTGGAAACAGCTGCAGTGCCCTGGCCTCATCAGCAGTCACTCCTTCCCGACACCCACTCATTGTAACAGCCCCTTCAGATAGCCTTGGGGCGACGAAACTAGCCCAAGTTCCTGCCGCTCCTCAGCTGTGTGACCCCTGGAAAGTGACTTAACCTCTTAGAACTTCATTTTCAAGAGGCTGAGTCAGAAAGAACTTGACTTCAAGACCCACGTAGGCACAGAGTGGGACTCTAAATAAACAAACAAACAAACAATCTCTTCTTCTGTAAAACAAAAAAGAGCACCAACTTTAGTGGCAGAATAGAGCCGCCCAATAAATGCTGCCATAATCCTTAAAAGCACTACTGTCTTCAGGCTGGCAGTGGTGGCACAGGGCTTTAATCCCGGCACTCAGGAGGCAGAGGCAGGCGGATCTCTGAGTTCGAAGCAATCCTGGACTACAGACTGAGTTCCAGGACAGCCAGGGCTACACAGAGAAACCCTCTCTCAAAAAAACAAACAAACAAAAAAGTACAGCTATCCCATTCCTCTGCCAACAACCCCATTACTGGAAACAAAGAAGCCCCACCCCACCCCACCCCACCACTCTTGAGTCAATATGGATACGTTGTCTGGGAGACTCCCGGCCCCTGCCAAGCAGGGGGCTCTTATGTCTCCTTCAGAAATCTAATGTACAGGCCTAGTTGATGAAGAGAGAGGAGCCGGCTTGTGGCCCACCTCCCCCACCAGGCTCATTCACACACTGTGGGAACCGTGATGTAGCCTGGTGCTCCACCAGCCACAGGGAAAGCTGAAGTACAACAACAGGAACAATGTCACACAGCAAACACTAAGCGGATGTGAAATGAGGACTGGTCTAGGCTTCACGTAGATCCTGCAGGGACAGCGCTGGCCCAAAAACACACACTCATATATGCCTCGGCACCTGCAAGCTTATGACCTCCAGGGCAGATGGCTGTGGAATGGGGAGAGGAGAGCTAGTAGACTAGGAGTGGAGGGACAGCACACTACAGTTGACCCTCGACAGGCAGAAGAGGGGGGAAGGAAGAGGGGTGGAGATGTGAGTATAGACATGAGCACAAGTCAGAGCTCTTATGGAGATGTGGAGATCAGAAGAAAACTTTCGGGAGTCAGTTCTCACATTCTAGCTTGTTTTGAGGCAAGGTCTCTCTAGTGTCTGCCATTTCTCCTCATACTTCAAGTTAATTGGCCCTCGAGCTCCCATGAGCTTCTCCTGTCTCCACCTCCCACCTCACGCTACTGCAAACAGGCCCCAGGGATCCAGATTGAGGTGGGCAGGCCTGTGTACAGTAAGCGCTTTCAGCCGCTGCACCATTTTCCAGCCAGAACCTGGATTTTTGTACACACTTTACTAAATTTGTAAGTGTTCCACTTTAATTCCAAACAAATTCTAATCCTGAGCAGCCACCAAAAAAGAAAAGAAAAAAAAAGGAAAGAAAAGAAAAGGAAAGGAAAAGGAAGGCAGGCAGGGAGGGAGGGAGAAAGAGAGAGGAAGGAAGGAAGGAAGGAAGGAAGGAAGGAAGGAAGGAAGGAAGGAAGGAAGGAAGGAAGGAAGGAAGGAAGGGAAACCCAGTTCTGGTGTTGTGTGTGTGCGTCTCGGGTTACCAGTGCAGCCTCGGTCCGGGACTCAGAACAGGGCCTGAGGATGAGTTCCTGGCACTGAGTCAAAATGGCACGAGAAGTGCTTGGAAAGTGTCTTTCCCCATAAATCAGTGTCTTGGCCCAATGGCACAGACTCTACCATTAGCTATTCATTCCACTGCAACAAACCGTGCTCTCCTTGGGCATTCTTTTAAAAAGAGCATTTTAAGAGTTTGTTATAGATGTCTTTGTCTGGAGGAGAGACATAATAATAATGATGATAATAATGGCAATGACTCAACTATACTGAATGATTCCTGCGCTAAAGTCTCCAGTACACAACAGACCAGCAACGGCTCTGGAAGAGCCCAGGAAAGAATGCAGCTTACAGTTTGCCCAAGTCCCCTAGAACATGCCCCGGACTGGGTCAGACTCTTGGTGTCTGCCCAGCGAGAAGTGTCCGCCACATCTGCCACTTCAGAGTAAGTCTGGCATCTCCCAGAGACAAAACTCTCTGCTGCCAAATGGCTGGGGCTTGGCCACCACTCTGAGCACCTGACATGGGAGTTGAGGGAGTCCCAGAATTGGGGAAGGGTGGGGGAGGAAGTCAGGGGAGAGTTTGCCTGGACACTGTTCCCTAAAATGCTGATCTTAGGTCTAGACAAAAAAGAAAAGATGCTGCTAAAATTACTATGAGCCTTACCCAAAAGGCATCTGGTTACATCTGACTCTAGACCAATGCTTGTGGAAGTTCGTGCTCTTACTGGTCCCTGGATTCCAGAGTAGGGCACAGTAAGACAGAAGCTCAGGCCCAGACAGGGTTTCCCAGGAAACAAATGGAGGGCAGACAGAATGAATACTACAGGGGTCTCCTAAACCAGAAATGAGGGGGTCTGGACAAAGAGTCACAGGTTGCAGATAAGAGGAGGTAGGTAAAGCTGCTCTGAACAGTCTGAGACCCTGGGGAAAAAGAGAGGAAGGTGGAATTAGAGACAAAGGGAAAATCAGTAAGAAACAAAAATACCGGGAGATGACTCAGCCCACCCACCATGTGGGCTCTGCATCAGGGGCTTCCTGCAGCCTACCCACCTGTTGTCTGGCTGTCAGGTAAGTACTAACAAGGCGTAGCTATCTACCATTCATCAATGACATACACGAGGCTCCAAGAGGTTAAAACACTAGTCCAGAGTCACTAAGGCAGCAATGCCAGGTCTTCTATCCTCCTGTCTCCATCAGTCCACAAGCTTCCAGTCTCTTAACTCCAACGTAGTGGCCCTTTGAATTCATCAAATGTGCCAAGCCTTTCTTGCCAATAGGTGTGGTAAGCTGTGTACTGCCACCACCACCACCACAGTCCCACCCCACACACAGCCACTGTCCCCTCCTTACTTCTCCCTCCGCCAAAGCTCCATCACACCTTTTCTCGGGATCTTTGGTTTGTTTGAAATTCAATCTGCTATTCCAGTGAGCTCTGATCTAACTAGGCTGGACCATAGCTTAAAACCCACAGGCTACTTTTCAGAGCCAAGGCTACACAAGCCACCTGAGGGCCTAATGAAAACCCAGACTCCATTTACATGGTGGCTAAGAACCAACAACAACTAACTCCAGCTGTGAGAGACCTAACCCCTCCTCTGGCCTCCTTTGGCATCTGCACTCACACAGGCACATATACAGGCACATAAACAAAAGTTTAAATAAACAAGTATTTCTCGGTGACTAGCCACAACCACCATATGTGGTCAGTATCTGCTCTGCTGAACAGCTCACATGCAAACATCTCCATACTGTGAGTTCTACTGGACAACACCAGACCAGACCTAGAGCAGACATTGTCAGCAGCCACAGGCTCGCCTACACCAGTTTCTCCTTTAATACTGTGCTGCCCTCACAGAGGACCCTCAAGAAATGTTGACAAAAAGTGAGGAGAGAAGAGAAGGGAAATAAGAAGGAAAGAAGAGCTACATGGAGATGGACTGGATAGACAGATGAAATGACAGATGGACAGACAGACTGATGGCCAAGTCATGATAGGCAGGTGGACAAATGGATGGATGGATGGATGGATGGATGGATGGATGGATGGATAATGGATAAATGGATGGATGGATAAATGGATAGACAGTGGATGAATGGATAATGGATGGATGGATAATGAGTAGATGGATGGGTGGATGGATAGATGGATGGATAAATGGATAATGGATGGATGGATAATGGATAGATGGATAGATAATGGATGGGTAGATGGGTGGGTAGGTAGGTGGGTGGATAATGGATGGGTGGATGGGTGAGTAGGTGGGTGGATGGATGGGTGGATAATGGATGGATGAATGAGTGGGTGGGTGGGTGAGTGAGTGGATGGATGGATGGATGGATGGATGGATGGGTAGGTGGATAAGGACTGGATGGGTGGATGGGTGGGTAGGTGGATGGATAATGGATGGGCAGGAATCTAGATGAATCAGGATAATAATCCCCAGCACCTTAACTCTTAGAGATCAAACCCCAACACAAAACCTTACCTTAACTGCCCTGACATAACCCTCTGCTCAATCCAACTGTCCCTGCCCCAGATATGAGCAGCTGAGGACTATCCCCTGTCACCGCACCCTGCTGGACTAGGAGAAATCTGTGTTGGAAAAGAAATGGCAATTCTAAAATGTCTTTACTATTTTGAGTTACTAGATACCTAGCAAACAAGAGCTGACACTCCGCCCTTAGTAGCTTCTGTTCTGAGAGTCTTGAAGACTTTTCTTTCCAACTAAGTAACCCAAATAAATGTAGAGGCTTTTTTATAAAGAGAAATAATTAAAGAACAGATGGTGTTGCTTACTTTGAAATGTTTGCTCTAAAATAGATTTGTGTGCACCTTGGTTGGAGTTCATACCCCTCTGCATCCATGTGTCAGGAAAGAAGATCAGCTCGCTAATTACCTGGCTGTCTTTTCCCTACAAGATCCCAATTTAAGAATCTCGTTTCATTCTAAGAAAATTAATTCAAAATGCCAAATAATTTAAAAATGTATTAAGATTCCCCTTAGACCAGAATGCAAAAAGGAGTTTTCATCTGTCTGCTAAAAATCACCTTGGGTAGTTAGATTGAAGTTTAGCTCTTAAGACTTGATCCCCAAAATTGAGCTTCTGGCACAGCTATTGGCTCCATATGTCCACAGAATGTTTCATTTAAAGTATATGTGCTTTTAAATTGGTCTCTGACCATTTTTCTGCTATGTGTCTCTAAGCACTCCACACATTTTCCCAACCCTTGGAGCCTTGTTCTCCTCGGAAGCTAGCCTCTTTTATTTGCATTGGAGGTAACCTATTTCCCGCATGCCAAAATCTGTTCATTTTCAAGGCCACTTTTAGAGATTTTATAGCCTAAAATGGAATAAAATTTAAATTTAATAAAATTTGAGACCTGAACAGAGGGAGGGAGGGAGAAAGGGAAAAGGAGAGAGAAAGAGGGAGGGGGAGAGAGAGAGAGAGAGAGGGAGAGAGAAATGAACTGGTTTAGAAGCCAGCCACTCAGACACTGAGGAAAATATCCTAAGAAACCCCAAGGGGCGGAGACCATGGATAGCCTGCCAAATGTCATTTGGGGCTGGCTTCAGAAGAGAACCAGAGCTGAGGATGCAATGCAATTATTTAAATCCAGAAAGAAAAATGTTTGCTCCCAAATTTGGCAGCAGATGCCAGCTGCTGGTTCCAACCGCCCCTGTGCATGGGTGGGGAAGCTTCTTGCCTGGGAGGCATTAGGACAGCAGCCACACCTGTGCTTGAGGTGAGCTTTGCACTGTCAAGGGTCCTGGGTTTGGGGTTTTGTTTTGTTTTAATCACATGAACTCTGAATGGCACTTAAAGCCTTCCTAGGGTAACTAGTCACTTTTTCTATAAATTACAGGTCAGAACATGAGATTTCCTCCTTCCTTTGTTTCTCTGCAGCTGCCTTTGTCACTGGCTGGCAGACCCTCCTCTGGCCCTGTAACTCACTCTTCTCCTCTCAGTGGTGGCCGGGTTCTAGGTGTGAAGGCCCACTCTGGCTATCACTCAGCCTTTCACAGGTCCAGGGAAGGAAGCTACAATGAGGGGTAGTTGCTACAACCCCCCTCCAACCCTACCCCTCTGCATCATTGGAGGATGCACTCAGAGGCCAGGGGTTTTGCAATGCACACCCACAAAGGGCCTTGGGAAGATGCAGTTCAGCTCTCATTGGCTTTGTCTGTACTACTACCACCACCATCACCACTACCACCCCAATGGCTTGGTTATCTCCGTGACTCTTGTTCTATTGTGGGGCAGAGCTGCAGAAACCAGGAGGTGGCAAGAAGGGACACTCCAGCTATTGCCTGGCTCCCCGTAGGAACAATGGGCAGAAACGCCAGGTGTAGGGGTGGCAGGAGCAGGGGTTGAGGGTGTTGAGGACG
This sequence comes from Psammomys obesus, assembly GCF_907164565.1. NCBI lineage: Eukaryota > Metazoa > Chordata > Mammalia > Rodentia > Muridae > Psammomys > Psammomys obesus. The sequence goes on from NW_026596034.1 coordinate 4,726,079, forward strand.
AGCTGCCATCTCCTAAGGCTGTTGTGAGATTATGGGCATGTTGGACCTGAGAGGTCAGCTCATTTGCCTACATAACTCCCACAGGAATCTTCACCCCTAGAGGATTATAACTGTTTTCAATACTAGGCAAGTGCTCTACCCCTCGTTTTCTCAGCCAGTTGCAGGAAATTCTGAAGATGGGGGGGTGGGGTGCAGAAAGGTTGCAACTTCCTTATCCTTCTTCCTGAAAATGCACATCCCATCGCAAGGCCTCAGGGGGTCAGCCCCAGGAGGTTAGCCCTAGGTGTCCTTGATGAGAACTGAGCTGTTCAGCACTTTACATTTCCCTCTTCCCTTGCCCCAGTCCTCAGGCTGGATCTCCTCATAAATCCGTGGTTTTTCTCTCCAAGATAAGTTCTGTCCTCCTCCGGGAACCTTCCCTGGGGAAACGTAGCAGGACTGCTTGCAGCAAACTGATAACCTACTCCATCTCACAGAGAGACACTAAAACATCCATTGAACAGATCAAAACACCAAGGCTCACACTGGTTAAGTGACTTGCCAGGCTAAGGGTCAGCTGAAGCCACGGCTGACATGCTTTTGTGTGTGCTTGAATGGCTGATCCTGTGGACTATCTATCAGCAAGGCCTGGATCTGGGTGTGGCCCAGGGGGACCTGAGTCATCTCTACTCTCTCATTAGGCCATCCCGGTGACTAATGGCTCTGGGCAAGACAGAAGACCATGTGGGGGACATGAATCCTGGGATCGACCTTGAACTTAAGAGGCTGTGAGCCCTGGGCAGGGTTACTAAGAAGCCAGGAGTAACCCGAGCCAGCCCTTAGATGGAAACACAGGCATGGTGGCTGGCCGGACTGCAGGTGCTGGCATCCCAGCAGATACGAGCCTCCCTTCTCCATTTCACCAGCCTCTGTTCTGCACAGCCCTTTCTCTGCAGCAACAAAGCAGCTTCTGCTCAGCAAGCACTGAGAAGGGGCCAGACACTGGGCTAACTACTTTACACACGGTATCTTGTTTAATCTCCAACAAAGAGCAAAGCAGAGGGGTTCACCCTGCATTCCAGGCAAGGAAACTGAGGCGGCTATGACACTCATGACAGGCCTCTGACACAGGTTCCAGAACAAGGCTTGGGACTTACCATTGCCCTGCTTAGCCACTGGGGGTGTGGGGGAGGCAGAGCACATCTCAACATATTCTGTGCCATGTAAGGAGAGGCTGTGACTTGCTGCTCACGTTTAAGAAAAGTTTCACATGTATTCAAACACATGGAATGTGTGTACGCGCCTGCATGCAGTTAATGCACATACAGCAGCTTTCACCTGCCATTTATTTGAGGCTTCATGAATGTAGAAATATTAATAATCCAAAAGGCTCACTAGGCCTGGAGGCTGAGGCAAGGAGATCACAAGTTCAAGGAAAGCCTGGCAAATTAGTAAGATTTCTGTCTCAAACATTAAAAAAGCTAAAGGGCAGATATATGATAAAACATACATCTGGCAAGTATGAGCCTCAATCCTTGGTTCTAAAAAACTAAATAAAATTAAAATTATAAAAGGCAAATGTTGTTCACCCAGGACTGAGATGCATCAGTTTCAAACTTGGGTAGAAAATCTCAAGTTCAAATTCTTGTGTATCATGCTCAGAAACTACATTGCAAGTGGCTGCGATCCTGAGCCAGACTCCACTGAGCCACAGTGGAGCCTCTTCATGAGACTGGTGATGAGGATGACAGCCCAGAGTGAGGTTCACGGGGCCGGTGGGGGTTTGGGGGGGACAGATGTCACTGCTCCTCGGCTAACATGTGGTGGAGCCAGGTTTGGAACCCTGAGGTCCACAGTTCTTTCAACCTGCTTCTAACATCCAGACGTACCATCCAGCCTGAGGGCCAGCAGCTAGATGCTCAGGGGTCGAGAGGATGACAAAGACTCTGGCCAGCATTCCAGGGATGTCAAGGTTTAGGAAAGCAGGGGCGATGGACTGAATGCTGGAGGTCTGGGCTCCACCCAGGCCAGGGATAAACCAGGGCAAGGCACTTCCCTTCTGGAGCCATTCCAGGCCTCCCATCCTAGATCCCTGCAGACCTTTGCTAGGTCTCCCCCAGATCAGAAACCAGACCCTTTTTGCTTTCTCTTCTGGGACCTCATCTCCCCACCAGATGTCAAGCTACCTGGTCAAGGACTTAGTTCAGGGTGCCCCATAACAGAGGCCCTGGGATCAGCAGGTGGGCTCCAGCCCAAATACAGCTGCCCTCAACAACAGGAAAGAAACTCCTGGACGGTTCTTAAGGCTCGAAATAAAGTTTAAATATTACTTGGAAATTACTAAACAAATCAAATCACTGTTAAGTGGATGTCGTGGGCTTCCTCTAGACAATACGTTTAATGAAGATTATTGTCCTCCTGGTTATAGTTTGAGATTTGCATTTTATTATCAGAGAACCACTTATGCATTACTCCAGGATTTTCATTAGGTAAATAAATTTTTATGTGGATTTCATTATACTCCCTTGGCTGAAATTCTGATCACTTAACAGCAAGAATGCTGCTCCAACATCCTGTGTGTCAATCAGGATGTAACTGTTTCCTCGGGATGTTGAAAAAGACTTTTTTTAAAAAAACCTGGTGTTGATGGGGAAAGGAAAAGGAACAGGGTCAGAACTCAGGGTGGATTTCGTGTCCAGTTCCTTTGCTGAAACACACCCTAGAAAGGAATTCTCTCTTTCAAAGCACGTGTGTCCTTTTGCACACACACTATGCAAGATCTATATAAATCATACACTATTTCCCTATGTTGGTCACTTGGAGGTAAATGGATTTAACAGCACCAGGACCAAAGAGACTGAGGTTAGAACTAGAGAAAGAATCGAAAGAGAAACGCATGGGAAGATTCAGGAAGACAGTAGAGGAAAGCATTCCTGGAACCTCAGCCATCAGCAGGGAAAAAAAAAAATCATTTCTAAGAAGTCTAATATGAAGCAATTAAGCTAATTGGAATCTAGACTGTACAGGGCGCCTCCGGAAACTGGAGACCAAGGGACTCTCCTTGCTGGAAATTCACACCTCAGTATGAATGAGTGAGGGAGGGAATGAATGAAGCAGCTTGACACAGACCCTCACCTCCAGACCCAATCTCACCAGCCCTGTAAGGAGCCGCAGGTGTTTCTGGATGGCCCTTTCCCATTGGTTCTCAGGGTTGCACAAAAACTTGCCAAAAGAAGAAGGAAGAGAAAGAAAGAAAGAAAGAAAGAAAGAAAGAAAGAAAGAAAGAAGGAAGGAAGGAAGGAAGGAAGGAAGGAAGGAAGGAAGGAAGGAAGGAAGGAAAGGAGGGAGGGAGGGAAGGAAGGAGAGAGAAAGAGAGAAAGAAAAACTATTGTTCATTAAAAAGGGCTGCCCCATGCCAGAGTTGGGCTGGGACCCTGTCTATTATCACATCCCTCTCTGGTCCAGGCAGGAGGACCCAGATAGACCTTTCAAGATGGCTTTGCTCAAAGCACACCACAGGGCAAACTCCTCAAATGGTCCAGGGGAATACAGCAGCAGGACCCACATAAGAATTGCTCTGGAGAAAAGAAACTGTGCCAGGCTCCTCATCCTGACAGAATCTTAACATCCAGCCCAGCACTAGAACTGAAATGTTGAGGTCCTTCTGTCCAGAGCCCCTAATAATTGGAGGAAGCAATTATCCTACCCAGTTCTCAGGTTCTTGTCTATAACTAATGAGAATAACCACATTGCCTCACCAGGTTGGGACAGCTAAAAAAGACTTCAACTAAGAGTACCTAGGTAGGACCTAGGTAGGGGATGTAGAAGATCTCCATGGATCACTACTGAATACTGTCTATACAAGACCATCAGTACACAAGCACTTGTCTTTCCACAATTGCTTTAACTGTGAAAAGCCTACCAAAGGTGCCCAGACTTCAGTCTCAAGTATCTTCAGGGCACAACAAAATCTCCTGATCGCTACCCAAGAATAGACACCTGGGACTTTCCAGCAGAAAGCTAGCTAGGACCTGTGGGCTTTTGTTTGTTGAAACAGAGTTTTACTACATAGCCCAGGCTGGCCTTAAGCTCTCCATCCTCCTGCCTCAGTCCCCCGAGTTCTGGGATCTATGCCACCATGCTCTGCTCTTCTAAGATCTCTGAAAAAACAGTAGGGAAGAAAATAAGAATAATGGGAAATGAAGATGTCTAACAGGAGGGCCCCCAAAGATAACAGTGTTTTTCCCAAAGAAGAAAGGTGGGGGTTTTGTTGCTTATATTTACATGTGTGTTCCCATCCATAACTGAGTAAATATAGACATTTTATTTTCCTTTACAGGTAGGTTCTCACTATGCTGCCCAGGCTGGCCTTATACTCCTAAACTCAAACTATTCTCCTGCCTCAGGTCTCTAAGAAGCTGGAACTGTAAGTCTGTGCCACTGTGCCCAGTTGCACACCAACATTTTGAAGTCTTCTTCGTTAGGAAGGAGGGGGGCGAGCAGCCTGTTCTGCTGTCCAGCAGACTGTATGACCTGACCAACCTCTTCTCTTATCACTCCTTGCAGTAGGGCCGCTTGGACACCCAGCCTCAAACACGTCCTCCCCAGCTTATCTGCTGTCTTTATCCTAACACCCCGTGCTTAGCATCCCTTATCTTGTCTATTGCTCTCCCCCGCCCAACAACACCAGAGCTGCTGTGGTCCCAGGACCCTGTGACATCTTACACCAAGCCACCAAGAACCTCGTTTACCTTCTACTGGACAGATAGACAAACAGACAGACAGACAAAGTCAACTTTAAATCCACCCTCCCCTTCATCAGCCTGGCTCTGAGAATCTCTTTTCCACATTTCTCCAGAAGGTCTTAGTCTCAACCCCTAAAATAAAATAAAATAAAATAAAAAACCCATGGTGAAAGCCTCATGGATCACTCTCCCCAAAGGTGATTCAAAACACATCCCCTAGGGACCCTTTCACGTGAGCCTCAGCCACTGCTATGCAGAATCTCACTTGTCCTCAAATACCTACTGTTGATCTTGGTAACCACCTACATGAATAGAGCATTTGTTGCAAGAACATAATATTTTCCTTGGCTTTTTAGGCACCAGTCTGGCAAATGAGCATTTCCCCCACCTAACCTTCTGATGGCTTTATGTGAGTAGTTAATTAGAATTACACACACATGTTTATGAAAGTTTAAATAAGGCATAGTTCAAGTCTGTGAAAATATATGTAATTACTCACACCGACACTTACCACTGAAAAGAAAGGCAACATAAGCAAGACCCTGGAAGGACCAGCGGGTGGAGGAAGCCTCTGCCAGCTCCAACAATTCCACCTTGGGGGACAGAGCCTGAAGCCCCACCACAAAGCCTCTTTCTTGCTCATTATGCAAACACTGCAGCCAACACATTTCACAAAGGCCCTGGGGTAGGCTCTAGGCTTCTGGAGTGGCCCTAGGCATGCTCAAAAAGGCCCCAATCTAGCTTCAGCCAGCCATGGAGGAAAGGCTGGGGCACCAGGGTAGCCCTTTCCTACACCCAGGAAGAACCTCTACTTGCTGAGCAGAGCTTTGAACAGTCTGAGAACCCAAATGACCAGGGCTTGGTGGCAAGACTGCTACCTTCAAAGCCCTTCTTCTCTGGGCTTCCTCTGCTGACCTAGATCCTGCCCTGCCATCCACCTATGTTCCACTGGCTCTCCAGGGTCTAGGCTTGCCATCTCCCTCCCCTCTCACGTTTCAGAAAGGTGGTTGCATCCACATCCTGTGAGTTTGCCCAAATCCACTTCAGCTTCCTATTTCGAGCAGTCTGATGGTTCCCTCTAGGAATTCCTGATGGTTGCCTGATGACTTGCCTTGGACAAAGAGGTCTTAGTTGTTCCCATCACCTTTGTTTGTTCTGTCTAGTAAAGGCTGCTGGCTCCTGGGCCAGCCCACCTATGCAGCAACAGAGGACCATGCTGCTTTGCTGGGACAGGGAGGGCTGATGACACTATGTCCCCAAGTGGAAAACAGCTGTCCTGGGCAAAATGACTCAGCCGATATGGGCAAGGGTGAGATCCTGAAGGCCAGTGCATCAAGGCTGCCTGCAAGCTTCAGCCACAGACCTGCTAACCAAACATCTTCAGAGCTCCCCTCTCTCACCACAAAGTCTCCTGAGACAAGACTTCCCCTGCAGTGGCCCTTGGGGAAGCCCAGCCACACTTCTGCTACTGTAGTCAACGGGTCCAGAGGCTCGCAGAACAAAAGACTGGGGCCCTAAGGGATCAGGACCCAGCAGATGAAGCAGGGAAAAGAGAAGAACCTGGTTACCCCGGAGTCCTTCTCCCAGGGAAGATTTGAAAATGCCATGACATGCCAGGCGCTTCTGAGTTCTTCCTCTGCCCCTTTGAACGATCTCCTGAAGCCCAGGGATTTGTCCAGGTAGAGCTAAGAGTCCAGAAAGGAAGAAACCGCAAGCAAGTAAAACACATCAATTCTGCTGAGAATAGCTCATCTGGCATTAAGTGAGAGAGAGATGAATGACAGTGGCCCTTCCACACCCAGGCAAGCAAGGTGGTCTGAAAATCCTTGCTTCATGACCTTGCACCTGAGCAGAAAGGCTGTGACTCCAAAAGGCTGTGAAAGGGTCTGCAAGTCTAAGGAAAAAGAAAGTGTTTTCCTGTTGAAAAAGATGCAGAGAGAAAAGGACTGAGGTCAGGGTGGAGCAGAGCAGGAGACACCGAGATGGTGTTCTAGAACCTTGCAGGTAAAAGGGCACAAGCATTTGCAACCCTTCTGGAACCTTCCTACCCACAGCCTTCCCACCTCCCTTTTTCTCACCAATATAACAAAGATTTTGTTGGGATGTCCTCAGAGGCCACTAACTCCAAGAAGTGGTGCTCTATCACTTGGCCTGTGGCTGGACTGGATATTCATGGGATATCTCATTAATAAGACACACAGGAGAAAACTGTGGGGTCACTGGAAGAGGCAACCCCCCCTCCTTCAAGGACACACCCTCCAACACAAACATGTGGGGTGTGGTCTCTGATACAACAGCAGACATTTCCATGAGAAGACAAATCTGAGAACAAGGGCCAATGTGTTGAGCAGAACAAAGCATAACCATGAAAAATAGCCAGGTCCAGCTTGGCAGAATTAAGCAGTGTTCCACAGCTACACCTCTCCAGGTCTCTCCCCCTGTTATATCCCACATGTCCCACAATCCCATACGCTTGGGCTCTTCTAAGTTTGATTTACTGGTCTTGCTGCTAAAACACCCCACCCAAAAGGCACCACCCCTGTCAGCCAGCCGGTTCTTCCAGCAGCTTACTTTGTCCCCTCTCCAGAGGACCTTTTCGGCTTCTCTGTACTTCAGGAACCTTAGATGGCAGGAGAAATCCTACCCAGAGCAAAGTACAGGTCATCAAGGCGGGCAGAGAGGAGACTTCAGCCTAACACCTGAAAGAGCTCTTGACTCCAGGCTCCTGCCCAACGGGAGAGGTATGAAAGAGCTCATAATGGCAGCTTCCTCTGCTAGTCTCATATTTAACATTCCTGAAGCTGGAGAAACTGAAAACATGAAATGAGGGTTGAGAGGGCAGACTCCAGAGCCAGGAAAACTAGGTTCAAATCCTAACACTTCCATCCATTTACCAGCTACATGACTTCAGGCACTACAGCTTCTGTGTAGACAGCCATAAAATCAGAAGAATACCACTCAAGGCTATTGGAAGACCACAGTATAAAGAGCTCAGAGCCCAGACTAAGCAGGCTTCCAACCAGGCTGTCCTCAGTAATACCGAGGTTCACTGGAGACTGCAGGAACTACTTCCATAAGGGGACATCAGAGCCCTGCAGCCATCAGGAGGTGCAGGGTAGTCCGCAGTGTGTCTGTGCTGCTTCCTTTTGTTAAAGTGGAGGCTCCCCAAAATCAGTCAGGATCCAAGGACCCTGGATGCCAAGGCTAAACCATGTGGACATGGGCGAGGACCTCCTCATCCAGCTTCCATTCTTGTCAAGCCATTTCTTAATGGGATGGTACTACTTGGGTCCACTCAGTGCAAATCAAGTAGGTCCAAGCAGGTTTCCAGTTGCTTTAGAATGAGCTAAAAAATGTCATCCTAGCTAAGCCAGCTGACCCATCCAGATTATACTGCCTGAGTCCAGAGCACAGACTGAGACTATGAAATATCTAACCAAGAATGTTCTAGAAAGGGGAAGTCACTGGGAATAAAGATATGACCTCCCAAAGTGACTTTTTCTCCTCTCTTCCATGCACTAATTTGGTTATCAGGAGGTCCCTGAACCCAAGGCCACTGGGGCAGAGCCTAGGAGACATAAGCCTGAAGGACAACAAAGAATTCAGCCACCAAAGGCAGGAGAGCAGACATTCTGAGCCAGTGAGAGGGCTCAGTGGTTAAGGGCACTTGCCACCACACCTGTTGACCTGAGTTCAACCTCAGAAGCCTATATAGTAGAAAGAGAGAATGAATTCCTACACATTGTCCTCTGGCCTGCACAGGCTCACCATGGAATGTGCAGATAAGTGTGTAATACACACACATAGTAGATAATAGATGGATAGAGATAGACAGAGAGACAGACGGGTGGGTGGGAGCGTAGATAACCCGAGCTCCACAGGAAACTTCCACAAAGGAAAAAAATCCATAGGTTGGGCAGGAGACTGGTCCACAGACATCTGTGCCCTCCCGTAGGAGCAGCACCCGCGCAGGCCTCAGGACTCTAGCAAGGCAGGAGGGTGGGCCTCATAGTCCCAGGTCCAGCTATTAGGTACCAGAAAAGGAAGCCAGAATATTAATTTTGCTGTGATATTTCCAGCTTTTTCTATACTGGTTTCGTTTTATTCTTCTTTCAAAAACAGTGCAGGAAATAGAAAAGGGGCTCAGCAGTTTGGAGCACTTATAGAGGATAGGGGTTCGATTCCACGTGATGGCTCACAGTCCATCCATAACTCCAGCCCCAGGGGGATCCAACACCCTCTTCTGGATTCTGTGGGCACCAGGCACACACATGGTACACATACATGCATGTAGGCATAATACTCATACACATTAAATAAATAAATCTTAAATTTTCTTAAGGAAGGAAGGAAGGACGGACAGGGAAAGGAAAGACAGTGAAAGCTGATCATAATAACATCGGTGAGCAGGGTGGCTGATGTGAGCCTGTAACCCTTGCACCTGCTTGTCTCAAAAGAAATCCATAAGCAACACCCGTCCTCAGGCCTACAGTCTGCAGCCTTCATCTAAGAGCTGGGAAGGCAGGGTGTCATGACAGTTTGAGTCCATAATGCAAGCATTCAAGAGGCTGAGGATAAAGGATCACAAGTTCCAGTACAGCCTGGCTATAAAGCAAGGTCATTTCAAAAACTCTAAAGCCTTTAATCCCAGCACTCCGGAAACAGAGGCAGGTGGACCTCTGTGAGTTCGAGGCCAGCCTGGTCTACAGAGTGAGTTCCAAAACAGCCAGGGGTACACAGAGAAACCCTGTGTCTGGAGGGGGAAAAAAAAAAAAACAACTCCAAGCAAAAGTCAGGGAGGACTCTATGAAAAGGGAACTCAGATGCACACCTTCCCCCTGTTGCACTGGGGTCCCTGGTGACTAGACCACTTCATCATCACAAGCTCCACCCATGAGCAGCACCCACAACCCAGGATTTCATCCAGGGAAACACCCCTGGGTTCCTCAGAGAAACCCCAAGCACCACAGCTTTCTCCAAGAGTCTGAATTTCATCCCCAAACAGGATACATTTACATGTGGGAAGAAAGGCCCGTGCACGCACCAAAGACGCAGACCCAGGCATTTATACAGTTTCATAAACTGTGAGTGATTATTCTGTTTCATAAGAACAATCACTATGCAAATGAAACCTCCAGCTAATACAAACAGGGCTGTTAAACTCACTTGCCAATGTTTATGAAAAGAACCCCAGCCTGGCCCTGACCAAGCATGCTAAGAAAATGTTTAATCACAAGACACATTTGAGTGAGGAAATTAGGCAAATAAGAAAAGATGGCCTGACTTCATTCCCAGAGCCCCTTGCCACCTCCCAATCCTCCTTTATTCAGCAAGACAATGATGGCAAAATGAAAAGGTTCCCAGAGGAAGGAAGATGTCAAGACTCCAGGAAAAAAAAAAAAAAAAACAGGGCAGATTTGGGGGGAGGGGGCACCTTCACAAATTTTAACAGCCCCTCAGGACCTCCCACCTATTCACACTTGTGTTTGAGTGGGGTGGCAGGAAGGGTGGAGGGGACAATGTGCAAGAGGCTCATGGGCAGGGCACAGGAAATTCCTGGCTGCTCCTACCCACGGCTGGTATTGAAAGCAGATCCCTGGGATCTACTCTATCCCCAGGTTTTGTTCACAAAGGGGGCCACCAGGCTGGGTCAGTACTAGTACCTGGCCTTCACACAACCTATCACAGAGCAAAGGGCCACTAAGAAGGGTACCAAAGGTGCCTGCCACATCCGAAGAGAGCCATGCCACTGCAGCTGAGGAATCAATAGCCCAGATGTCAGGATGGACCACGGAATGTGCGAGGACGAGGCAAGATATCATCAATCCAGGTGTGGGGAAGAACCCCTGTGCGGCCTCCCCTTTAAAACAGAGTAAGAAATTATGGTCCCAACGCTGTCACAGGACACCGAAATACCTACATGCATGGTGGTATGCAGTCTCTGGGACTTGATTCAGCTCAGTCAAGTTAGGTATACAGTGACTCCCTCTCTATATAGAAGAGGCTCAATGGGGACTGACGGAATTCCCCAGGTCTCACAGGTTAATAGGACACATAAGAAAACCCCAGCTCCAGCTTCTCCAATAGAGGTGGAGGGGAAGGATGGGTGGAAACTCAGCTGGTACTGCCCCCGTCCTGTGGCTCCTCCCGGAAGTGCTCCGCAAGGAGGCAGAGGTGGGAGGGATCTCTGCAGCCATTGCTCCCTGGGGCTGGGGGGAAACCAGAGCCGTGTCCTGGCAGGGCCTCCCAGGGGCCTGGGCAGGGGCAGCTGTCCAGAACTGTCTGTCCAAGGAGGGGGTAGGGAGACTGCCACACGGAGCTCGCCGTGTGCCAGTCCCTGGGGCCAGGCCGGCTCAGCCTGCTGGCTCCATCCAGAGCCCGCCCCAAGGGATGCTGGGGGAGGCAGCCAGGATCAGAGCCGCCGGCTGCGCATTCCCCTCCCCCAGCAACAGGGGACTAAAGTGGGTCAAGGAGGAAGGAGGGGGCCCAGGAGGGCTGGGGGAAGGGGCCGAAGAGCTCGAGAAGGCACCCAGGGGGAGGGAACCAGGGGAGGATGCCTGGAAAAGCAAAACCATGTGTGCAGTAGGCCTTGGGGGGCCAGGCAGAGTGACTGAACGGCTGCAAGAAGACTTGAGGGTTGTCAAAATCGCCTCAGAATTAACTGCAGGGGCGATGGAAGGGAGCTTCATTCGGACTCCTCCCTAGGTTGGTCCTTTCCTTTACCCCACCCCTTGGCCTTGGAGGCTCCTTTCCCGACTTCTTTGCCTCTCCTAGAACCCACCCTCCAGTCCGTACGGAGCAGCTGGTTGGCTCCGAGCAGGAGGTGTGCCCAGCTGGAGCCCAGCTGTCCCGCCAGGAGGTGGGCTCCTGGAAGTGGGGAGCAGAAGTGTAGCCCAGCCAATGCTGGGCCCTAGTTCAGCAGAACTGTGGCTATGCCAGGCCAAGTCAGCCACAACTCACCAGTGAGAAGACTGAAGTGGGCCTCTGTCCCCCCAAGAGGCATCCTTGGGGAGTCTGGTGAAAAAGGAAAAGGAGGGAGACAGGAAATGCCGCCCAAGCTGATCCCCACCCAGGAGAGGCAGCCAGGTCCCAGGGCTCTTAGGGGAAGGACTAGGGGACACAGTTTGATCCAGGGAGACACCAGCCTCTTTAGAAAGCTCCCCAACTCCAGGCCAAAAAAAAAAAAAAAGGAAGCATCTACCCACCAGGCAATTTGATACGGTCCAGAAACCTCCAGGGTGCCTGACTTCCAGGAAGCCAAAGAAGGAGGGAGTTGGGACAGAACAAGTAGAGGGGTTCAAGTGTCCTGGTATAGAAGAGTACCCAGGGCTCCAAGCTTTTGCAGGGGACAAGGAGGGAAGGTCAGGGGAACAAAGACTTAGAGCAACCTGACACAGCAGGCTCCCTGTAGGGCCATACACCCATGGGACGGTGGGGGTTGGGGATGGCAGGAAACACGATGCAGGCTTACAGGCCAGCCTCAGGCCCAGGGGGCAGTTCAAGCAGGCGTCCTACTTTGTAGCCACTCAGCCCCTCAACAATCACATCCAAGATTCCTGATGATCCAGAAGAATTCCCAAAGCCTGGTGGGGTGGGGTGGGGTGGGGTGGGAGAAGCCACAGGAGAAAGGAGCCCTCCCCTAAATCCCTACGTACACTAATTCCACTTCACGGAACAGAAGAGCTGACCTTGGGTATTGCCAGGTTCTCAAAACACCATGAAGGAAGCACAGCCTGGTCCAGCAACCTCTTGGCTGTCACGGCAGGACACCCTGGTTAGCCTTCCCTCTCTAACCTGTCTCAACTGCTACTTCCCAAATGGGACTTCAGGAGTGGGCCCAGCCATGAGATCCAGGGAAGAGATGACACCAACCACCTTCCTCAGGGGGACACCCGCTCTGGGCCCAGAACCTTTTACTTCCTGGGGAGGAAGTGGGTTGGCACTGCTCACCAGGTGTGCAGATGGCAGCCCAGGAGTGACTCCTGCAGGCTCCACAGCATCTAGCCACTGTGACCTGGAACACTGGGATGCCCCTCATCGCCCACAGCCAGGTAAACAGGTTGGTACCGACCTCACAGGGCTACTGAGGGGATCACAGGAAACTCATGAAGCACTCATCCCGCAGCTGGTACCTACAAGAAAAACTGATAACCATTCTGTCCCTTTTGTTGCCACTTGCACGTGGGCCAAACCTCCCAGGTGGACTCTCCAAAGAAAATAAAGCAGGACAAGATACGGAGGGAGGTAGGGAGAGGTTCGGCCTCCCAGAGCACATCCAAGTGGAAAATGGCTTTAGGAAACCCAGGACAGGCCTCCTCGTTCCCCCTAGAGAACATGGAGAACCAGTCCTTAGAGCCAGTGAAGAGGACAGGACATTCAGAATAACGCCCTATGAGACACCTGAACAGACTGAACTGTGGACACAGTGGGCGCATGTGGGCAGCTGGCTTCTCCTGGATCCAGGTTGGGTGGTGGGAACAGCTTAGCCAGGCTAGAAGCTATGCTGGGCTGTCAGTATCTCCTTTCCATCCCCAACTCTAACTAACAGTGTGCATGAGGGTCATAGAGTCCAGCAAGGTCCTTGCACACTAGAAATAAACAGCCCAGCTCACAGCAGCACATGGCCTATGCTCCTAAACTTAGAACAAGGCCTTTAACTTCTGTGGACCCCCTTTGTCAGCTGGCACAGCAGAAGGGACCATGCCAAAATTATCTCCCTAGGCACATGAAGGTGCCATGTGAATCCCCTAGAACTACACAATTCACAGAGGCTGTATAAAGGTGTGTGCCCTTTAAGAGCTGGGCATGGTGGAACACAGCTATACCACTTAATCAGGGGCTGCTGCAAAACTGAAAGCTGAAGGTCAGGCAGGATGACTCGGATTCACTTAAAAATAGGGGTAACAGGGGTTGGAGAGATGGCCCAATGGTCAGGAACATTGGCTGCTCTCCCAAAACCCAGGTTCAACTCCCAGCACCCACAAGGCACCTCACAATCACCTGTATCCTCTGGCCTCCACAGAGACCATGCAATAAATACATGGTGCTCAGACACACGTGCAGACAAAACACACACAAATCAATAGATTTAAGGAGTCAAGATAATAAAGAATGGGGAACATAACTTGGTGGTAGAGTACTTGTCTGACATTTGTGAATTCAATATTCAGCGCCTCAAAAAATAAAACAGTTTTAAAAGAAACTGTTTTTCTTAAACTTTTCTTTAAAGAAAAGAAAAAAAAAAAAAAAGCAAGGACTAGCCAGATGGCTTACCAGGTAAGACTTGCTACCAAGCCTGGTGACGTGAGTTCAATCCTGGAACCTATGTGGTGGAAGGAGAGAACAGTCTCCTGCAAGTTGTCCTATGACCTATGCGCATATGCTAGGACTTGTGCACACTCACACATATATGTCATAAATGCAAAGAGCAAGGCCGAGGCAGCCGTCTTGGGGGCTCTCCAGAACGGGGCATGCTCTGTACTGTGCCCATACCAGCAGGCCACCCCCACAATGCCATCCCGCGGTTTCTTCCACTGTTCTGTGTCGCCTCCTCCCATCTGCTGTGCTCTAGTGTCAAAGAAGGCCCCATCCAGGCTTGTTCCAGTCCTGCTGGACATATACACCCCACAGATTTCGTTCCACCGATTCTCAAGGGTGGGGACAGTGACTCTTTCTTCTCCTTCTATCCATTGCAGGGCTGGGCCCAGGCAAAGCAGGCAGCCCAGGGTTTAAAGACAAAGAAGACTGTCTGCTTTCCTCTGTGGTGCCTTCCCATCTTCCCAGGTCCACTATCCCATCACCTCCTCTATAATGTCCTCCCAGAGGACCCAAAGCAGATAAGAAGAGCAGGCTCCCAGTAAGAATCAGCCCACATTGGCTGCACTGTGTGCTCTGCCTGACTATCTCACTCCGAGGTCCGAGGTCCGCAGTCCGCTCCTTAAAGGCCCAGAAGGCCTCTGAAACGGCCATCCAGCTCAGGCAGTACCAGCCATCTACTGAACGAGCACGGAAAGAATTTTAAGAGGCAAACTAGGAGAGTCGGGTCTGTCTGCAGGTCTTCTGCCTATAATTTCTTGGACAAATGCATTCATAGGTCGGGAATGAATTTCCTTAGGTAGTGCTTGCCTAGCATGAATGAAGCCAGAGCTCGGGTCTCTGGCACCCATAAAGTGGCTGTGTTGGTTAGTACATGTTGGAAATCCCAGCCTTCCGAGGGTAGAGGCAAAAGGACCAAAAATTCAAGTTCATCTTCAGCTATAATGCAAGTTCTAAGGCCAACCTGAAACACATGAGACCCTACCTCAAAAAAGAAAAAGTAACCCCATGCCCACATGTCCAGACTACCTATGTATTCCTGGCATAATGCAGAGACACAGCATAGTCCTGTAATCTCCAAGCTTGCCTTCAAATAAGCTCTAGTCCTAATTGCCCAGCATCGGGCAATTGATTTTACATCCCTGTGCTTCAGCTGCCCCCTCAACCCCCCCGTAACGCACGAGTGATCACAGTACCTGCCCATAGGTGTCTGTGAAGCTTGTACTGGTGTGTCGTGCTCAGAACAGCCCTGGCCCCTAGGTAGCAAGCAATGGGGGACACTGACTGTGTTACCGTGCACAGCTCTGACCTCCTTAAGTCCCGCCCCAAAGCTGGGGCCAATCCGTGCTCCAGGACCCCAAGGCTCCTTAAGGTGCACATCTGGCCAGCGGGCTGCATCCCACCACCCACCCCTGGCAGGCACCCTGCAGGGGTAGCGACGCCGCCCCCGCCGGGCCTGGGCCTCTGAAGCCTGGGGGCGGCGGGATGGACTGAGTGGCAAGGCCCACCCCGCGACGCGCGAGCGGCGCAACCCGCGCCTTCCCAGCCAGTCCCCCGCCGCGGCCGCTTTGTGCCAAGCTCAGGCCCTGAGTTACTGCGTCGCAGCCATGGAGCCCTCAGCGCGGGGGGCAGCCGGCGCGTTCCCAGGACGGCATCTCAAAGGAGTCCCAGGGCTGCCTTCATGGGCAGGAGGGTGGGGACCCCGAAAGGGCCACGTTCCCAAGGCCCCCGGGCTTTCGCGGGTCGCAAAGCAGAAAGGGACCCGGAGCCGCGGCCCTGCCTCACCTACCCTCATCCCATCCCCCTACCTCACCACCACCACCCAGCCTTTCCCCCAAATGCCTCCCCACTCCCATTCCTTGCTCTATCCACCCATGACCTCTTCCCTTTCAACCACTGCCTCGCTGTCTCCCCATGCCTGCCCTGGTGTCCCTGCACCCAGATCTCTGAGACAAGTCGACAGATAGGCTGCAGTAGGCCCTAACTCCCTGCCTCTTGTCGTGTAAGTCTCTGGTGTCCCTCAAGGCGCTTCTGTCACCAACACCACTACCATCCAGTCACTGCCTGGCCAGGAGAAGGGCCAGGTTCTGGACCGGGCCTCTGAGGAGACTGTGGAGCTTCATGGCCTCATTTCCCCATCTGTCAAATAAGTCTGGAATGTGAGTCCACTGCCAGGTGCTGGGGACAATGAAGTGACCAGACAGAGGAGGCACTCTGCTGGGTGGTTCTCACAGGGACAGGTCATGGCCTGAGGCCTCCCATCAGGCTGATCCACTGAGAGAGTCTTGTGTGTCTGTGCTGATGATGGAGGACGTGGCACTTGAGTTCCTGGGGCAAGAATGTGACTCCGAATTCTAAGCTCTTGCTGGGGACAGCCCTAGTTGAGATGACCCATCACCCAGGGAGTCAGTCTCTCTGGAGCCTGGATTGCACCACAAAAGCCAAAGGAACTGAGCCAGTAGGGGGGTGCAAGCAGGGAGTCGGGAGGGAACTCAGGGATACCCTACCATCTCCCACAATCTTCCCCAGCCCTGTGGAGGCAAAACCTTTCAGGCCCGCTCCCATCAGAAACCCCTGTCATCTAGATAGGTGTCCCCTCCAGGACAGTGCTGTCCGGACAGCTTCTCAACACCGTTCCCTCTTTATGGGAATTGTGTTATTGACCGGTATACTTGCAGAAGCCACTCCCTCCAACACAGTGAACTTATACATGCACCCGTTGCTGGAGCCTCAGCATAGAGTGCTGGCATGAAGTACGTGTTCAGTAAGCACACAGGATGTGTAATGAGCAGGCGAACAAGCAGCAACAGCGTCCATCCTAGAAACCTTGAAACTCAAGCAGAGACGAGAAGATCCAGCAACGAGGGATCTCGTGGACGTTCCAAAGCACCAGCCTCTCTCTCTGAGAGACTCTCACACGAGCATTTTAAAGGATTTAAGAAAGTTGTGACTCTGATTAACCCAGCATTGCCAAGTGCGTCTGGCCACAGGAGACATTATACCACTCTCATCACCACAACTTTACAAACAGTCAAAGGACTTTAAGAGAAGGACTTGCTTGCCTCTTTGTGTTTACAATAGGACCCAGCCAGACACGCGTGCTGGGCACACCGGAAGTGCTCCAGAATGCCTAAATGATGGGTCAGAGAAGCCACATAAAGCCCGCCACTGCTGAGAGCAGCCTCTTCCCTAGGCTGATGGCACCCAAGGTTAACTCACACATGCACACACCTTGACTCTGACAAATTTGTACAAAGACAGAGGCACACACATGAGGAAACATAGTGAAATACGGACATTCACACGCAAGCGCATATACTCACAGGAACACACACACAGGTCTGTATGCACAGGCACACACATAGCCCATTGTGGCAATGCCCTGCTCTCCCAACAAACATTTCCTGTGCCTGGCCAGCGATCAAGAGGACAGAATCTGCAGGGAGGGTGGAGAAGACAGGCCTTGGTCAGCACAGCAGCAAGTTCCCAGGATGTTCTTGCTCTTTCCCCAGGCACAATTCTATCACAAGGTCACTGCACGACCTTGGACACCTGACTTGCAGCTCTCTGAGCAGTTCTGACCATCCTCTTGAGAAGGGTGCTCAGCTGAGGAGTCATGATTAAGGCTCATTATTAAGAATCATTATTGCAGGCCAGGCAGTGGTGGCACACACCTTTAATCCAGCATTCGGGAGGCAGAAGCAGGCGGATCTGTGAGTTTGAGGCCAGCCTGGTCTGCAAAGCAAAATCCAAGATAGCAAGGGCTACACAGAGAAACTGTTATCTTTAAAAACAAACAAACAAAGAGAATCATTATTGCTCAGGTAGCCCAAGTACTCACCAAAGTGGACAAAGTGACTCAAGGACCTCCAAACTCTGCCTATGACTGGCAGTTTGTGCCTGCATACAATCATTCATTAGGTGTTAGCTACTCCTGGTGGTCTGATCCCATCCCCAAGACAGAAATAAAATGCTGGATTCTGCCTATTCCCCTGTCAAAGAAATTCCCTCTGTCTACCCGACCTGAAGCCCAAGGCTCACGCCACTCTCTCCCTTCAAGGGCTGCACTGTGTTGATTCCAGACACCCGGCTTTCAGACCTTTACCAGCACGGCCTCCACCTGGCTCCTTCTGAATCCTCCTCTGAACCAGGCTGAGTCTCCCCTAGGTAAGATGCTCAGGGTGTATGAGGAAGAATGGATGTATGAGGAGGAAAAGAGACACGGGGGTAGTGGGCTAAAGGTCTCAGGGAGAGAAAACAATGCCACACCCCAAGCAGTGCCCGAAAACATGAGAACCTTCACTCATAAAGGAAGTGCAAATGAAAACAATGTATTATTTCTTGGCTGTCTGCTTGGCAAAAGAAGGGGGGGAACCTGTTTGGGCAAAGATGAGGTGAAACCGGCCTTCACACACCAGTTTGAGGTGGGTGAGCTGGCATGATGACGTTTGCAAGTCAGTTTGGAAACAGCTACCCAATTTTTCAAGTGAATACTCCTCGACCCAACAATCCCACCTCTAGAGACCTACACTAAGAAATGCCCAAACAAGAACACAAAAATCTGTAAGTGAGTATGCTCCCTGCCTCAGTGTAAGAGCAAAACACTGGAGGCAATTACAGATCCACCAGCAAAGGGTTGTACATAAGCTTCACTGCCTTCCGGCTGTCAAGGTGGAGATCTGCAACACTAACAGGGTAGTAACTTCCATGCTAACAGTCTTTAGCCCTGTCTGCACATTCAATTTACAGGAAGCTTTAAAACAAAAACTGACCTGGGACCTTAGCTTCAAAATTTCTGCACTCTGGTCCCAGGTCATGTGACTACTTCGGGTATCTAAGAAAAAAGCTGTGCAACCAAGACTGGAAACCCACCGCTATGATGAAAATAGTAACTGAGAGGCGGTATAGTCGGGTAGCATAAGATGCTATCTGAGGTCTTGTATATATGCACCTTTGAAAAAGTCTGGGTTAGACGATAACAGCCGGTATCACTAGGAAGAAATATAATTATCTCAAGATTCAGAAAATCTTGTTTGCTGGTTGGTTGGTTTGGTTTGGTTTCAAGACAAGGTTTCTCTTGTGTAGTCCTTGTTGTCCTGGAACTCACTCTGTAGACCGGGCTGGCCTCAAACTCACAGAAATCTGTCTGCCTATGCCTCCCAAGTGCTGGGATTAAAGGTGAGTGCCACCAGCAGCAGCTCAGAAATCTTTTACTTTCTTTTACAGATATGGGCACAGACAGTCCAAAAAGCAGTCTACAGAAGAATGAAAGCAGAGCTGCCTCCTGTTCCTACAGAGACAGGCTTTCACAGCCCTGAGAGAAGGCAGATCTTCTGTTACTTTTCAGGGTCGCTGGTGTAATTATAAAGCTAATGGCCACTGGAGCAGGCTCTGCAGCAGGCTAAGACTTGTCCTCAAATCCTAGTTCTTCGGAATTACCTTGGCCAGGGCATCTCAGTGGCGAGGTTTACATGTCTCCAGCATAGAAATCATCCAGGAAGCTGCTACAAGAATCATGGGGAGAAACAAATGGGAAAATGGGATGGAATTGTATAGCACTGACTCCGCATACGTCCTCCCCATGGTTCTGGGTAGACATGTGTATGGCCTGATCATTCCCCACCTTCATCACCCCTAGATGAAAAAGGGTACCCACAGCCTGTGGTCCCAGCACTCAGGGAGGCAGAGGTAGACAGATCTCTGTGAGTTCAAGGAAGGCCTGGTCTACAAAGCGAGTCCAGGACAGCCAAGGCTACACAGAGAAACCCTGTCTTAGAAAAAGAAAAGGAAAGGAAAGGAAAGAAAGAACTCAGGCAGGCACCCAGAAAACCAGCTTCAGACACTTGGCCAAGCCTCTATGGCCAAAGAATACAACGACCCCAACAAACTCTAGATTCTCAAGCATCTCAGCACACCCACAGCACCCTCAACCCTTATGCCATCTTTTCTTGTCTCATATACTCCCCAACTTCCAAAAGGACAGGAGAGGAGGACAAGCCCAGTGCCTGCTGCAGGATTCCCTAGAACAATCCCTTTGGACTAATCACTACCAAGCCATTAGTTTCCCCTCTTTATGCTTTTATGAACTAAAAAACTATACCTTGGCTGCATGCACTGCCACACACAGCACTCGGGTTGCTGAAGCGTGAAGACCTCAAGTTCAAGGTCAGCCTGGCTGGCTACAGAGCAAAACAGTCACCAAACAAACAAGCAAACACAAAGAGCTAGGGCTGTACCTCAGGGTGAACAGCCCCCATATAGCACTCGCAAGGCCCTGGGTACAAGGCTCTTGTTTCAATTCCACTGCATACAGTAACACTACAACTAGTTCCATCCCCTTCTGCAAGCAGGAAACAGAACACAGACAAAAAAAAAACTGTCTTGCCCATGGTTTCAGTGTATGCTCTCTCTTAACCTCCCTCACCCCATGATAGAAGCCAGGTTTACCTGAAGGAAAGGGGGTGGCTTGTTTGTTTTGTTTTGTTTCTATTCTAGATAATTAACAGGATACCATGCCATTACTGTTCACGTTCTCTTTCTGACCTCCGTTTCAGCCTCACCCCTCACTCCTACCACTGCTCCGGAGGCAAACCCTGAAGGCAAGGTGGGTCCTATAGGCCTCCAATGGTACTGAAATGGAGAGCCCTGGCCAGGCCCAAACCAAACAGGCATTTCCAGTCTGACCCCTGTAGTTCTGTGGCAGCTCAGTAGGGGCAGCATGAGGTGTGTGCTCAGTCAAGCATTCCACTTCACTTAAAATTATCATTAGAATCTCAGGCTAAGCTATCATTTCCAAAATGTGTAGAACAAGAGATGGTGGCTACAGAGGACCAAGAATGGAGGGGAAATGGCACCAGCCACTCCCAGCTTCAACAGGCAGAAGGCTCACAGCCCTCACAGAGGCAAAGGCTGGGAAGGTAGTAAGGAGGAAGCGGGACCTGTTTCCGATATGGATGCCAGGAAGTCCTTCTCTGGCCTTTTAAGTGTGTGCCCCAGCAGTCCACCCCCTCATTTGCTCACTCACCCACTGATTAACCCATCTACATATTTCCCACACATTTATTCACTACTCATTCGCTCTTCATCCATTCTTATGTACCCCATCAACAGCCAACACACTTGCCCAGTTACAGGTTTCCAGACCCACAACCCAGGCAACCAGGTGAAGCTCATGTATAAATGATTGCGGAGGCCCAGAGAGCCAACAGTGTGTCCACATCTCAGTGAATTCCCTCACCTGAATAAGGCAAGATGGATGCTACCATCTCTCAAAAGGGCTGGCTCTGAGGACTAAGGACTGTAGTCCTAAGAAGCAGAAGCAAGACTACCACAGCTAAGTCAGAGAGACAGACAGCTCTGCAGTTAAAATTAAACGCACGGATGTGCAGAAAAGGTGCTGTCCCTGAGACTGAAAGTGTACCAGTCCAGGATGGATGAGACTAAGGATGCCAGAAACATGTAAAGATGAATTTGAATCCAAGATTGTTCTTCATCAACTCACCTTCCGGACTGAGGGACCCCAAAGAGGAAAGGCCTGAAATTTCCCAGTGTGTGCAAGCCTGACTGGCTGATTCCTCATGAGGGACAACAGGGTATCCCTAAAGGCTAAGCTGGACACTGCTCACAGGTCCCCGGGGGAGAGTACTCTGCAGCCTCCAGAGCCCCTCTTCCCCATCTTCTCGGGGACCTGCTCTCCCCCTGTACCCTCTCCCTGGAGAACCCCTGGAGCAGGTGGTTGCCTCTCCTCTCCCTAAGTGACAACCTGTCACCCTTGGGGGTTAGGGACAGAGCTCCATCTCCTGATCAGGAGCCAGAAATATCCTGGCAGCTGCAAGGTCACAGAGCACCTGCACCAAGGGTTAACCTCGATGTGGGAACCACCCCCGCCTGCTGCCTTGTCCTGTCCCTTCACCAAATCCAGAAGGTAATCACTCTGCCTTCAGGCAGGTAAAACTGGATACAAGAGGAGTCAGTGGTTTAGCATGTTTTATTGAATTAGGGTCAACAGAAGAAGTAAAAGTCAACCTTTGAGCAGGACAGGAATGACAACGATGCACAAAACAATGTCATCCAGGTAACGAACAGGCAAATCTCAATTACAGGAAAGGAAGAGATAGATAAAGTGATCCCCCACCCCCATCCCCGGCCCGGACTACCAAATGGCTCTGCACCAACACCCTCACCTATGTGCCTCCACTGGGACTTCCAAGGACTAAGATTCAGAGCAGCCATTCCAAGGAGCTGTTCCTCCCTTCACAGGGGAGGTGTCCTGGAGAGAGCAGGTTGGATGACAGGCAAGACTGTCTGGGTGCTGGCAGGCTCTGGGATCTGGCCTACCTTGGCTGCTGGTCTAGTCACTCACCCGGGATCCACCTCCAGAAATGTGGTATCCCTGAGGACAGGGCAGATGCTGTAATCCTGGCCGCCAGACTGCCCAGCAGCTCCTGACCCAGCACCACGTCACCCTCTGGACTACAGATCCCCGACCCACACCGATATAGCTATAAATGGGGAGATCACAGTGACGGGCAAACCACACCTCATGGTGCATACTTGCCAGCCACTTAGCAATCCTTTGCATAGCAAACTTTAATGATTTTACAGTTTCATAATCTTTCTCAAATCACGTCTGTTTGTTTAGGGTTGGTGCACAATGGCACGTATGTGGAGGTCAGAGGACAACTTGCCTTCCACATGTGAATCCCTGGGATTGGACTCAGGCCATCTGGTTTGGTGGAAGTACCTTTACCTACGGAGCCATCTCGCCAGCCCTATTTTACAATCCTTTAAAAACTTCTCCGACCAGTGAGGTGAACTTTTCTAGCTCTGGGCCCATAATCTGAAATCTTTCTTTTGTCTTTGTTTTGCTTTGTTTTGTATTGAATGTTCATTGGTGTTTTGCCTGCATGTATATTTGTGTGAAGGTATGGGATCCCATGGAACAGGAGTTACAAATAATTGTGAGCTGCCATGTGGATGCTGGGAATTAAACCTCTGTCCTCTGGAAGAGCAGCCACTGTTCTTAACCGATGAGCCATTTCTCTAGCCCCTTTCTAGAGAAAACAAAAAACAGGGTTTTCCTATGTATTTCCAGCCACCCCAAGCCTGCTACATGAGGCAGGTTGGCCTAGAACTCACAGAGACCCTCCGGCCTCTGCCTCCAGGGATAGAAGGTGTGGACCCCTAATGTACAGCCTTAACCAGTTTTACTCACACAACAGTAGGGCTGCAGCTGCAGGAAGTCAGACTCTTCCCTAGGCCACAGCTCCTCTTACTGTCCCCACACAATGCCCCAAACTGTCTTGCAGGAAGGAACTTTCAAAACAATAAGCTCTGGAAGTTCCCCAACCCAGGGAGAGCCTTTCACTAGTGTTCGCTCCAAAAGGAACCCTCCAGGAATGCAGAAATGCTTCACACAACCCTCCTCTCCCTCTCAGGCAGTCCCTGGCCCTTAAGTGATATCAGCCCCAACACCCCCATTATCTAGGAGAGGAAAGTGGCTGTTAAATTAGTGAGCACATCCACAGAGCCCCATTTTATATCCCAATTCAGAAGATGACATGAACATCTGCTTTCACTTCAAGACATTAATTTTCAATTATTGGAGAAAAACAAAATTAGTCCTGACAAATTGCTGGTGAACACTGGCTCTTGTCTGGTGGTTCATAACAACTTCGGGGGCCCACAATTAGAGTCCTAGGACAGACTTTCCTGATGGATTCCTCCCTGTCATCTGGAGTCCAGGATGATGGCCATGCCTCACAAAGGGCCCTCTGCCAGGCAACAGTGAGGTAACACTCCCACAAGCCTCCGAAGGCAGGTGCCTGCCTCTTCAATGACCAGATTAGAGAACTGAGTGGAAGCCAGGGATGATGAGGTGGGAGACTGCTGTGGAAAGCCACACAAAGCTTTCCTCCTTCTCTGAAAGATTTTGACACTGCAATGGGGACGCCACGTCCTCCTGTACCCAGAAAAGGTTGAGGCAACCTCATGAGATCACCTCAGAATGTGGTGGGCCCTCTGTGGTGGGAATGGGAGAAAGCACTAATTCTCCTTCTGAGACCCCTCTACTCTGACACTATGTTATCCAAACTCCAGTGCTGCAGCCCCCAACATCCAAATTCTTACAGATACTGAGCAACAAAAAACAATTTGTCAGCCAGAGTGGTGGCAGAAACCTGTAACCTCAGCACTTAGAAGGCTAAATAAAGCAGAAGGCCAGCCTGGATTACACAGAAAGATCCAGCCTCTAAAAACACTTAATTAGTTAGGGGCATGGTAGTGCACCCCTTTAATCCCAGCCGTCAGGAGGCAAAGGCAGGCAGGCAGATCTCTGTGAGTTCAAGGCCAGCCTGGTCTACATGGTGAGTTCCAGGATAGCCAGGGCTATGTAGAAAGACCCTATCTCAATAATAATAATAATAATAATAATAATAATAATAATAATAATAATAATAATAA
>NW_026596034.1:4750588-4750780 GCF_907164565.1 Psammomys obesus
AATAATAATAATAATAATAATAATAATAATAATAATAATAATAATAACTTTTCCCAGATCCCCTAGACCCAAAACTCAAGCTCAGCTACAGTCTCAGAACAAATAGAAAAAGGAAGAAAACTAATTTTGCCAACTTCAATGACCCCCCCCCCATCCAGAAAACAATCCACGTGATAAGCGATTATAAACTCT